>NC_092433.1:5392948-5698260 GCF_036169615.1 Heliangelus exortis
TTTCTATGAAATATTGTGAAGTGGATCCTGTTTTATGTTCCAAGCCATTCATAATGAGATTGGAGAGACATACAGTGTTTGGCTGCAGTGGCTGTTAATTTTAATATGCTGTGAATCTCAAGGTGGCTTTTTATTCTTCTTACATTGAACTTGCAGGCTGCTGCTACAGTCTGAATGGGGACATGTCATGTGAAACCAAAAGGCTTAACAAAGGACAGAGGGAAGAATTCTGGCAGTATTTTATAAAACATGAAGTCTGTTTTCTTAAACACAAGTCATGATGTCTAGATGTTTAGAGGTTCATGATTTAGCAGCTCTAAGAAAAGGTTTGGCTGCAGTTAAGAAGAATAAGGAGTGGTTGACACAACGTACCCAAAATGTACCCAGCTATGTTGGGCAGAAGATGAGGCTGTGGTGGCAAAATACCAGTCCCTGCTGGTCTGAGGAAGTCCTTCACTGGTGAGGGGTGGAGGGAAGCTCAGCAGCAGCACTGGTGGCAGGTTAGTGCTATGGAATGGGTTTCTTAATGGTTGGATGATTTGGGCAGAAACCAGTGAAATGAAAGGGGAAGGGATGGGGCAAAGTGGTCAAGATCTGGGAAGGAAACCTTGGGAACTCTTCATAAGATGCTTCCAGTGGATTCTTGCCCACATCCTAAACCAAAACAAATTATGAAAGCACAGGTGTCTAAAAAGCATCAGCTGAAGGGAGACTCCAACAAAAGGTTCTCAGTAGGGTCTGAGCAAGCTCTCCATGGTCACTCAGATCTGAGTGGCAGCTTCTGGACTGAAACTGACTGAGCTCTGGGTGTAACAAACAAGGGGGGTTGAGCTGCACTGGGTTTTGGGCTCTGTCTTTATTTTTGTTTTGTTCCTTACAGCTGTTGAGCTGAGTGGCTGCTCTTGGACTGCCTTTTAAATCAGAGAGGGGATGTCACCGTTTGTGTTGGGTTTGTCAGTTGTCTGTGAGCAGCAGACTGTAGATGCAAACGCATTTGATCATTTTTCAACTTTTCCTTTTGTGCTGAAGATCTGATGGTGTTTGCTGGAAACTTGTACAGTTTGTGCTTGTTTGACTTGCTGCTGCAACAGCTGCAGGTGATGAAAGCAGAGAGGCTGGGACATGGCTACCACACATCTACAATTGAATATTTGTCAACAGGAAGGTACTGGCTCAGCTTCCTAATAACAACCCTGAGGAAAGAGGTGGTTCCAGTCCTCATGTGCAATTACTACTTGCCTGTGAGCAGATTGAAAGCATCTCAAATTGCCTTTGCTGAACTGCTGTTGGAGATGTGTTACCCATCAGATCCAGAGCAGACCTACAGATTCTCAGCGTGATGGTGACTCTCAGTGCTGTAATCCCTGAGAGATTCACGTGGGACCTGGCTTTACTGCTACAACTGTTGAAGATTTTCATGGGAGAGAGCTGGGATATGGCAGGTCTTTTTAGTATCCAGCCCTTGTGCTCTGGTGCATGTAAAATTCAGCTGTAGAGGAGCTCTCCTGAATAGAGAGCACTGGGGTCTTGATTCTGAGGTCTAAGGAAAGCTGGCCCCACTCACTGGGAGAGGAGGATGCCCTTTCCCTGTCTCCTCCTCTCCGCTCAGAGCCTCCCTGAAGCCTGAGCAGAGCAGAGCTGTGCTTTGACCTGGTTCCTGCTGTCAAGTGCTTCCATTTACTCTGTGAAAAAAACCCTTCCTCAGTGGCTGTGGAGGAGCCAAAGTCCCAGGAGGAGCTCGTGGCTGTGACCACTCCTTGCCCTGTGCAGGCACCTGCGCAGAGCTCCGAGCAGGCTCCGTGAGCAGCAGAAAGGCAGTGGTTTGTAAGGTGGGGTTTTTTTCCACTTTTGTTTCTCATCAGAGGCTGAGTAGCACTCTTGCACATGGCATATCAGGCCTCTTGCAGCACACTTCATTTAAAAAGCTAATTTGTAATTGCAAAGCAATACACATGCTCCAGCAACCCCCTCCTCTCCAAAGCAAACAGAAACGCCACAGAGAAATAAAATAAAATGGGTCGAGAATTATCCATGCTTGCTCTGCTCTGCTCTTTGTCTGCTGGGGGAAAAGAAGGGGTGAAGCAAAGTTGCAAAAATAAATATAATAATAAAGAATAGAAAAACAGCTTCTAAGGTACTTAGCATTGCAAGTTGTGAGACAGGGATTAGCCTTCCTGTGTAGCATGGTGGGCTCTGAACTGTGGGATCAAGGTTGCCTGTTTCATACCCACCCTTCTACAAACAGGTGTGGGTGGTGGCAATGAGAGGTGCTGCCAGCCCTCCTGTCTGAGACCGAGCTGCTGGCCAGCACTGTGGCTGAGCTCCTTCTGTGTCCCTTAGTGTCCCCATGTATTTTTAAAGAGGGAGCAAGGATGTTGTTCTGCTGTGTAGCTATGGAGTAAGGCTGAATCTGCCCCTCAAGGGACTCCTGACCAGGCTCTGCTTGCGTCCAGTGTGTACCTGTGCCCTTCCCAAATGCTTTTTCAGAGCAAAGAGACAGCTGTGTCACTGTGCCAGCCCCAGGGCTGCTCCCCACCTCTGTCTCCAGCCCTCCTTTGCCACATTCCTCTTTGCAGAGGCCTCACGGTGGCTCGGAGAGGGGAAGGTGAAGGTGAACCCACTGCGTGTTGGGCTTTGCTCTGCGGAGCTGCCAGCTCCGATTTTGTCATCCCTGCTCCACGCTGCCTCCGCGAGTTCAGCGGGGGCATTTTCAAAGGCGTTCACTGGAGCTCGCAGCATGGGTTGGAGGGGCAGGGAGGGGAGGAGGAGTGAGCAGCTCTTGCTGAGGAGCAGTTCAGGGTTGAGATGTGAGGTGAGGGCCAGAGCCTGCCAGGATCCTGTCACTGCCAGTAGCTTTTGCTGCAGCTTTTTTGCAGCATCAGAAAAGCAGGGTGGAATTAGGCTGCGTAGCCTGTGGTAGGAGCGCTGCTTGTTGGTATTGTTAGAGTGATTCTGCTCAGAATATGCTGACTTTTTCTGAACAAAAGCTAAAAAGCAATCCTGACAAATTAGTGATTATTAATACTTTGTGCTTTCTAAGCTAAGCACACAGCCATTCAGGGTGGTAAACACCCACTCTCTTGCTTCATCATTGTGTTCAGCTCGGCCTCTCTTGGATGGCAGCAAAGCCTTGCATTGGGAGCTCCTGTGTTTGGGGGGCAGCCTGGCAATTGTGGGACAGCACCTCTCCCCTTCTCACCTAAGAGACAAGTAAACTGTTTGAAGCCTAAAGGAGTTACATGGATACTATGGTGGCACGACTAAGATCAACCTAGGGAGTTCATCTAGTGCCAGTTGTTATTGATTCTGCGCCTCCCCTATTACTCTGATGCAAAGGCAGACTTATAATGACATTTGCTCTGGCCCTGAGTTTGTCTGACTCCAGTGAGGGCAGGGATTTTGTGGGATTATGAGACAGAACAGAAATTTGTGACTGCTAAACTGAGTGGTAAAGTGGAGTTCTTTGAATCTCAGTTCTTGATCTCCTGGCAAGGTGGAGATGCATTGCCCAGCCCAGCCAGTGGGAGAGGAGAGGGTACTGGTTCAGCAGGGAGGTTGCTGCAGGTCACTGATATCTTGTCCAGCTGAACTTTACAGGAATCCAGCACCAGCCCTCTTGGTGCTGGGTCCCTGGGAGGAAAGCAGGACTGGTGTGACAAGCACCAATGTAGTATCTTATCTGTGCATGGCAGAGCATGGTGGTGAGCACGTGTGGCTTGAGAGCACATGGAGGTGGGCAAGTTGGGATGTCTTCTTCTTGGGTTGTGTGCTTTTTGTGTGCTGGTTTATGTGCAGTAATGTGCTGCTGGATTACTGGCAACCAGCAGCTGCAGCAGCCTGGTACCCTTCTCTGCTGGCATCTGTGGCTGTGTAGGGCCATGAACTGGGAGTGAAATATTCATCTCTAACCTGGGAAGTCAGTCTCTCAGCCACCAAGGTAACTAGGTGTCTCAAAAATAAGTTCTCAGCCTTTCCATATTGTGACTTCCTCCACTCCAAGTATTACCCGTGTAATCTCCTGCACATTTCAGAGCTACTTGAAACAGCTTCTTGCTTTAGTGCTTGCCAGATTCCCCCCCAGCTGCCAGGAAGAGAGTAAGCAGCCACTGCCTGTTCTACTTGAGAAATTCAACTGCCAAGTGGTTATTTACAGCGGGCAGAGGAATGAAAATGTTAAATGAAATCAATTGCTGGCAATGTAAAAAAAGGAAGAGGAGGGAAAAAAAACCCAAACCCTTACAAAATCAGGATTACACTGGCTGCAAGCTGCAGCCACCTTAAAAGGATTTCAGACAACAAACAGCAAACTGACAGTGACAGAAAGCCATGCCTGCTTAACCCTGCCCTCTGCTAGCACAGACTTTGGTTTCTGTGCAATCTCCCCATTGTCCATCTCTTCTGGCAGTGGGTGGGGAGATGGAAGAGTTTTGTGAGGGTAGCTGGATTGTGTTAAAACAGTTGTTTCAATTCATTTCAACATCAGGCTCCCTGCCGGGATTTAACCTGGAGGTAAATGAAAAATTAAAAGCTAAATGAGCCCTATCTCCCTGGTGAACATTGACTTTTGCCTTAAAAATGTGAGCATCCTTATTTCCTCGAATTTTCTCATGATGGAGATGGTGGGAAGGTTACTGTGAGAGGCTCTGGTTGGTTTAGTTTTGACTGGATCACAAGAGGACTTTTTCCCTGGTGTCAATCTCTTCCTTTTCATGAAAGCCTCAGGCCTCCCTGCTACATCTCTACAGAGACAAGTGAATCACAGCCTTGCGTTGGGCAGTGTGGCAATTAATCACCCATTAAAAAGGAAGACCTGCTGTCTTACAAACCAATTAGAAGGGAACTGGTTGCTTGTGTAACTAATGTAGTGGGGTTACCAGTAAGTTAAAGACCTGTTGAGGAGAGAGGAGCTGAAATAAAGCTCTGTTACAGGGGTTTAAATAACAAGTTGAAACCACCAGAGCACCAGATCTTTCTCTTTAGAGGAAGATTCCTGATTTAACAAGAATCTCAATTGGCAGCTGCATGTTGCAGTAAACACTGTCCCCTCTGCTTGCCTTGCTGAAGAAAGTCTTTTTAACTCTTGATGATGAAGTGTATTTTAAATCCCCTTTGTTCTTACATCTCGATGGGGTTTCTGGACATGGGGTGGAGATGGGCAGGAGGATGCATGTTAGCTCAGCTCCTGGAGACCACCTCTGAGGCAATGCAGCAATCCAGGTGCTCTCCACCACTGGGGACAGCTCTGTGTCATGCAGAGGGGAACGATGCGAGGTTGAGGGGGCAGAGATGCAGCAAACTGGTGCAGGATTTGGTGCTCTCTCCATTAACACATCCCCTTTCTATCTTGTTTGCAGCATAGGGTTGCTCTCAGGACTGGGGCTGATGCTCTTGCATAGCACTTTGTGTTTGGGGCAGTGTTGGTGTGGGGCAGGATTGCTGGCTGCAGGCAGGGTCTGTGTTGCTGAGGCAGCACACTGCCTTGTCTGTGGCTTTTGCAGGGTTGACTCCAGCAGCCACCAGAGCAGATCTCAAGTGTTTAGCTGGTTGCATCAGGCTTCCAATTCTTGGCAGTTCTGCTAATGTGCTAATTTGAGCTGCTCTCTCCTGACAACACGCTCAGTCTGCTGGCTGCTGAGCCAAATAGAGCAGGGGGGCAAGCTCAGCCTGCTACCTGGGAGAACCCACCTGCTTCCTTGGAGAACCCACCTGAGGCCCTGCATGTGGATTTTAGGACTAGCCCTGGGCCCCATCCGTCCTGCCAAGGGCCTGCAGGAGTGGGATGGGCCCAGATGAGGTGGCTGTCCCAGCTGTAGAAAAGAAAGCTCCTGGGTGGGAGACTAATCCAGCTGATCCATTAGTTGTCTGTTCAACCTATTCTGCTTTTAGAAGAGGTGTGATTGCCATTGTTGGATTGCTAAAGTAACAAGAGGTATGTTTAACTTTGGCTGATATACCATGTGCAGCTTCTTCAGAAGCTCCATTGGAACACGGGGCTCATTAATGTCACTGGGAATGTGGGACTCCGTGTTCACTAACACTTGCATTTAACAGCATTCCCATGCAGAATTTTAACAGATTGTTCTAGGCCAACAGAGGCAGTTGATCCTTATCCTTTTTTTGCAATTCCAGTAAGTAGGAATAACTTTAGAGTAGATCTGTGGAAGGGAGACTTTGTGTTTATAGTATAAAGGCAAGGCAGTGTGGGGTGGCGAGAAGGGCACTGGGTGCTCCAGCTTCTGGTTTGGCTCTAAAACTTGCTTTGTGACTGTAGAAAAGACATGTAACTTCTGTGGCCTCTCTTTTCCTGTCTCCCCTTGTTGTACAATGTGTTTTTTCAAATTTATTTATTACTTTTCTTCAGAGCTTTATTTGCATTATTTGTACAGGAGCATTGGCTCTTGTCTTGAGCAATCTGAGTATGTGGGGACAACACAAGCTGTACCTGTGCTTCATCAGTGATAAACTGCTGCACAGGTCAGAATAGCAGTCTGTGACAGTAAGCTCTCTTTGCTTACTTCTAAGGAAATTCTGTATTTTATGGCTGATCCTGGCCCCACCATGGGCTTTGTTGTATAGAGGCTTTGAGTCTGGCCAGGTGGAGCAGCCTCTGCTTCTTCCTCTGCTTTGCCCTCAGATCACTTCTCATCACCCCCTGCTCCTGACCTTGCCCTAGGTCAGGGTCTCATTAGCCCCAGTTCAACAAGCTTCATCTTTATTAAACTGTAAGTGTGGGCTTGCAGGCAGGAGGGTTGGTGTGTTTTGCTGAGTCAGGTGTGTGATTACACCAAGTGTATGACAGCTCTGCAGCCCAAGCAGAAGATGCCCACGTCATCCATCCAGCCCTGGGCTGGGAAGCAGGGGAAGCGTGCACTGCAGCTGAAAGGCACCTCTGCTGGAGCCTGCTGAGCCAATCCACAAATTGAGTTTGAAGTCATTAAGTGGAAAAGAAAATTTTTGTGACAAGTGATTTCCCTGAGCAGGTGACAAACTATAATGAAGCAGAGCAGTTTGGCTGGAAAGGTTTATGATAGCAGCTGGGTTCCTTTCCTCTCCTGCAAGCAGGCTGGGCAGGAGAGGAGTCATGGAAAACTGTCCATGTGGCTGCAAGATGTGTGTGTTGGCCCTGATTAACCGTCCCAGTCTTTCTCCTAAAATGTTGCTGGAGATCCTTTGGGAACAAAGGCAGGATGGGTGATTATTTCATGCCATTTCCATTGTGTTCTTCTTCCCAGCAAAGCGGTTGGTTGTGAAAAGCTTGTGAGCAAATAGCACCTCTGGAAATGGTGCAGTGTGACAGGTCTGAGAAATTTGGGTGTGCTACTGGTAGTTACATTTACACAATTTCTTCCTCTTGCTTTGGTTTGGTTCTTGTGAAAGGGAGGTAGCCAGCACATGTCCACAACAGGATGTTGGGTGTGTTGGGTATGTAGCATCTGGCATGGCCTTAGCAGGTGGCTGTAGAGGTTCAGCAATGGGCACATTGCAGCTGGATACAGAATTCTCCCCCAAACAGCCAGGCTGTGCAGCACTGCCCCCGGGGCAAAGCTGGAGGAGAATGGTGTGAAGGAGGGCACTGGGATGGCCCTTCTGCAGCATGGGAAGAGGTTTGGGTACAAGAGCACCGATTTTAAAAAGCTGAAGATGTGCAGCTGAAGAGCTGCTACTGACAGCAGGACACTGGAGCAGGGCAAGTGGTTGCTCATGTTAATGTGTAGGTGACAAAGTGTGACAGCCCGTGGCAGTAACACTTGTGAAAGCGGTGCAAAAGGTGAGGAGCAGGCTGAGCAAGTACACAGGTGTCTTGGTGAGGACAGCACCTGCTTCTCTTCTGTGCTCTGTAGGTACATAGGCAAAAGATTTTCTTGTCTTGGCAAGCTAGTGACTAAAAACCAAGTCCCTAAAATAACAAAGATGGGGGCTTGGTGGTTGTGGTCAGGAGGATAATGGTCTTTAAAATGGATGTTGTTCATTGTGCACTGCTAACCAGGAGGTTTCTGAGGTGTTCCTCTGAGGTGGTGGGTGCCTGGTTAGATGTGAGGCTTGGAGCACTGCAGGCCAGCTGCTCCTGATTTCTTTTTTTCCCCTGATTGCTGGGTATGCAGTGTGTGGGTGGTTGTTCTTTTCTTAGTACAATGTCAACTGCTGGCTGAGCAGTGATGTGGATTTGTGTGAGGGCTGTGTGCTGGGGTGGGGGATGCTGCTGGTTCTGCCCAGGAGGAACAAGGAACACTCATGTTCTGCAGGTGCTCTCACTTGTTGCAGAGGAGTGGGATCTCCATGTTGCCTGCTCAGGGTGGGCTGCTCATGACCAGCCCCTCACCCTCTGGGCTTATGTTGGTACCTGTTAAATGGGATTTTTTCCATGAAAGGGTAGTGCTGAATCACCCAGGTTAGACATTGCTGTCTAAGGCCACCAGCTGCTGACCTTCAGGACAGTTGGATTTATACCTCAGGGCAGGTGTTGAATTCCTGATGCACAGGGCAGTGCAGAGCTGGGAGCTGTTTGGTCTGGTCTGTTGTCCATCCCACACTGGACTGAATTATCCAGCTATCCATGTCTGCTCACCCAGGCTGGGGTCTCTGGCAGCAGCACGCAGGGTGAGGAGGTCATGGCTGATGAGCAGCTGTGAGGGTTTCAGGGTGCTAATGGACCTCAACCAGCCTCACCTGCCTGTGGGTTGATCCACACCCACTGACCCAGCTTCAGGAGCATCATTTGAGCTCAGGTCCTCCTGCTTTTCTGAGCTGTGCCTGTCCTCAGTGCTGGTCCCTGCTGTGCTGGTTCTCTGGGATGGCCCTAGGCCCACATTGTAGGTCCTCACTGCAACCTTTTCTTTGGCTGATTCTCCTGGAGGGATGTTGGAGCAACATTGCAGGTAGCTTGGCCTCTAACCCCATCTCCTGGATGGACTTTGGACCTACACTGCAGGTACCCTCTACAGCTTTGTCTCTCCTCTTCCCCTTGACTCAGTTTGGTTGATGGGCCCTGGGGCTGACCACAGGACCTGTCACCACCCAGCCCTGCTCAGACTTGGTGGGACTGTGCTGGGTAAGAGAGGGCTGCCCCATTCTCATGGCTCCCTGGCACCAAACATGGTCTTGTGGGTGTAATGTCAGGGTAATTCAGTGCTGTTGTTGAACCCTTAGCACTTGGCTCTCTGATGTGAAAATTCACTTTTTTTATGCTTTCACTTTCATGGCTGTCCCTTGTCCCTGCCCAGGGTTTCTGGGCTGCTGGTGTTTGGAATGTGGTATGGAAACGCTGTCCTGTTCTGACTGGGAGGTGCCTCCTAGGTAGAGAAAGGGATGAGGATGTTGCTTAAAGGGGGTGCTAAAGATTTAATGTGTGTACTGGGAATAGAGCAGGAATAATTTTTTGGAGACATTGCTCTCTACACAGGGGCTGAACATTGACTGGGGGAGGGATCAACAGGAGCAAGTGATGCCAGCTGGAAACACCAGGAGCTTTTTTTAAAAGAGCTCACAAGCGACACAAAACCCAACACACTTGCATATTCCAAGCAGTGCACGTAAGCAAGACTCACTTTTACATTTTTCAGAGCAGATTAGCGATTTTCTAATTAGGGAAAGAGCCGAATATTGAGCACTGAAATGGATAAGCGACTTAAAAAGAACACAGAAAATTGCAAAGTGAAATCACTTAAATCAGCCTTGTCTCCTCCCCCCTTCATGCTTAGTATGCTGTTTATCTTGGCAAATGGGGGTGAAATAAATTCCCTGGAGGTGGCACATACACGTTGCTACCTGAATGCGTCAGATAAATCTAAGCAGAGAGGTAAAAGTCTGAAACTGCAGGTTTAGAATCAGCCTTCTGCACCTGCAGAAATACAAGCAGGGCTGCATCCTGGGCTAGGGCTTGGTCTGTCCATCACACTAAGCAGCAGCTGTTTGCTGCATTTTGGTCTGGACCTGGCTGGGGTTTAAAGACCTCCAGCTGTTAAAGGTTGTTGGGCATTTTGAGCAGCTTGATGCTGGGCAGCTTTGTGAGAGAACTGAGCATTGCCTTGGTTGGGATTCTGAATGAGGTCCCTGGGGCAGCTTCTTCCTGGATGCTGCCAGGTGTGGATCTTGAGACCCAAAATGTTGCTGGCCCCTGTGCTTGTAGAAGAAAGGATGCTTTAGAGTCTAAAATCTTGTTTTGCTTGTCTGCCCTGAAGCTCTTCACCTTTTCATACCTTAGATTTGCTGTCCACAAAATGGGCCATAGCAGTTGCTAAAATGGGATTGCAGTGGGTCTAGGAGGGTGCCTGAGCATTGGAAGGGGCCTTTTCAGGGAACTCTGGAGAGGTGCAGAAGGCAATTTACTCCAAGAAATCTTTTCTTAGGCCCTTGTTATCCCAAAGATAAAGATTAAGAAAGTGTTATGACCTGTAAGGATGCAGGGCAGGGAGTGCATCTCGCTGTGCACAGGCAGCTTTTGGCACACTGCAGCCACTGCTGGACCATAAATAAATGTTAGTGGGCATTCTCTCTCCCCAAGTACCTATCACTGCTGTTATCCATGTGGAAAGAGGAAAGTAAATAGATTCTTGGATTGTTTTAAAGGCAGAGGGAATAGGATAGGATCAGTCTATTGGATTTGTTGAATAAACTACAAAAACCAAGATATAATTCTCGGCAGACAGAGGGTAATGGACTATGTTTGTATTTTGCATTTCAAGCACCAGAGCATTCACACTGAGCTGTCAAAAACTGGTGGGTTTGTTTGAATTAACCATGCCTTGAACTGGGCACAATATTTTTGTGGCTCACTTATGCTCCAGGAGAATTTATTCCTGTCTGCAGCACACACGATGCACTCTGCTTGCTCAGGGAGGTGTTTTCTGCCCCAAAGTGCTTAAAGCAGGAGGTACAATCAAAAACTTCTGTCCAAAAGCCATGCATCAGCATGACTTGGTTTGTTGGCATCTGCAGAGAGGCTGAGGACAACCCCAATCTCACCCCAGCTCTTACCTCTTGTCTGACCAAGATGCTCAGGTGCTAAGTTGTTACAGCCCAGAAGAAAAACAGAGCTGTGCTGAGGTCGGTGCTGTTTTTCCTCTCCTCTGGTCTCTGAACCTAGAGCATGGCTCTTGGGTTTTGCCCTCAGGGGGTCTGAAGTACCAGGGAAAGACTGTGTGCCCTTTCCTTCTTAAGATACCTTACCTTAATGATAGATAAGAGGGATTTGTGCATTCCCTGTCAGCTGTGGCAAAGAGGGAACTTTCCCTTCTATTCTGTAGATGAAGGTCAGAGGTTGTGAGAGGAGAGGAGGGATGGTGGCAGTGGTGTGACCTGTTGGTTGATTCATGGAACTGTCAGTTGGAGTGATTCAGCTTCAGGTCCTACAGGGGATTTCTAAGTATTCTGCTGAAAGCAAAGACATAAGAAAACTGAAGTGCACAAACAACATGAGAAATGATCAGCCCTGCAGCAGGCTCTTGCTCCATCTAAAGTATCATTATGTCCTATGAATTGTATTCAAGGTGGAAAACCTTTGCTGCACCTCAACAGTTGCCTTGTGTGTGTACAGGGCACACAGGTCTTGTGATATAGGTCATGTCTTTGGTCACCTGTAAATTAGGTGAGCCCCAGAACAGTGTGAATTCACTCTAATCTTCATTCTCATTCTTTCCCCCACCTTGAAAATAGCCTGAGAATTGAAGATTTCAACCACATGATTTCCTCTCTGCTGTTGCCGAGGTGTTAGTGGGCAGCTTCTGTCACTGCAAATTTTGTGGACAAGATAGAATGTTTTAGTCACATTAGTGTTTTCTTTTGTCTTTGGGAAAGCAGATTAACAGTCTCTGGTGTGTGCTGATGCTGGCAGGTAGCAGGTGAGGTGATGCTCACTGCTGACATCCCATGTCTCAGATGGCCTCCAGAATTGCTTCTGTGCAATTTACACCCAAGACAGCTGCTGCTTGCTGTGCATGACTGGTGTTGCTTTAAGGAAAGGTGAAACTGTTTGGCAAGCTTCACCTCTGTCACCTTTTGTTTTCCTGCTGAGGAAACAAGGCCAGTGGGTGCATCTCCTTCAGGAGACTTTTGGGGTTTCACCTGTGATGTCCTGTGTCCTTTGAGGCCACGGGTTTGGTGCCTTTCTGCCAAGTCCAGCCTGCTGGAGCACACATCTAATGCAACCTTGGTTGTACAGACAGGCCCTCTGACGTGGGCACCTAAGAGCCCATGGACTAAAGGATGGTTTTGTGTGTTCTCATCCTCCTTTCCATGCATAGGGTGTATGTAATGGGAGAGGGGGTTTCTTTTATCCCCCAAGAGACCAACAAGAGGGACTCGGAGAGTATTCCTGGTGGGGCAGCTGTGTTCCTGGCTGTCCCTTGCAGATAAGGTGAAATATTGCAGCCCTTCACATGTTGCAGCCACCAGGATCTGCTGCCCTGGGCTCAACAGACCATCACCCCATGGCAGGAGGGGAAGAGGTTAGGTCAGTAATGCTGTAGGACTGAGAAAAGCCCAATGACCCTGCACTGCAGCCCTGCCAGCCTGCATTCCCTGCTGCCTCCAGCCTGTGGGGTTGCATGAGACATAAAATCTATCCTAAAAAGTAAAATAAGCCAGTGGCCATCCTATGGCTCTGAGGACAAGTGACATGACATGGTTCATAGTCCTCATGGCTGACCTCTCCTCCCTGAAAGTGACCTCACCTGGACTGCCTCTCTCCCAAAAATATGTTGAGGAGAGGGCTGGGGGAGTCTGGACTGTGACTCTGCTCCACTGTAGGTGACGGGGACAGTGCTGCAGCCTGCACCATGGTCCTGTTTATTTATTTACTGGTGTGGAAGTAGCCAGCAAGGCTCCAAGGGTGCTGAGTCAGAAGGGCAGGGTGAGCTTCTGCACATCAGCAGGAGGATGCCCTCACACCTGGGCCCAAGACTGGAGGCTGTTCAAAGGTGTCCCCTGCTTTCTGTGGGACTCTGAGTTGGGGAGATGACCGATGTAATTTTTGTCTAGTAGCTGGGATGCTGGCTTGCAAAAATCTGGAGAAATACAGAATGGAGGAATTCCAGCAGAGTCTCACCACCTTTGCCAAGTAGCAGCCAACTCGCCCCACTGAATGCCCAGATGGGAAATAAACTTGCTAAATGAGTATATTTACTGCAAATGAATTTGTACCAAATCTTGTATGTGCAGCAAAATCCTCTTAGATGAGCATCTGATAAAGGATTAAAACTATTAAATGATTAAAAAATCCCCTCTGCCAAATGGTGGAATATGCAGATTATACAGTGCTTTGTTGTTTTGTTTTTCCCATTGGCTTTGCTACTCCCACCTTCCTTGCCCCTGTCTGAGGGAAGGGAGGGAGAAAGGGCTCCGCTGCAGCCCCCTGAGGAGAGGTTTGCAGTGCTGGGGGAGCAGTGGTGGAGTCCATTACACTGCAGGAGGAGGAGGGAAAAGGTCCAAAACACCTGCTGCATGCTGTATCCTGCTTTTCCAGGAAGCAGATGGGTAACTCCTTAGTACGGAGAGCTTTCCTCATGGGAAGAACTGGGCACACTGAGAAGCTGCTGGGAATTTGTAGATAGTGAAGCCAGTTGAGTGGGGAACAAGACTAAATCCTACACAAGGGCTGTTCTGGATGGAGTAGCATCACAGAAATCTCCTCATGAGTACAGTCCTGCCAGTCCTACCTCTCCTCCTTCAAAATAAGGGAAGGATTGTTTTCAGGTAGCTCTTTCCATGTGAGCTGCCAAGTCTGGTGAGGATCTTCTCTGTTGATGGGTGGGGGGGACCATCAATCTTTCCTTCAGCTGTAGGACACATCACCTTCCTTGGTAAGCTCTTCTGCAGAAAAGTCCTGGAACTCAGCAGCTTCCCATTATTTACAACATCTGTGTTGCAGGTACCAGCAGGTAACCTTAGTTATGTTGGATGGGGGCAGGCAGGGAAGCATCAGACCATCTCTCCTGTCAGAACACCCTTGTGTTTTGCTACCTGCATGTCACTGGTCAGCTCCGGGTGTGCATTGCCAAGCGTTCAGGAATTGTTAGGAGTCACCTTAGCACCTTAATGCCTTAGCATTAATTGGGACAGTAATCAAAGACCCAGTATTGAAGGAAAAGTGCCAAATCTTCTGTTCAATGAGGGGTCCAGCTAAAGCTCCATCTGATGCTCGTTATGTTTGCAAGTCTTATGAAGGTGTGAGCAGACTGCCTTGTTCTGGCCATGTGCCTGGGTAACTCCTGATGGCTCTTGAAGAGGAAAGGTTTTGTGGGAGGTGGGGTAAAGGACAGGGTACAGTCCTCTATTATGACTGAAGGTTAAAATGAGGATGAGACATTGGCCTTCCTGCTGTGAAACGAGCTCTGCTGTGGGCTAGAGCAGAGCCAGGATTTCCCTCAGGCTACCAAAGGCTGATTTCAGGCTGTGGACCTGTACCCCACCAGGCAAGGGCTGCTCCTGAAAGTGCCCATTTCCCTGGTGTGCTGGGCATGGGCACTGCTCTGCTGAGGGTGGTTGGGGTCAGGCCAGATGAGATAACCCATGCACTAATGTAACCCTGATCAGGCAGGCAGGGACTGCATCCGAGTCCAAGTCATGAGGAGCTGTCAGCAGCCGAGCGTTCAAGTGGAAGGATGGCAGAGGAGGAAGGAAGAGCCAAAGGGGCTGTGGCAGTGGTGGTGTCAGCTCAGTATTTATGAGGGGAATAAGCCTCTGGTGCTTTATGGCCCGTAAGATGCTGTTTTCTCTGGGTCTGTTTGATTAGATAGGATTATCTCAAGGGCTCAAATGGTACATTGTTGGTTTCTGCTCACTTTCACAGGGACCTTCAGCAGCCCTGATCTGTACCCCCTGTTCCCAAAATACTAAGAGGTGACAGGCACTGCTGAGGGGCAGTCTGTCCCAGGAGGGACTGTTTGGAAGTGTGCACCCCTTATTTTGTCTGACTCCAGCTTCCCTGCTCTGGGCCCTCTGTTGTGATTGCTTTTGGGCCATCACTCACTGTCTCCCAAAATCAAGAGCTGGTAGGATGATTCCATTGTCCTGATGTATCAGGCAGAGCTGGACGAGGATAGGAAAGGAAAAAGGTGGGAGAGAAATTTAGCAGCTCAGAGTGACCAAGAAAAAGGCCACTGTTTCTAGCTGGTCTAGCACAGTCATGGTCAGAAGCATGAAGAGGTGGGGATCAGATTTAGGGTTATTGGTCACGTGATGGGTTTTCCAGCTTCATGTGTCCAAGCCCTTATTTAGCATTCATCACTCATGTGGAAAACCTGTAAAAATCCTGTGCCAGGTACCAAGCCCTCAGAAATCTGTCCTTGTGGGTTCCAGAATGCTTTGGGTAAGGGCAACTGCTGGCAGTAGTCAGGTGGCTGAGCCTTACCGAAGTGAGTTGGAGAACTTAAGGGCTGCAACAGGGACCACCCTCCTGTATTTCCACATCATAGCTGCTGGCAAAAGCCTGAAATGTGGTGGCAGGTTGCTTTTCTAGCTATTGTCCACGTAGACTGGAGGCTGAGGGGATGCAGAGCAAACTTTTCCAACGGGGTTACAGTCTTCTGGCCATGTGCAGAGAGGGATTGTTGTGCCATGGAGGCAGAGAGCAGAGTGGGAGAAAAAGGAGCACGAGGACAGGTTTTGCTGTATCCTGACCCATTAGAGATGGGAGAAACCAGTGCATCTCCCAGCAGCATTGGAATCAATTGCCGTGAGGAAAACTGTAGAATATTTCATGTTGTTTAGGACATGAGGGTGAAGGCGAGGACACCACGGAGATGTGGGGGCTTGAAGAGACAGTGATCTTGTTGAGTCTTAGCAATCACGAGTGGATGGGTAACTTTTGCCACTTCCCTGTGTGTAGGGGACAGTGGCTTGCAAGCAGAGGAGCATCCTGACTTGGTGGCCACCAGCTTCAACAGAGGGACTGTCTGTAGGAGAGGATTTCATGAGCTGCTGTGGCTGGCAGCACCTCTGGGCATCGGTAGTAAAGTTCAGTGACTCTGTTCCACTTGGCATCACAGAGCTGATGAACTTAACAAGCTAGGGGGCTCTAAAAGCACTGTCCTTACTCTTCTCAGAAGTGGGGCTGAGGAAGAGATGGAAAAGAAGAGTGGAATTGTCCACAGCACGGCAGGAGGAGGGATGTGGGTATCAGAGAGCTCCTGGGATGGGGCTGAATGGGGAAACCTCTGGGCAGAGGAGCTGGTGCAGGTCGTGATGTGTCAGTGCAATTTGAAACCAAGGGGGGGAGCACGGAGGAGATGGCAATGGGTCCACTCAGACCCTGGGGTTAACTGTTCCTCTCTGAAACTGTATTCCCTTTAAACTCATGCTTCAGGTTTTTGAACCCTTCGAAGCCTTTCCTCCCCAGTTCATCTGAAACAGAGACACTTTTTTTTTTCTTTTTAATTCAGAGGAAGTGCTGGTGCTTGGCTCCTGCTGGGAAGAAAGTGCAGGAGCCCAGGGCCTCTGTCCCTGCTCACACTGTGCCCTGATCAGCAGCTTTGCTGGAGCCCATCAGCTCAGGAGGCCCCCAGGGGAGCGTGGATGGAGGGGAGCAGGGAGGGATCTCAGCCCTGGCTGTGAGGAGACTTCCTGCCTGGTTTCTCTGTGCTGGGTCTGCACCCTGCCATGCCTGCCTGCATTCCTGTGCCTTGCTGGCTCTCCTGGACATCACCTGCCTTTCCCTCCTAGCTCTGCTGAGTTTATTTAGCCTCTTTCCCTGCAGTGGAGGCAGGAGCACAAGCAGGGCAGGCTTCCCCTTCCCACTGCCTGCCTGGGCTGAGAAGCTGGTTTCTTCCCTCCACTGACGCTCATGATGCTGCCCAGGCAGTTCTGATGGTGTTTAGAAGGTGGGACTTGGATGAGACAGAGATAAAAGAGTGGACAGATTGAGAGTTAAGCTGAGCCCTGCCAAACTCATTTCAAAAAGGCCCTGAGGAGCTACTGGCAGTGTCCAGCCTGTCCTAGCCCTTTGGCGTTGGCTGAGGAATGTCCAGGCCTTGCCACTCAGTAGTAAAACCTCATCTGAGGCTTCCAGTCAGCCCCTCAAAGCACTGAGGTTGGATTTCTCTTCCCTGAGGTCTGGAGGCAGTAAAAGGAACTGCCAAATTGTTTCAGAGCCTGCAGTACCAGATGGACACCAGGAAGCAATTCCTGCAAAAAAATCTGCCCGCAGGGAATGAAATAACCTGTAAAATCATTTTACCCCCATCCACTGGGACTGTTTGCTACCATCAGTAGTAAAAATGGTCCTATAGCAACTATAGGCTGCCCCTTCCACCTCACTCCTACTTTAGTAATGGAAGCACTCCGTTCTCATCCAAATTTCTCTATCCTGAAAAGTTTTAATGAAATAAACCTGGCACACAGTCTCCTGAAAGGAGGATGTTCTCTGTCAGCCAAAATCTGTGCCTGTTCCGTTTTCTTCTGATTTAATTTTCCAGAGATTAAGATCCTGCTCATCTCCCTTCTCAGAACTTGGCTGCCTTTGTTTTGTTTGTTGGTTTTACTCTACTGTTGTTTTTTTTCCCCTTTCTGTGGGTGGCTTTGTTATGAAAATCCTGAAACCCCAGGGGCATTGATTCCCAGGGATCCAGCCGGGTGTGAAATCGATGGGGAGCTGTGACTCCCACTGCCTGGCACCACCTTGCCCATGCTTGCCCCCTGCTCCCAGAAGTGGTTTGTCATCTTCCCCCAGATGGCTTTGGCATTGCCAGCACTGAAAAGTGTTTCTTGTGTGATCCTGTTTCCTCATAGCTGGGGGTGCCTCCTGGCTGCTGCTCTCACAGGAGGTTCTGTGTCTATGCAGCCATCTCTGGGTCAGCAGCTCTGTGTGGCCTTAGTGACAGTTTTACCTTCTTGTTCTAAAGCTGGAGTAAGCTCTATGGATTTGGGGAGGTGGTTGAATTGCAGATTGTGGAATAGTTGAGGCTGACAGGGGTAAAGGGGTTATAATCTGGTCCAACAGCCCTGCTCAAGCAGGAACCATATCAGATGGCCTCTGAATCTCTCCAACACAGCAGCTGCCACAACCTCCCTGGACAATGTACTTGATCACCCTCACAGTGGAGGAAAAAAACCCAACAGTTTATTTATGGTTTGATGGGCTCCCTTGTATTTCAGTTTGTGTCCCTTGCTTCTTGCCCTGTAACTGGGCACCACTGAACAGAGCCTGGCTCTGCTATGTTTACACCCTCCTTTCAAGTATTTGTAAATCCTGATAGGGTCCCCCTCACCTTTCTCTTCTCCAGGCTGAGTGGTTACATCTCTCTAAGCTTTCCTTGTATGGGAGATGCTCCAGTCCCTTAACCATTGTAGCAGCCCTTTTCTGGGCTCTCTCCAGTTCTTTCTTTCTGTCCCTGGGGGTACCAGAACAGGACTCAGCATGCCAGGGGTGGCTTCACCAGTGCTGAGTGGAAGGGAAGGAACATCTCCTTCAGTCTGCAGGCTCTTCCCAAGGCAGACCTGGGTGCCATTGGCTTTCTTTGCTGCAAGGGCACGTTGCTGCCTTATGGTCACCTGGTGTCCACCAGGGCTCCCAGGACCTTTTCTGCAAAGGGAAAGGCAGAGTTAATGGTCATCACTTTGGAGCTTGACGGCTCCATTTAATACATTCATACTTCTCTGAGTGTGTCAGCACTTGCTTGCACCCTGTTCCTGGTGGCCTGGCAGACTGATGGGCTTTAGCTTTTACAGAGCATGGGGCTGTTGGTCTTCTGCCTGGAGTTCCTCTGGTTCCCTCAAGGTGTGTTTGTTGCAGGGACTGCACTTATGAGGGAGAGTGTGTCTTCCATGGAGAAGACTCTTGTGTTTGTGCCAAAAGAGGGGAAGTGTCCCCAGAGCTGACCTCCCCCTGGCTGGCCTCTGACAACTGTTGTTTCTGAGGAGATGGAAACACCCAAATATTTCCAGTGCTCTTCACAGCCTGTGCAGATGTCTGGGGTCAGTGGTGACAAATTATGTAGATTCCTCCCCCTTTCCTCTATCCTTTCTCATTTCCATTATCTGCCTTTTGTAGAGGCTGTAATTTATTGCATTTTGCAACCTTGTAATTTATGGCTTTTTTTTTATAATTCTTTCTGAGCTTTCAGAAGTAACAGCTCCATGTACCCCAGTGCATTTCATTGGCACACTCGAGGCTTCCCCACCTCCTCCAACACTTCCATGCTTTTCTTCTAACTTGCCTGTTTACTGGCTAAATTATTATTGTGCACTCAATAAAAATTGCATTTAAAAAGTGATAACTGAAATGACATTTAACATGGAAAGCACTTAAGCATAATTACACTATATGCATTACACCATTTTGTGACAGTTAATAAAAAAATATCTGAACAGGGTTTTGTGTTGTTGGGGGCTGGAGAGAGTGAGTGCTGCCATTTTACCACTTCCAGAAACGTTTTTTTATTTTCGTTGGAGGGCTTTGTCCTGGGGTTTTTCTGTCTCCTCCCTCGCTGGTGCCACAGGTCTCCTGTACCTGGTGCAGCAGCACAGTGGGAAGAAGTCAACCCTGTCATTCTGAGGGGTTCAAGCTGGCATTACATGCTTAGGGTTTGATATGGTTTATTCCCAGCTGGTAATTTTGGTAAGGGTGGCTTATCTGGATCAGTGGCTTGAGCCAAGTTGCTGCAGAGCTGTGCCATCACTTGTGTTGGCACCAGGGATGCAATAAGGGGACCAGGTGACAACCCTCATGGCTGCAGAAGTTGCATCTTGTCTAGGTGGTCCACTTGTGGCAACTGGTGTCACGGTGAGTGCCAGCATAGCTTCAGCTCGTGGTTGTGCTCTACAGTGATTTTTTAATCTTTTTTTTTCCACCTGTAAGAAGCTGCTGCTGGGTGCAGCTGAGAGCTGAGCAGTTCATGTCCATGCTTTACACTGTCCAAGGACTTCTACAGAAACAGGGGATGTGTGGCAACCCCTCATGACCCCATGGCTCACATCCTCACTGACATGACTACTTGGTTATTAGATTACCTGCAAATGAAAGCTCCTTGACCATCTGCTTTACAAAACTCCTCAGCTCAACCCCAGCATCTGTCCAGCCCATCCGTGCAGACTGTGCTGAATTCCTGAGCATTTCGGCCCAGCTGCTGAGCCAGGGTTTCTTCTTCCATGTCTTTTCCTGTCTTTTTCCTACCTACCTGCCACAGAACTTGTGCCTATGAAATGCCTTAGGGGTGACCTTTGTTCCCTGGCCTTCTTCCTTCCTCCAGAAAGTGAGATGAGCCTTGGCATTTAGTCAGTGATACAGGCTGCAAAACAGCTCTGTGAATAAAGTCCTCATCTTCTGTGGGGAACTGTAACTGATGGGAGGTCCTGGGATGGGCTCCCCCATAGGAACTCTGTGGTCTCCTTCCTCTGGGGGTCCTGAGCTGCTTGGAAAAGGGGAGAGGTGTGGTGGGCTCCTTTCTGTGCCATGAGCAAAGAGAGAAGAAGAGGGACCTCAAGCAGCAGGACACAGGAAATTCTGAAAAATCATTTGAAATCTAACAAATAGATGATAGGAGCCACAGTGCTTGACATTTCCAGGCTGCATGTGAGTGATTTTGGAGTAAGTTGAGATGGAGAGCAAGTGTTTCCTGCAATTTAGAGGAGTGATCTTTAGGAAACAACGTCTGAGGCAGATCTGGGGACTGGTCCATGAATAGGAAGAGGAGTGGGCTTGTGGGAAAGTGAGAGAAGCAGGACAACATGGAAGCTTGGCTTTTTTTTTTTTTTTTCTTTTGTTTTTTAAACAGGGAGAACCCTCGTGTCTGTAAGTGAATTCCCCATCATGTCTAGAAAGACTGTGCTGCTTTGCTGTGGTGGTGTTGCCCTTCAGGTTAATAAACTGTTAATCACTTCATGGGTCATTTCATTCAAAGTGTTCACTGAAGCATCCTGAGGCTGAGAGAAAGGAGTTTTGAGAACTCGGGTGTGTTTTTTCTATTTTTTTCTTCAAATGCACACATAACTAGAAACCATGCAGAGGCAGTAATCACTAACATAGCTGGGAAAGGAATCTCCTGGAGAGATTACTCTATGCTTTCTCGAGGAGGAAAAGGCATTTCTGGATGCTTGTATCTTTCTTATGATTTTTCTGAGTTCAGCATTAAGAAAAGGGGGGAAAATCTATCGATAAAATCCTCATCCGCTTGACAATCAGTCTCATCTGGGAGCTGCTTGGTTTTATCTTGGCTTAATTCATTAGTAAGAATAAAAAGGCATTAAAAATGGACATCTCTGTTGAGAGCACTTAATTCTTTGTAACAAGAGTCGATTATGTCCTGTTGAGTAAGCCCCATGCAAAACCACTTCCTTGTGAAATTCCTCAGCCTGATAACAGACCTGGGAAGAACAAGGCAGAAGGAGGGCAGAACCTGCACTAGCAGGAGCCCTGAGAAATGCCCATTTCTCCATGGATTTGCCCATGTGCCCGAGCTGGGAGGCTGGGTTACAGGGGCTGGGGTCATGGGGTGGTCTGTGATCTGCAGCTGAGTCTGTTGGAGGGAGAGGAGAGCAGTTCTCCATGAACACAGCGGGTGGCTGCAAGTGTGCTTTAGCTTTCCTAATGGTTTTATGGCTGAGAGGCCACTCCTTTTTGTGTGGGTATTTTTTTCCCCTCTCCAGTTTCTTCTGCACTTATTTCACAACAACTCTTCAGTTTCTAAGGTAATGAGGCTGAATGCTTGTACAACACATTGCAGAGGATACTTCCACCATGTACCCACTCTGCTCTTCGAAGAGAAGGCTGTGCTGGTTTTTTGATGTTTTGGTTTTGATATGGGGTTGTGTTAGGACCCCTTTGAGGTTACAACACACCCACAGCCTGTTTGTCTGGGTGCTTGGGATGAGCCCATCACCACCGAGTCTGGGCGCCTGGCTGGGGTATGGAGCTGCGTGTGGGTTTGGGACTGAGAGCTGCTGTCTGCTTGGATAAAACCAATTGTTTCATTTCAGGGAGTGTGGCTGAGTGTCTCATTTCAGCAGGAATTCACCCCAGCAGCCCTGTTGCCTGTGTAGTTCAGGAGATCAGGTACAGGTTCCTCCTGGCAGTGTAAGCAATGGCATTGGGTGTGCTGGGAATGTGGCATCAACACTGGAGGCAGAGGATTGGTCAAGGGATGAAAGTAGTTTGGATAAGTTGGATGAGGAGTCTTATAAGTGGTAGGAAAGGGACCAGCAGTGAAAGGAGAAGCAAGTTGTGAAGCATACTTCTTTCTACAGTTTTTATGGCTAAAATATGGTGATCCTTTAAGATGCATATTGATCGTTCTGACACACAGAGATGTTTGTGGTCTATGTAATCATCCAAGTTTCATTTATGATACATGCCCAAGTCAGCACTATCATTTATGAATATAATTCCAGACCTTCTTTTCTGTTACATGATCAGCTACCCTCCTCTGCAGAGCAGGCTGCACAGTGATGTGCTTCAGGACCACAGGGGTGAGCAGGGTGCTACTGCCATGCTGTGGGGTTCAATCCTCTGGGCTTGGGAGAAGAAGCTGCAGAATAAAAACCTAAGGTCTGGAATATGAGGCAGAATCCTTCAGCCCAGGGAAATTTTAGCTTCCCCTTCAGAATTTGTTCTTTCATTTTAGGAGGAAAGTTACAAGGTGACATAAAAAAAGCACCTGCTGCATCTCCATCAGATGTCTCATCATTTGAATTTAAATGTCTCATCCTAAAGAATTCTCAGCCATGTTTCCTTTAAAGCAATCGGAGCTGCTTGGGTTTCAGGTTTTGCTGTTGCTGTTTAGAGTACTGCTAATTAACATTCTGGGTAAAGGAGCAGAGCAGGTAAGGGAAATGCTTATGATTTGTAAATGCCACTTTGCACTTCTGGCACTATCCCTCCAGGGAGATGATTTCTTTCTTCCTGTTCTTGTTTCCCCCCCCGTCTTGGCACAAAGCTGATGGTTGGGCATATATTTTGCCTTAAGCGTATGCAAAACTTTACACTGTGTCTACCTGTGTACTGGCACACGAATCTGTGAGGATGTGAGGGTACCTGTGTGCACACAGAGCACGAGAATGTTGCTTTGAGCAACCTGTGGCTGGTGCGTGTGAGCCTTTATCAAAGGAGGAGGCACGTGGCAGGCTTGTCCCTGCTACGAGTTTCCCATTCCCTTGGTGATAAGCTACAAGCAAATGGAGATGGAATCAGAAATTGGCAACATGCTGTCAGGAGGGATTGGTTTCTGTCCCTGATTAACTTTATGCTGGAACAGCAGGGGACTACTACTTCTCCATACGTGGTGCCTAATGCAACCTGCTCTGACACTGAGTAGATCCGAATCCATCCCTGGTCCTGCTCTCTCCTGGTTGTGTTATCCTAGATCCAAGTGGCAGAGCAGCTGCTCTGGATGCATAAGGACAGCCACATACACGTTTCATAATGCTAATGGAAAGCACTAAAAAAAAATCTGCCAGTGCTACGAGGGTCTGGCTTGAGCCATACAAGAGCTTTACTTCTGCTTGTAGCAGTTTTAATGCACCAGGCTGTTCCAAGAGGCTGCTGGGGGAATATTACTGTTCTCCAGTCGTGTGCTGCCTTCCCTCTAAGGCTTCTACAACACTTGGCAAAAATTAGCGCTAAATTCTTTTGAAACGGGAGGTCAGTGGGGCCATTCAGTCAGGGGAAGATAATTTGCCCAGCATCATGCAGGCAGGTTGGTGCTGAGTGTGTGGTAAAGCAGGGAGAGGGACCAAGGTCCCCTCTCTCAGCCCTAAGTGCCAGACAATTGCTCCCTGCTTGTGGCTAAAACTCCCTGCAGTGGCAGGGAGGGTGCAAGTATGGAGCTGAGACAGTGGCTTGTGACACCATCAAAGGGCACAGGCAGAGGTGTGAGGAGCTGCTCCTCTGAGAACAGAGGGGTCTGGAGCTCAGCAGTCAGTGTGAGCACAGGTCTGTCTGCAGGGAGAAAGGGCTGGGACAGCAGGGCCTGGAGGCCTCAAATATTGGGGAAGAAATGAAGAACAAGAGGGCAAGGCAAGCAAGGATGCAAGTGTGCACAAATTGATGTGATGGTGCTTGGGTAGGTCAGTACTTCTGGCTCCTTTGGGGGTGCTGGCTCCCTTGAAGCCCAGCTCTGGCTTTCACCCCGTGGGTGCTTCCCTGCACCCTGCTGTTTCTTGGGTGCCGTGGGGACCTTGAGTGCAATAGGAACCTGGGGACTGAGTTCTTGCCTATCTCTGGGGCACCCCTCCTGTGATCTTAGCAGTGTACAGAGGCAGTTTGTTGGCTGCTAGGAGTGATGCTGGGACTGCAGATCATCCTGCTGTGTCTCCTCTTTGGCTTTCAGCTGTATCTAGCAAAAGGTGAGTGTTTGCCTTGGTTCTTCCACCCTTCCAAGAGCTGAAGGTAAAGGCTGGTACCAAGGAGAGCGTGGGAAAGAGCCCATGAGGTATCACTGCACTGTCCAGGGCTGTTGGAGGAGAACTGACCATGTTTAACCCCCAAAAGCACTGCTCAAGCGAGCAGTACCTGGTTTGGGAGGGAGGGTGCTCATTGAGTTTGGCAGGAAATGGTGCATCAGGAAGCAAATTCTGCCTGCAGCCCAGCAAGTGAGTGCCTGTGGGGTCAGGGAAGAGTCCATGGGATGCTTGCCCTCTGCTGCCCACCAAGAAGTCCCTGTCTGATCCTTCCCATGGTGACTGTGCTGTGCTTGTTTGTCACAGCCACAGCTAAACAAGCAGCTGATTGAAAAGCAGGGGGAATGGTGATTCACTAAGAGGTCCCCACTGTATTTTCTCTTTAATCTGAAGGGCTCCTCAGCTGGCTGTCAGGGCTGGGATGTGGCAGCTGCATCTGCATGGCATGGGAGGCTGTGTGCTAACAAATCCTGCACAGAAATGGCCTGGAGTGGGGGGCTGCAGCAGCAGGCTGGGTTTAACAAGTGCATCTGACTGACAACAGCAATTTTTCATTGGTATAATCATGTATTGTTGAGGTTGTGAAGATGAGGAAGGTGGCAGAGCAGGAAAGGGTGGGACCTGGTGTAGATAGATGCTGTTGAAGCCTCCCACCATGGCAGTTTTGCCATGGGACATCCCTGCTGATCTTTAGCTCTGCTATTCCATGGCAGGCTGCAACCCCACTCCTGTCAGCAATCAAATCAGGACCTGGGATCTCAGAATTCCTCAAATCTCATCTTGCAATTCAAAATCTGAGCACTCGTGTACTGTCTCTCAGCCCTTCCATCAAAAAATGTGTGCCTTGTTATGCTCAAGACTTGGGCTCCTTCTTTGGTCTCTTTTTGCCTCCACCTCTCCCCCTCACTGTATTATTATCTTTTCCCCCAAAGTTGTGGTTTTGGGCATCTGATCAAAAATGCTGAGCTGTGACTGATGTGTGGACATTCTGGGGGCTCTTTTGAGCAGCACCCCAGTGAAGGATCTACCAACAGCATTTCTTGTCACCATAATTGTAGCTTGAACCCAAGGCACTTGTATATGAAAAGTGTTAACTTGTAGCGAAAGAAGAATTTTAGTTTTTTAACTTACAAGTGTAGAAACTAAAGTCGGGCAAATCTTCACAGATGTAATGGGGCAGAACAACGTGAGGCAGAAGTGCCTGCTCTTCATTAGTTCATTAGAACTTTATTAGTTCTGGGTCTTTCCACCAAGAACACTGGTTTAAATTGCAACAAGGGACTTTCAGTTTAGGCATCATAAAAATTTTTAAGTAGGGTCATGGAGTAGCATTTTGCCTGGTGGGGCACAGGACTGTCCATCACTGTATGTCTTTAAGGTCAGAGGAACACATTAGGAATTAAGTAACTGGGATAACTATGCTAGAAATGACAAATTCACTGAACTGCCTTATTCTGTTGAAGGTGTCTGAGTGGTCTGGGAGTAGATGGGCTGATGGGCTGCCCCCCAGCCCTCTGTGATGTTACAAAGGCTTTTGGATCTTTCAGTGAAGTCTCCATTCAGATGTTGGAGCTCTGGGTGTTGTCTTCAGAAGAGGCATCCTGTGGGATCTGTCCTGCCCCTATGTCCACCTCCAAGAGTGCTAAAAAATAAAACCTGGGATGGGTTTCTCAGCTGAAGGGTTTGGTGCTGCTCCTCTTGTCTTGCTGGTGGGGTTTGGAGGTGGAACTACATGGAAGACCTCAGCTCATAGGACTTTGCAGAGGGTCACATGTTTTTGTTTTTAAAATCTCCAGCAATGTGTTGTATTTTTGCTAAAGTCTTGCTTTCTGGACTCCACTGGATCAGAGCAGGGAGCACTAGCAGGGGAAAACATGAATCTGGAAATGCATGGAAGAAAGGTGCCTGCAAATGTATTCTCCATATCCTGTGGGACAAGGAGAAGATTTATGAGCCTCTGCCACAACAGAGAGGACTTAATACTAAACATAAGCAATGCCTTTCTAACAAGCTGGCTAGGGAAACATTGGAGAGCATCAGCCAGGGAAGCCTGGAGCTTTCCACTTTTGGTGGGCAAGAGTGGGGCTTTTCAGCAGCCCAGGTTAAGTAGTTAAGTAGATCCTACATGAGCCAGGGGGATGGGTTTGGCAAGTACTTTCCAGCCTTGCTTCCAATGAGTCTGAATTTACAGAATTGCTTCCAGTTCTTGAGATTAGGGAGTAAAGCTGAAGATCAGAGAAAGCCCCAAAACCTGCATCAGAAGGGAAATCAAGAAAATTGCAAAGCTGCTATTTCTAAAAGTTCAATTTCTTTAAAATAGATCATTACTCTGCAGAAAACTGTGAGGGTAACTGTTGACAGTGCTGACTTATCCTGGCCTAGATTTCAATTGCTCCAGCTTTAATAAGAGATTTAATTTACTTCCATGTCACTGGAGTTATCCCAAATTTGCATCACTGCAGCTGAGAGCTGAATTTGGCCAGTTGTAGCCATCAGTAAGAATTAAAAAGCAGTAATTGTTACTCTCTTTCTTATGTAGTTAGAAGAGAATCCTGCAAGGGTTGGAACTAAATGATCTTTAAGGTCCCTTCCAGACAAAATCATTCAGTGATTCCATGAAAGTATGTCTGGGAGCTTTAGTGTTAGAGGCTGCACAGCACAGTGTTTTTTCCACAGCCCTTCCTACAAGAAGCAGCAGCTTTTCTACCACAGAAGATAAAGCTGCTTTGGGAAAGAGGCCTGGTTATTTATTTGAAGCCAAGTCTCTGAGGATCTCTGGGAGTCTTGCATTGCTTGGTGTGCAACTGTGCTGTTTTGGGGGTCCAGGGAGCAGCCTTTGCCCCCCTGAAGCAGCCCTGCCCTGGGACCTGTCACTGTCAGGGTGCTGCAGCAGATGAAGCTGGGGGAAATGGTTTTCATCTTCCTTATGGCAGTGGTGGTCCCTTCATTGTCCTCCTCATTGCTGAGGAAAATCAGTCCAGTGAGATCCCATTTTGGGTCTGTATTAGCTTTTCTAACTCTAGTGCCCTAAACATTTAGCCTTGGAGAAGAAGCAGAAAAAAACCTAAAAGAAAACAAAGTTTTAAACCATCTAGTAATGGCAAAAAAAGGCAAAACTACTGCCAGACAGAATCCAGGGGTAATCTGTGAAGCAGCAAGAAGTTTCTTGTTTATCTCTCTAAGCATCATCATCATCACCTTCTGTTCATCTCATTCATGTGCTCTCTGAAGCCATCAGTCCCAGGACAAACCCTCTCTCCCTGCCTGGGCTTCCTGCTTCATTCCTCCTCTTCTTTGAACTCTGTTTCAGTGTCCCCTTCCTCCCAACCCCTGTTCTTGCTCTGGTGGGTCCAGCATGGTGCTTCAGCCTGTCTGCCTGAGAGATCACTTTGAGCTCTTTTGCTTAAACTGACAGCCCATTCCAAAATTGGTTTTAATCCTTGCTCATAGGTAAACCAGTGGGAAATGGAGTTCTGTTGAACCAATATAAATCAAGCATGTATTTCTGGAAGGACTTCAAGTGGAAAGATTTGCACCTTTTGCAGCTTTTGAACCTGACCTATCCCTTGCTTCCTTACAGCATAATTTCATTCTGTTATGGGCACTGGGATAAACCCAGTGTGATCCATCATGGGGAGGCACTGATTCTGCTACAGAAATAGTATAAAGCTGCAGTGTAGCAGTACCTCTGATGCACCTGGGGTATTTTGGGTGCCATACCTTCTGGGTATTCTGGGTGCCATAACTTCTAGCTATTCTGGGTGCAATTTAAATGATGCAGGTCTGAAGTACAGCTGTTCTGTATAGGCATGATTTAATCAAGCTGGATAGCATCTGCACATATCCTGAAGGAAAGGGCTTGAGGTACCTTCAAAAATACTATGGTTTCCTTACAAAAGCTTTTGTTATGTCCCTTGTAACCAAGAGAGCATCCAGAGTCAAAAATGAGGTTGGGGTTTCTTGTTTTCTTCTGTTTCACTGTACAAGTGTATATTTTTAGAGATCATGTGATCTCTGAATGCTTTTGGGCATTTGTCCAAGATGCTCTCTCCCTCTCATACTTTGGCATAGGTGGGCTCATGCCCTGACCTGGCAGCAAGATCCACACCCTCCAGATGGCTGCGATCTGCAGCCTGGGCAGAGCTCCCATCCTGGTTGAGACCTCACTTTTCAACCATGCAGACCTTTATTTTTACAGGACTTTATCTGAAAGGAGAAGATACCTGAAAGGAGAAGACTGAGTCTGAGGTTGTGTGGTACTGAATTACCTTGAAGGAGATTCCCTCTCTGTAAATGCCCAGGCGGGTCTGTCACTCTGAGACCTCCCTGTGCAAGGGTTTGGGCTGCTGAAGACTAAAAGCAGCTTTCCAGTCCAGGAGAGGTTTTCTATAATCCAAGCTCACCATGCATAGCCCTTTATCCCTGTCTAGTCACTAAATTATGCATAGCAGTCTCAGGTCTGCTTTGAGGCTGGCAGGCCTGATGTCTCAGCTGTAGGGACTCGTGATCCTGGGCTGGATGAGCAGAAGTCCAGACAGTGCCACAGAGGGTGGAAAATGTGGGTGCTGGTGTTGGATGGAGCAAGACAGTGAGCACAGGAGCAGCTCACATCTTCATTGCTGGTGGAGTGGGCTGCCTTCCTCTCATCCCCCCCATGTCCTCTGGGGTACTGCTGCCTCCTTAGAGAAGGAAGGAACCTTAGTTCTATGGTTTGTTTGCTTAAATTATAGCTGAAGGTTAAATTATAGCTGAAGAGCAGGGTGCATTAAAGGGTGCATTTCCATGTCCTGTTTCTGCAGGAGAGATGTGAAGAGCTGCTTGGAGGGTGCCTGCTTTTCATGAGTTAGGTGGAAGGAAGGAGCTCAGCAGGGAAATGGCACTGTGTGAGGAGAGGGGGGACAGCAAATGTCAAGCTGTTTGCCTCCTGCACCCACTCAAGCACATCTTCAGCTGCTGGAGCAGCTCTCAGTGAGGACCAGGCAGAGGAGGTGGCAAGGGACATGTTTGGCTTGGTGGGAGCTGACCACCCCCCACTGCTCCTGGCAGGGCACCTGGGCTGGGGGCTGTGCTCATAGGGCCCCCTCCTCAGGGCTGCTGGAGTTCATGGGAGCTGGGATGGGGGAGATTTGCAAAGGTCTCACTGGACTGGGGCTCCAACGCTTACCTGAGGCTGCTTCCCTTTGCCTTCCCCACTCCTGACCCCTCGACAGGGAAAAGCAGGATCTAGCACCTTGCTTGCTGATGGCTGCTGCCCCAGAAGCCACCCCCATGCCCTCTGCAGGTCCCTGTCCCCCTCATCCCTGCAGCAGTATGTGCTCTGCTCTGTGCAGGCAGCACCCCTAGTCCTGGCGGGCTGTCAGCCGGACCGGTACCACTCCTGTCACTGCTTGATTATCCCTGACACTGCACCCAGGCTGACATCCCCCTGATGTCACACAGACACCACAATTATTGCCATCATTGCAAGAACCATAAGCACCAGACGATGAAATTTAACAACAGTAGGTGCAGCAGGGATGAGGAGCGAGATGGGAATCGTGCTGTCTCTGCTCTCTGCCTGTGGCCCTGAGCAGTCTCCATCTTCCAGCAGGATCTCTGGGGTTTTGCAAACCTTTTCCTTGCTGTCACTCAGCCACGGTGCTCCTTGCTTGGCCTGGGCTGTCTCATGGTGCTTTTTCTGGTCTTTTATATTAAGGGGTAATTCTTCTCAAGGCCCTCTCTTTGACAGAGGGGTCTGCTCTGTGTGCCCAGGGCACAAGCCAGTCTGCTTAAAGCTTTCCCTTGTCTCTTCAGTAGTACCCTGGGCCATGGGGGAATGACAGGACCCCACCATATGTGGCTTGATACTCAAAATGGGCCTGTCCCATCTCTTATCTGGTGGAGACCACCAGATCATGAAGCTCCAGGAGAAGCCCCTAGACATGAATCAGAGCAAGTGATGCTTGAGAAGCAGTGCTGGAGAAGGGGTCTGGTTTGGATCACATGTACCTCACCATCCCAGCCCCCCCACCATCAGCAGTGTCCTCCCTGCTGTCCTGGCCAGGGAGGCTGGTGACTGTGCCCTGGCCAGCTGGGGCTGATGAAACAATTTTAACTTTTCAGTGGGTCCCCAAGGCACACGTGCTAATGGTACTTATACAGGGAGCTCCTTTCCTCCCTGTTTTACCATCCTTGGCTGATGGGAAGGTTCTGGGTCCTCTTGTGACAGCTCCTCAAGGAGGGATTTCTGTACTCATGGGGGTATTTCTTCCCCCTTTTCTGTTCCTTCTTGGGCTGCCCAATTTCATGATACTGGGTATGCTCACAGGGAATCTGGGGAGCAGCAAATGCTTTCTCTGAACCCTGAGAGCTCTCTGAATGTCTGGTAGGCACAGAGGGGATTAATGGCAGAGATGAGCATCATACATTGTGCACTGGGAGCGAGGCAAACAAGTGAATTTAGAGAATGGATGTGCTGAGGCAATGTCAGATCTGCCTCTGTGGTTATGCAGTCGTTGCTGTGAACATATACTGGCAATTGGTTGTGTTACCTGCACTGCTTTTAGCAAGGCTGCTTAGCACTTCTGTGCTGGTTTAGATCATCTCAGCTGTCCATAATTGCACTATGCTCAGAAGGTTTTGTGATTAAATTTTTCACATTGCAGACTGTCTTTAGCAGTTTTGATTTTTCTCTCCCTCATCTGTCACCATGAAAATTTAAGGGGTTTTTTTATTTCAACTCTGTACTTTGTGTTATTTTGTTTGTGTTAATATTTCCCCTTGCTCTTGCCACTTACTTGTTCACTCCTGACATCCACGGCTGGATGCCTGGGTCTTCTGGCTACTGCATCCAGCTTCAGCCCTTCCCAGACATTTTATTGAGTATTCCATTTAATAATTCCATTTTGAATCCCATCCCCTGAGGACAAGCTGCTTCTCTGTGCTGCCCAAGGGCTAACACCTCCCTAGGTAATTCAGGGGCTCTGTGGAGCCCTTCTTTTGTCTGTCTTGCCAGCCCTGTGGAGCTTGGCTAATGCAGGGCTGTTACTTCTGGAGCACACAATCCGCACCACTTTCTCCCCCAGGGTGCAGCGTGGCTGGATGTGTGTGCACCCACCTGGAATCAGAAGCAGAGGTTTCTTGGCTCCCTGGTCACTGCTGTTACAAATTTCATACCCTGGTCCCAGAGCACCAGTTTACAGGAGAATTTCAGTGAGGAAGGCTTTTTGCTGTTGCCGAGGAGCATTTGGGCTGTCTTTGGCCAGAAAATTCACCCTCTGATTGAGCTCAAGAAAAAACCCAATATGGGAAATGTCACCTTAGATAAGTAAAACCCGGCCAAGTTCTGAACAACCCAAAGCAAAATGCTACAGTGGAGAGCACGAAGCTATCTTAATTGCCTGGAGCACTACCATTCATTCCCCTGCCTGTCTGGTACGTTCTTGCACTCATATGGTCACTGTTAATTCATGCTGGATTGTTCTAATTAACGCAAATGAACTGTTCAGCCAGGAAGACTGCGGAGCTCTGCAGCTGCACAGAGGGCTAGAGGAGCATCTCCTGGTTTCTTTTTCTGGTTTTTTCCTCCCTTGTGGACAGGCACCGTTTCTGTCTGTATCCAATAGGAGACAATTTTCTGTTTCATAATACAGAAATCCTAATGTCAGAACGCCCTCCTTACCCAAAGCTTTCTCCTTGAAGATTGCTCCTCTTTGCTTTCCTAATTGCTGCTGCTCAGCTGGAGGTAGCGCGCGCCTTCCAAACACATTATTTTGTTATGCTGGCTCTTACCAAAGGGAAAAAAAGGGTATGAGAGAATATTGTTTTGTACTGAGCTTTCCTTGCTTTAACCCTCTCTGTACAGGTAGGGGGTGGTTTTTCTCTAGCACAGAATGCTTTGCTATAGGAAATACCTGCTCAGGGTGTAATGCATCTTCACATCAGCATGTGAAGAACGCCGAGATGTCATTTCTGCTGGAGTCTGCTGGAGTCTAAAATGTGTCTCTTACTAAAGCATCCTCTTTGGAGTCACTGCACTTGCATAACAATAACCTTTAATCATAGAATCACAGGGTGGTTTGAGTTGGAAGGGACCTAGTTCCAAGCCTCCTGCATGGGCAGGGACACCTGCCACAAGACCAGTTTGCTCCAAGCCTCATCCAGCCTAGCATTGAACACTTCCAGGCATGGGGCAGCCACACCTTCTCTAAGCAACCTGTGCCAGTGTCTCACCACCCTCACAAGAAAGAATTTCTTCCTAATAGCTCAAGTAAATCTCAGCTCTTTCAGTTTGAAACCCTTCCCCCTTGTCCTATGACTCTATGCCCTTCTAAAAAGTCCCTCCCAGTTTTCCTGTAAGGCCCATTTCAGGAGCTGGCAAACTGATTGGAAGTATGTGTTGTCTGGGGACCAGAATAATTTGAGTGAAGTCCTTGGCATCAGCTTGGATGAAAGTTTAATGCTTGGAGTTACCCTTCCTTGAGGAGTGACAGGTTCCTGAATCCCTGGAGTAGAGCTGGCATGGAGTGCTAGTGCATGAGGAATTTTGGGATGGCATGAAAGAAAGAAGGAGCTTGGGCAGAGCAGAGACCCAAGTGAGAGCTGCAAAAAGCAAAGCTGAAGCCTGAAGATTAGCCCCATCAGCCTGGGGAGATGGTGCAAAGCTGAAAGAGCAGCTTTTTACTTAGTCAGTGAATGTACTTCTGTGGCTTCAACCTCGGAAACCACTTTGTTTAACCACAAGGGAAAGGGGAGGCTGCAGTGGGGCCTCTATTCATGCCTCTACTTCATCACCAGCTCCCTTGCAGTGAGCAGAATTGCCTCCTGCTCCAGCTCGTCAACATCTGGAAAAGAAAAAAGGTGGAGCGAGGAGTTTCCCAACATATCAGAGGGATTTCATCCTGTTCTTGAGCTGTGTGATGTGCTGCTGTCCTGGTCCTGGACACCTGCCTGCCCATACCTTTATTTTAGCTGACTTCCCCAAGAGAAGCAGTTGTGATGGTCTCAGCCTGGTGGGTGTCTCCAGCCAAGCCTCTCCTTGGTCCTGCCCTCCTGCTGCCAGCACGGGGCAAAATCTGGGGGGTTCTGATGTGTTTGCCTTTTAGAGGCCGTTTGCTGGTTTTTTGGGTGCTGCTCTGAAACCCAGAGGAGATGTTTTGTGGGTAATGGTTTTTGCCCAACCTGGTCTCTTACTTTGCTGTAAACGATCAAGTCTACAGCAAACTGGCAATTACAGGCAGGGTATTTAATCTCTAACCAAGCTCCAGTAAAGAGGTTTTATGACCTGTGGGAAGCAATGATTCAGCTCCCAAGGATCATGCAAGCTTGGGTAGATGCCAGACATGCTTAGCATGGAAATCACAGTTAAGCTTGGAGTCAGCTACCATCTTGAGGAGATCCAGCTCTCCTTGGAGGGGTTTTGGCTGCTAGATGTCTTTATGTGGCTGTCTAGATGTCTGGAATCATAGGTATTTGCCTTGAAGCAGAATCCTGTTTGCTGTGTGTTTTCCTTCATATATCTTTCTTAAGATAAGGGATGAGGATATTATTTTTTCCCCTCTGTAATCTTAGATTATTTTAAAAGTTGTTCTCCTTTTCCCTCTATTGGTTGCACCTGAGTGTGCAGGCAGGTTGAGTTAACAAGTCAGAAAATTGTTTGAGGAGGTACTGATGTGGCTTGGGATGGTAGGCCCATGGGTCACAGCTGCCCTTTTTGGGTGCAAACATTCAAATCCAGGTATTTGTATCTGGTCTGCAGGATAATCCCAGTATAGATCTGTGCCTTCCCACCACCACAGCCTGGCCAAGTTCTGGACTGGTTGTAGAAATCCAGGTTTCCTGAGGATGCTGCTTTGCTATGGCTTGCTTAGTGTCAAGGTTTTATTCTACTTAATGGGACCCTCTTGCTGCTCCTGGTGCCTGCACCTGAGCTGCCAGGCTCTGTACCCTGGGGGCAGGCAGTTGGTCTTGCATTTGCAAAATCCAGCAAGTGGCCTTCATGGAGGGGTTGTGTGAGCATTCAGTGGGCTTAGGGGTGTGTTTGGGCAAAGCAGAGCAGAGGAGGAATTATGGTGGCTCTGCCTGGGCTGCTGGTTTGGCTCCAGGGAGGTGAGGGGTAGACAGCTCAGCTCTAGAGTAAGAGGGGGAGGATGCTCACAGCCTGCAAGCATGAAGCAGCTTGAAAGCCAATGGTGTGGGCAGCAGGTCGAATACTTTTTTTTTTTTTCTGTTTGCAAAGCCTTTCTTCCCTTGCTCCCCTCATTTTCAAAGCTGATGCTGATACTGTTACCTAATCCACATTGCTAAAATTCTTCTGTGTTAGAGGATCGGTTTTTCTGGTGAGAAGACTGCTGTACCTCTCTCTAATATTAACTGTCTTTCTCTCTTTTTTCCCATCTTAGATCTACGAGGAGAACAGAAACCTGTTTAAAGTCAAGGAGAACGTGCCCAGAAAATTGGTGGAGAAGGTCGCAGGAGACATCGAGAGCCTCTTGGCCAAGAAAGTCCGTGCTTTAAAGGTAAGGTGCTGGACCTACCTGCTGATCCTTTGTCTGGAATGTTCAGTTTAAACAAGAGGGTTGATGCTGGTGGAGTGTTCTGATCTCAGCTTCAAAGTCCTTCCCGTGGTTGTGTGGCCTTTTCTGGGAACTGCATCCAGCAGCTGCACAGATTCATGTGGAGTGTATGTCTGGGGTGTGAGGCGAGGACAAATCATGTGAGGTTCTACTGTAGGTATCTTGCTTTTTATCTCTTCTCACCATCATGTGAACAGGTGAAGGTGCTGCCACATGAATGCAAGTGACAGCAAAAGCCTGGCAGCACTTCTGGCCCAGTCATTCAACTGGGAGAGTGGTGGGCAGGAGCAAAGGTACTGCAGTGTCTGTGCCATATCTCATGGAGTTGTTCATACAAGCAGGGCTTGCTGGTTAGGAGAGGATGCACTGAAATGTTCATGCTGGTGACTGGCACGTGAATCCTGTGGTTCACTGCGTGTGTGGGTTGCCCTCATGGGTGCCTTGTCCATTTCCTATCTATTATCCTATTTTGTAGCCCTCTTTATAAAATGAATTCATTTTACCTGTAGGGGAGCAAGGTAACCTGCTCGTGGTGCCAGCTGAGTAGAACCCAGTGATAGCTTTAACCAGGCAGCAGTGGGGCTCTGCTCTGCCACAGTGTTCTCTGCTGCCAGGGCAGAGACAAGGGATTGAATTCCTGGAGAGATGGAGATTTCCTGTCCACTGCAGAGGGAAGTGGGAGCTGTGTAAGAGTTTCACTTCCAGGAGCTGTGATGTCCTCTCAAGTACCTGACTGTAGCAAGCAGGAGGAAGTATTGCAATGTACATCTCTGACCTGCAGAGAGTTCTGTGCCCTCTGATGCCAGGTCAAGTGTAGGATTGCTGCTTGTCATATGAATAACAGCTTTGTTTTCCTGTTTGACTTCCTTGGTGTTGGACTGGTTGGTGCACTGTTAAGGGCTCACCTGATGCTGGACCCAGTGTAAAGGAGTGGTTCTGGCAGCACTGGGTTAGGTAACAAGCATTTGGTGATGTTTTACTGTAGTGGACATAATGATCTGTTGACCCAAATTTGTCCATCCCAAGAGGGATCCTTCAGAGCAGTCACTGGATGGAGGAGTCTCTTACATCCAGGGTGCATGTGAAATTCTTGGCATTTTGGATTTGTGGTACTGACAACAAAATCTGGAAGCAGGGAAGGTGATGGGAGGAGTTGATGGTTGGATCTTCTGAATTTCTTCCACCTTGTGCTGGGCTCCTTTGAAGCAGTTGGGTTCCCACGGTTTCTTCCATTCTCCAGCCTGTGTTTTCTTCTGTCTCAGCACTCCCCTTAGTTGAATCATCTCTCCTGGAGTCATTTCCTCCCATTCTCTTGTGACTCATGAGACTGATGATGACTTCTTGAAATGCATTTTTCAGCATCTGAGTCAGGTGGGACTCCGTGTATCAGCAGGTGAGGAGGGAGAAATGGATCCTCTCCTTGAACTATGAATTGCCCTGTCACTCATGTACTCACTCCACTGAGAAGATGTCCTCCTGTCTCCTTTGCAGCAGGAGAGAGAAGGGCTTTTGCCTGTGCTTTATGAGGCTTTCTAGGAAGGTGCTAGCCTTGGGGCACAACTGATGGATGCACACATCAAGAGTGCCATTCTGATTAGGTGGTGATTCAGTCCAGCCATCAAAGAGTCTTTTTTCCTATGTTCCTACATGAAAATATAAATGTGTCTTTAATAAAGTTAAACTGTGTGCAGAGCACTTATCAGTAATACATAGTTTCTCAGCTTGTGTGTTGCATTTCTAAGAAGCAGAAATCAAGCACAAGGAACCCCAACTGGGCTGTCTGGCCCTGGCAGCCATGGTGCAGCACTCAGGCATAGCCTGGCACTAGCAGGACACTGATTTCACATGAGCTTTTTGGAGCTGTGCTGGAGCCAGGGGTGTGTGGCAAAGAGGGTAATTGCTTCCTAAAATAACAGTCATCTACAAGGGGCTGGTCCCTCCCTTTTTGTTCCAGACCATATATCTGATGACTGCATCATCATGGGGCAGAAAAATTCTTGGTGAATATTTGAATTTTTTTTTCAATTCCCACCTGTTCCGGCTGGCACTGGGGAGGAACATCTACAGCTGATTCCTGGGGGGGCTTTTACCCTCTGTCCCATGCAGCAGGCTCTATTTGACATGGTATTTTATCTCACCACTAACATCCCTTTTCCCCAGCATGCTCAGTGGCCTTTGTCCACAAAGATTTAATTGCTTCATACCTGTCCTTTGTGCTCTGTAGTTCCACCTGCCTTCTGCTCCCAAGCTTTAGCAGGAGGGGAGGCAGGAGAGATGATACCAAAAGTATAGCTGCTCTTCTTTGAAACTGAAGTAGAATATATAGCTAAAGTGGAGCTCCTAGGAGCTCTAGTGTGGGATGAGAATCTGGGGGAAAGGAAGGGGTTTGGTAGGACAGTTCAGGGCTCTTGTTTCTTCAGCTAAGGTGTAGGAGCTCACAGCATAATTCACTGAAGACTTTCAGATTTTCCTGTAACAGAAGTATGAAAACCTACACTTGGCTTTAGATGTTTTCTTTTGGCAGCAAACTGAATACAAAGGAAAGAACTCTGGGGACTTTTTCTTTTGAAATCATACTGCAGGGAATTCTGGCTGGGTTTCTGGTGGCTCTGGAGCCTGAATGAACACGTCTTTAGGAGTTTGGGGCATTCCCATCTCCTGTTGCCTCTGATCCTCAGGGAATGTGGCTGGAAGAGGTAGGATTTGCTGCATGGCAAGGATAGTTGATCTGGAGATGAGCAAGGCTCAGGTTTTTTTTCTGCCTTAAGCAAATTTCTCAGATTTTGTCTCTGATTTCCACCCCCCCACTCCTCTGTCCTCAGTTTTCCCACTTAACTGGCATTTTTTCCTTGCATATTCCTTCTGCTGTGATGGTGCAGTACTAGTCCATGCTTTAGGATCCTCTGATGGAGGGCGAGGTGGGAGTTTGGTGCATTTACCACCAGGTACTTACCAAGCCAGCTTCTTAGGGGCAAGAGCTGGTCAGCAGGGCTGGCAGGAGGCAGGAGTTTGGGCTGGCTGTGCTTTTAGTCCCAGCTGAATGCTCAGTGCATTACTGCTGGCTGGGACAAGTTCCAAGCTCCATTTATGTCTGGCAGAAGCATATATCAAGAGTGCAGAGCGGATTTAATTGGACAGGTTTATCCCTTTAACAGTTCTGATAGCCCTGAGATTTTTTTTCCTTGCAGGTATGTGGTGGACGGAGTCTTTATCAGCTCTTCTGCTCCCTGATAGGGACAATAAAAGGTTTAATTTGTCTAAAGAGCTGCAAAAATTGGCATGCAGCACAGCACCTCCCAGCCCAGTTTGGAACATCTCTTCTCTTGGTGGCACTGACCTCTGTCAGGAGGTGGGCTGGTGGGAAATGGGTACTGAGGGCACAGCAGGTTTCTCTTCCCTCCCTTCCTCACTGTTGGAGGTGTTGCTGTGCTCTGGTCTTGGTGCCATGTGGTCTCCAGGGCAGGCTATTAAAGGGGGTCAGCATTCAGCAGGAGCAGCCCTGGGGTTGTGTGGATCTCTCCTGTGCTGCTGGCAGTGCAGGGCTCCCGGTGCCATCTCACTGCCCTGCTGAAATGTCTTAAGCAAGTTGTTCCAGGCACCTGTTGGTCACATTGTTGGTGTGTTTAACTAGATATGGGTCCCAGGAGAGGAGAGGGAGAGCCTCCTGAGCTGCCTTGCATCAGGGGGTCAGGTTGGGTGGCAGATGAGGTGCTGTGCATGAGGCCCTGCTGGGTTTTCCTGCCTCAGTGCAATACTGCCCTGGTTTTTACCTGATGGGGGCTTCAGGGCATGCCAGAAGGCTACCAGTGGTCACACTCTGATCTACTGGGCCCAAGCTAGGGGACACATTATGTGTCTTGCCTAGGCAGTACAATGGGAGAGGAAAGAGGGAATAAATGTAGTTCAGGGAAGCTCAGATGCAGTCAGTGGTTTTGGTGGGATGTGGGGCTTCATTGCTCTGTGCACACCAACCCTGTTCAGCTGCCTGGCTGTGGACAGAAACTCCTGCATGGGTAGGGGACAGGCCAAAACCATCATCAACCTTGTGCATGTGGAGGTACAAAACACATCAAGGTAGATCCCTGTGCTTTGTTAATTCATAGTGACAAATCCGTCCCTCTTCCCCCTTCTTTGCTAATTGCTGGTTGGTGGCTTTTGGTTTTAATTCTATTTTTAATTCACTCCCAAGCAAATCCTGGCTGACTGTCCCCGTGTATTTATTTCTTTATTTATTTCTGCATTTGGGAGCGTGTGCCTTCTCCTGCCTCACGATTGTTCTTGTGCTGGCCCTGCTCCAGTAATCCAATTTGAATCCAATCTCCCAGGTCTGGAATTCTAATTTACAGATTGCAGAGGGGAGCTGAACAATGCCCTTGCTCCAGGATGGGGGTTTATTGTCTAATCTAATCAGGGACAATCAGATGTTTGTAACAAGTCTATCAAAACTGTATTGGGCCAGTTTGCTGAGCGATGTAACCCGCTTTCTTAATAGTGCTAACGCGATTTAGGGCTTCCTGCACTTTCATGCAGATTATGTTGAACATTTCCCTTTCTTCTCCCACGCTGGCTTGGCAGCAGCCCAGCCCGAGGGGCTTTACAACTTTGTAAGCTGCTTGGTGCACTCTGCTGCTGCTGAGGTTTGGGAGGGTGCAGGGGCTGCCTCCCCCAGCACCAGAGTTTGGGGGAGCTCCTGGGACCACCTCTGCAAGGCATAGGTTTGGTATCAGGAATACATCTGGAGTCATGGGCTGGGGAGAGAAAATCCCTGGTCCCAACCTTTTAAAATGTTCAGCAAGTCACCACAGCAGGACTGCAGCCCTGTGTGAGGGCTGTCAGCCTGCAGGTACCATGGGTTTGCCTGGCTGGTGGCAAAGAACAAGTGAAGGAATCTTTGTGGTCTCTTGTCCTTGGCAGATTCAGGCTGTCGTGTCTGGGTATTTGCTTTAAGAAGTTTGGATGTCTGGTTAAGAAGTTAAGAAGTCTGGAATTCAGAGAAGGGTCCTCTGTGAGGTTTTGTGGGGTGTCCGTCTAGGGCCTGGAGGCAAACTCAAGTCTGCAAATGAGCTGATGTCTTCAAAGACACTATACTATAACCCTCCAACAGACTGGAGCTTTCCTTTTCTTCCTGTGCAAATGAAGTCAGCTTCCTGACATTCCCCTTCCCAAGAACTGGCATATCCCTCTGTTTCCTTACCCTGGCATCTAGCTGTCAGCCAGGAGATGATTTCACTCTGGTTCTGGCACTCCAAGTTTAAACCACTTAGCTCTGTACCTGATGCCTTTGCCCAGGGATTTATTTCAGGCTTATGGGTTCCTCCCTGCCCCAGAGCATCTTCCCCTTGGCAGGCACCTCGAGGGGAGCTGCAGTGTCCTGCTGCTCCCTGTGTTACATCAAGGGCTGAGGCTCCTGGTCTCAGCTCACACCGCAGCGCTGGCAGCTTGAGCTGAGCTTTTAAAAGCCTGAGCAGAGCTTGTCCTTGCTCCTGCTCCCTGAGCACTGCCAGAGTGGTTTGCACACACAGAGAGGAAAATTCTGCACTCCCTGTAATGGGAACTTACCTTTCTTGGAGGGTTTAATCTCTGTGCATGCTGTGTTTTCCTGTGTTCTGCATCCCTTGGTGTGAGAAACCCAGAGACTTCTGAGACCAAGTGAAGAGAAAGATGAAATAGTCCTTAAAGGGTGTTTTACTTCCCTTCCTAAAATTGTGTTGTGTATTTGACAGCAGTTTGTGTGTTGTTTTTCAGTCCTTCCTGGATCCTCCAGTGCAGAAGTTCTTAGCAGGGGTGGAAGTAACTAAAGCCATTAGTGTTGCCAAGGGATTTGCACAGTTGTAGTTCTTGGCTGTCTCAAAGCTCAGATCCATGAGCTTGGTCTTTAACCTCTTGAGTTTCCGAGGCTTGGTAGGGCTGCCCTATTCTATGCACCAAGGGGATGCTTTTGGGGATGTTTGAAAGGATAAAAGAAGATAAGTAAGACTTACTGGTCTATCTCTACAGATAGATACAGACATAAAAATGGTGAGTGATGCAATAAAGGAGTGGGTCTCTGAGGGAATTGGTACTAGGGAAGAGAATTGCCATTTAATTCTTTATAAAACAGCCTTTAAACACGGTTGGGAAGAAATGTTTGCAATGATAGCAAAATAAAGAAACCATGTTACTGAAAAAGGGATTTATTTGAATTTCCTTGGTTAGTTTTGGCATGAGAAAATGCATTTTCATGGCAGTTTTGGTAGCTAGAGTCACTTCTGCACCCTGTCCTGTGCCTTTGTGATCTGTGTGTGGTGGGAGAGGGCAAGGGGAAGATCTTTATTTCCCTGGGGTTGCCTGCAGTTTTGCAGGGAGTGTGTACCTGTGCTTATGGATCTGCTCTTAGTCCTCAGGATTTCAGCCCCTGCCCTCTGTGCTGCTGCATGTCCTTGAATAGCTCTCTGAAGCCACAGATCTTGGGCTGAAAAGCCTCCCACCCATTTTTTCTCATTTCATTCCACGCCCCCCGCCCTGAATGTTTGAAATGCATCATCTGGGATGGAAGGCTCTTACATTGAATGGGAATAATTGACCTGGGGAAGGAGAACTGAATGATTTTGAATTCAATTTAGATAGAATGAGGTGTTGGGGTTTTTTTAAGGGTTTCATCCCCTAGTTGAACTAAAAATCAATTATTTGTATAGCTCTGTTTATGAACAAGTAGCAAAGGTAAAGACTTTAATGATTGAGGGGGTGGAGGCTTGGTCCTGCAGGTTAATGGACCTGCATGAAGTATTTTTGTCTCAAAAGCTCTCTTCAAATCCCACCTTCTTTTCCTAAAGAAAGTGAATCTGGCAAGTGTCATTTCTGCAGCCCACAAAACACAAATCAGCTCCTGCACAGTTGATCTCAGTAAGTCCTGCACAAGAGTCCTGTGAGTGGAGCAGCAGGTAGAGCAGCAGATGAAGAGCATCAGGCTCTCATGAAGATGGTTTGCTCAGTAAGCCTTTAGCTTGTCTCTGGACAAGTGGTGCTGTGCTGTTGTGTGTGGGCTGGCACATGGGCCTGCTCTCTGTCTTCTGCTGTAATGGACCTGGGTTTCTGCTCCACGTAGCTTTGCTTTGCGTCTGCTGCAGCTTTGACAGCAGGAGCCTGAAACCTATCAGCATCCAGCCCTACCCCCTAGTAAGGAGCTATTATATATTCCCAGAGCAGCTGATGTCCATTAAATGTTTGAGTGACACTAGAACAATGTGTAAAATATCTGTGATAAGGATCTAGCAAATGTTAATAAAAAAAAAAAAGCGACAAGAATGTAAATTGCACATGCAATTGTGATAAAGAGCCAGAGATAACATTAAAGAGATTGTATCAATTAAATGCCAATTTAGTGCCAAAGCCTGTGATCCGCTCTTTCAAGAGGAGCTGTTGGGAGCCTGTGGTATTCCAGCAGACAGTGCTCAGATCTTCCCAGTTCTCCAGAACTGACCATCCATGCTGCCAGCATCCTGTGTGGCAGAGGTCTGCTTGCAAGGGATTAATGCAAACCTTTCCTGTCACTATCATAAAAATGACATTCCTTGGAAAAATAAAGTGCCCCTCTGCCTGCTGGCCTTTGGGTCCCTCCAAATGCAATTAAAAAGCAGCTTAATACAGCCACGTGATGAGAAATCTGTCAGCGTGCACAGGAAGGATTGGAAGGGAACATGAGATGAAACAGATGCAAGCAAAAAGATTTAACCATGCACCTGCCTGCTGGTGCTCATGGAGCAGCCAGCTGAACTGGGATGTGTGGGGCTGGAACTGGGTTAACTGGGTCAACTGGCAGCAGGAGTGGCTCCTCAGGTAGGGAACTGGGCTGGAAACAAGGCATGGAAACTCAGTCTGGACCAGCCTGGGCTCTGTGTGTCTCTGCCTGTGCCAGCCAGCATCCCCATTTTCTGGGCTGGTGTTTCTGCTTTGTGTCCTGGTTTTCTCTCCCTCCTTGACTGTTGAGCTGTGCTGCATCCCTGGAAGTGGCTGAAAAGCCACGGCAGCTTGGTGGCAGTGATAACTCCAGTGCTCTGTGCAGGGCTGCTGGGTGTGGGTCAGTATTTGTGCCTGCCCAAATATCTTCCCAAATCTTGAAACATAACAATGGGAGTTAAAGCTAATTTGAAACGGTGAGGGTCTTTTTTTTCTGCAGGCATGAAAATTTTAAGCATTAAGTAAAGCTGGTAATTCCTTGGCAAGTGAGGGATTATAGAGGCTGGGACTGAGCCACCCTTTCAGGCGGGGATGCTGGCACAACGCTCCCACCGGGGCTGCAGTGCTGCAAAGGAAGGGTTGGTTTTGGCCCACCTGCATTTGCTTTTTGGAAAATCCACGAGCTGAAATCCCACCTCAGCTCTACACTTAATTGGAGTTGTGCTGGGAGCAGTGTTTCGTGGCACACGCCAGTAGATGGCACAGCGCTTATATCAGCGAATTACATAGGGAGCAAGCGGCGGGCTGTGCCGCTCCTCTTCCTCAGCTTTAGCCCTGCCACCCACTCCCCTCCCATAAATGAAGAAGTCTCTGCTGATGTGCCTGTAGTTGAGGAAGTCCGATGAGATTACGGGAGAAGATGTTGACTTTTGCAACATTTAGGGGGTGATGGGCAGAGGAGGTGAGCAGCCCTGCTCTGGGTGCAGCTTGGAAGCAGATAAGCAAACTTCAAGGTGGCTTCCCGTGAATATTCCAGCAAGTGATGAATTCCCTTAGGATAGCTCTATTTGACAGCTCCAGCTTTACACGTGGGGAAACTGAGGACTGGATGGCTCCTGCTTTGTCTTTGTTACACCTGGGAACAAGAGCTTTGCTTTCTAATTAAGTTCTGGGACTTTAGCTACAAGGTGTCCTTCACACACACTTACTCCAATAACATCTCCCTGGAGCCCGAAGCTCCTTCCCTCTGCTCTGCTCGTGTTTGGCACTGTTGTACTCCAGCCCGTTCAGGCTTTAAATGGGAAAATTTTTAGCAGAAAATGTGGAATGCACACTTCTGAAAGAGTTCAGCCTTAAATCTTCTCCTTGCATGATGTTGCCCAGCTGTTTTGCACCTCCTGTAAGCCACAGCAGCACTGGCCCCTTTGGGATGGGCTTATGGAGGTTGCTGAATGGTGGCCATTGGAGCTGGGAGGGTTGCCCAAGTGCAGCAAGACAGCCATGAGAGGGAAGCTGCTTGCCCCTGCACAGCCCTGTCCCGGGAGGTGTGCAGAGACCCCAGAGTAAGAACCAATCTTGGTTCCTACTTTTTGCTTTCTGAAAAACTTTTTTCATGACTGAAATTGATTCTTGCAAGTGGATGAAAAGGATATATCCCAAATCTTGAGGGCCTGGAGTGCATGTGGAATGTAAAACAGTGTATGTATATGCTGCTGTAAATAGAGTTGTCACTCTAAAAGAAATGGGGTTTCTAGTGCTTGTCAGATCACTTTAAAACCATTTTTATTACTAGATTACATTCTAAGATAAAATTTATTGTAGAAAAAAAGAGGGAAGGTGTAGGATTTGACTGCAGATTTGGAAACACACTTTAAAGTTATGAAGAGTCTTTGAGCCTTAGCTGAGGGCAGGCTGCCTGCTCCAGGGTTTTCCTCCAGCACATCTCCTGTCCAGCTGAGTTAAAGGATGATTTCCTGATTTTGCTGCAGACTCTCTCCTAGCACATTGCCTTTTATCACCAGGCAATGATGGCCCATGCAGATGTTGGCACAGAAGCTTCAGCTCACAAGCCCATGTCCTGTGTGTGGGGCAGAAACCCTTCCAGGGTTTCCATCCCCACTGCAGCCACCCAGTTCCCCAAATGTGGCTTTAAAACAATGACCTTAAGGAGTTTGTCAAAACTGAGGATCAATCCTGACACATGCTGACTTCTTTCCCTTCCTCTTCCCCTGAGCTTTGCTCCTTAAATATTTTTGCTCTAGTTACATGCTTTGTCTATGCTCTAACTTATAATGCTAAGTCTGCAAACAAAGGAAAACACTGGGTAGATGCCAAGTCTTTTCTTAGCTCTTCCTTTCAGATACCAGTATCATCCCTTTCTTTAACCCTTTCCACCTTTTCCTCCTAGTTTTACTGTGTGATATTTGTCTGCCTTCGATATGCATCACTGAAAAAGTTGTTGTTTGATGCAGCATACCACAGAAAACAGCAGTCTCCTTCTCCCACCAGACTTGGGCTTCAGAGCTGTGATGTTTCACAGCTACCTGCTTCATCTACTACCCCAGTTCAGACAACCACAAAGAACAGCACAGCCCAGATGCTGGAAGAAGCAGTTCCTTTGCAAATCTGACCACTGCAGCCCCCAACACTGCACAGAGCAAGCGTGGTACAGAGCTGTAAACAGGAGCAATCTGCCACTGGAGAGGGATATTTGGATGCAGCAGATCTGCTCCCAAATCAGTGGGCAGGTTTGGTCAGAACTGGGTTGTTTTGGTTTGTTTTTTTTTTGATGTTGCACAGATATTCAAAAGTCAGTCTGTATCTGGAGTGGTGAGAAGAAAGTTGTCTGGATATAATCCTTAGGCTTGGATAGAGCCTTGTTTGCCATCGCCTCTGGCCTCTTAGGAAGCAGGTTTATTTTGCATCCAGATTAATGCAGGTGGTCTCCACTGCCTTGATACCAGTGTTTTTCTGCCTCTCCCACTTTCAGCTCCTTCTCAAACCCAGAAACCCCCCCGCAAGGTCCCATTCTGAGTGGCTGCTTTGCTCCCTCTGTACTGAGCATCTCTAAAACCTGAGCTGTAATAGCATCCTGGCTAATTATATCACTGCAGATTTATTTCATGGTAATATTATTGCTGGCCTCAGGCATCATCACTATCATTGGAAAACATCGAGCGATCACAGCTCCTTAGCTGCCTCCATTAAACCTGAGAGAAGCGTCTGGGCCTGTTTATAAGTTTGCCTTTTGATGAGAGCCAAGGATTGATGAGCTGGTGGATGTGAGGTTTGCAGAAAGTGCCCTGGAGGGAAGCTGCCTCGGCACAGCAGCCATAAGGTGCAGATGGCAGGGTTGCTGCCTGAATGCAGACACAGCCTGGGAAGTGGGGGGCCAGGCGAGTGTCACCTTTATCTCTTCAGGGCAGACTTTGCCCTCTCCCTCACAGCAGAATCCAGCGCCAGGGGCTCCGTGTCCTTGGTGTGCGGGATGGCTCAGCCCTCAGGACCGGCGGTGCCGGCGGCTTGGTCAGAGCTGCTCCCAGGGAAAGGAGTGTTTTGAGTAAACATGACATCTTGTGAGGCTTTCTGCTGCAAGTCTTGGAGACTGTGCGGGAGGAAAGGCAAAAATATCAGTGCTATTTTATAACAAAAAATGCAGACAAAGAGCTCAAGAGTTTTCTCGATGTCTTCCTTGCTAGAAATAGAACCCCACAGCCTGGATACCAAGGCCTTTTGCTAGGAGCATGGCTGTAGGTCAGTGCTGTGTCTCCAGGGCTGTTCTGCTCCTGGCACCCAAGCTTGTAGCTGCAGACCCCACCCTGATGGAGCACAGTGGTGGGATGGCAGGAGGTCTGTAGGGTGAAAGACCTGGTACCCTCTCTGGGTTTGCAGGATATATTAAAATATTTCAGCATGCATCCTGGTCCTGTGTAGGTTTGTTGCGAGGGAGTTTTTATCTGTGTCTGAAGACTGGTTTGACTGCCAGGGATGTGGTGATTCTCATCCCCATGGTCCCCAGACAGCCACCTAAGGGAACAGCAGCAGATTCTCACAGATCTGGGATTTAGCTCATGGGGAGGATGCACAGAGGTAACTTACCAAAATCCCGTTCAAGATCCATAAAAGCAGATCAGCTGTTATTGATTTTACTGTGTCTGGCCGTAAAGTCCTTTTTGGCTATGGTGTGAAGTGCTCCAGCACAGCAATGAGTGGGCCAAAAACTTGACTGAAAAGGGGTCAATAAATTACATGCAGACAAAAGGCACTTACACTCAGACTGCATCAAGTCTCCTGGTGATTTCAGCAAAACAGTCAGAGCAGAAATATGCTGATAATTATTTAAATTAGACTCTGAGCATGGAAATTTTTTTCTTCGAGTAACAGCACTTCAGCACTTGCCCAGATGAGTGCTAATTTACCCAAATGGAAGGGTTTATTAAACATGCCAGCCAGTGCTTTAGTAATATTTAGGACAGCAATTTTACTTTATTATATCTCTTAACAAAGAGGACACAGGCTTCTTGATCCAGCACCTGAGCAGTTGGGGGGTGTTGGGCAGGAGCCACATCAGCTCTGCCTGGGCTCAAATTAAGGTGCATCATTTCTGCTTCAATTCTGCCTCTTTGCTAAGTGCAAGCCTGAGACCTGGTTTGAAAAAACTTCACTGACTTGATCAGCTTTAGAGGCTCAGATTCTGGATGTCTTCAAAGTAGAGGAGTCATGGCTACGTTTTGGAAATGCTGAAGGATGAAACTGAGTTTGGACGGATGAAATGGATCCTGGCCGCATACTGAGGAGCATGAGCTTCAGCCTCTCCTCCTGCCTCTCTTGCTCAACAACTGTGTCATTTTGTGAAGAAATTTAGGTGCACAAAGGCAGTCCTGGGCCATCATTTGCCATCTCTCACTCATCTGCCACACACACAGCTTCCTGGTCTCTGTCCTTACAGTGTGTGGTGTCTCATAGGTACCTACAAACTGGTAGGTGCAGTTGAACCCGAGCTGGCAGCTATCTGAGCTTGAATCTGTCCTCTGTGTTTATTGTTTCACAACCAAGGCTGTCTTCAAACTAATTGCACTGTGCTCTGCTGGCTTTACTGTTTCCCTTATGACCCCAATTTTTAATTTTTTTTTTCTTAATGTGTTCAAGAGGGTGCTTCACAAAGCCCAAGGGACTAAAGTTCAGTGAGTGCAGATGTTTGGTTCTGTGGCTTCTCCCTGGACTCAGATGTGGAATTAGGACTCCTGGCATGGATTAGTGATAGAAGTGTCACAGCCTGAGGAGGATGGTTGTATGATGTGAGGGTTTCCCGGAGATCCACCCAACAAAAAATTTCTTTTAGGCTTTGAAACTCCTCTGGGTCCTCTGGAATAAAGCCATCGCTTCCTTTATGTGTGCAGGCTCACCAAGGACATGAGGATTAGAAATACTGTATAACATACCAGAGGCTATGTTGGGCTCTTTACATTGTTAAGACAGAAGGACAGGGACAGAATTTTGGGAAGGACTTCAGTTCACTGCCATTGAAGTTTTAATTGGAGTTGAAGGAATAGGAAGAGTTAACTATCCTGCTGTAGGGGAGTGTAGTTTGCATACATCATGTTCATTCATAATGGTATTTTTCCATCCTCTGATTATTGGTGGGAACTGTCAGCTTTGCTGTTACAGAGGAGATGTCTGTCTTTACTGAAAGCTTTTCCTCCTTGCACCTTCCATAAATATCTTCTCCTTCTGTCTTCCCATTTTACCCCCAAGACTACTGTGTTAAACTGTTGTACTGTAAATCCTGGGAATGTCTGGAGCTCTGCTGTTTGCAGAAGATTTGGCAAGGGAGAACCTATGGGAGTTCTGGGTTGTAATTTCTTCCAGAGCTCAGGTGCAGGGTGCAGCCAAAGGTGATTGGAAGATTTTGGCTCAATTCCAGGCACTTGGGCTGTCTTCAGTACCTCTGGGTGAGCAAGTGGTGTCAGAGCAAGGAGTGGGTCGGCTGTGGCTGCTCTTCTCTGCAAGTGTGGATGTTGAATGTCCCAGAGGAGAAACAGAGCAGTGGATCTTCTCTAGAGTTAATGCAGAGGCTCTTTAATCTCCTCAGAGAGCTGGAGTCACCCCAGACCATTCAAATACTGTTGTGTCCTGCTCTGCTGGAATTCCAGAAGAGCTGCCAGGAGGAAACATGCCTTGTCTGCTCCCCAGCATGACTGGGCTGGAGGTTAGGTCTTCTAGGGTCTATTGTCAATTCCCATTCCCCTCATGCCCCAGGAAGGGCAGAGCAGAAAGAGCTTTCACAGCTCCAGAGAGGTGGGCACTGTGTGTCCCAGGGAGGGACTTGGTGCACAGTGGTAACGTGGCATGGAGATGGACACTACTTACATGTGCTTTGTCACCATCTCAGCCTTGGGCTTCCTGCTCTTCATCATGCAGATAATTAAACCCACAGTGCCTCTAGTGATAGAGTGTCATGAATGTTTCTAGCAGACCCTCAGGTCTTTAAAGCAGCAGAGCTTGTTGTAGGGACAGCAGTGCTGCCTTACCCAGACGTGTTTGGTGAGATGAGTGAGCAAACCCTACACTGCTCACCCACTGGCTGCTGCATCCCACCAGGCAGCTCTCCTCTTCTGGCAAAGTCCAATTTTGCTAAGGTTTGCAAAATGTGGCTGCTGCAAAGTGTTTAGGGGCAGCCACCAAGATAAACCCCATCCATGGCTATCGATTACCCATCACGTTGCTAATTCCAGTCCTGGCAGTGGGCTGGTAGGAATATGACGTTTTCAGAAGGGGGAATATAAATGGAAATAATTTGAAAGGAAACTCTTGAGCTCTGCATTATTGATGATCCATGGTTTTTAGTGTTTGGCATCCCACAGGGAGGTGTGCTGTGACACCTTATTTATGGCAGAGCCCCAGTGTGCTGATCTCACCCATTCACAATAACAGCTTTGTGAGGAAGCAGATGAGAGGAGTCCTCCTGGATTATCCACCTTTAAAAAGCGCAGAGAGACAGCCTGGGATTTAATTTTACTGTTCTAGCACCTTTCTCACCACCCTGATTGGAAGTCCTTAACCTCCTCTTCATTAATCAGTTTGAATTTTATCGAAAATTCATCCTCAATGAAGGCAAATTAGATAGAGCCTGTTGCTTCAGTCCTGGGCTGAAAATGATGGCAGTGCACACAGGGTTTAGCAGGTAAGGACACTGCAGCTTGGATTGGTGTGACACCACATTTCTGGTGGCTCTGTACTGACCAGGCTAGAGGAATCAGCCATGTCCTCTGTGCTCAGTTCCCAACAGCTGCATGATGATGTCCTGTTGAATCCCTGGGGACACCTGGTTGGGCTATATAAGCAATATAAGTCAATCACTATGTCACTGAGGCTGGACCTCTCTGGGGATCATCCACTTGAACCCCTGCTCAAAGCAGGGAGAGCTGGAGCAGGCTGCCCAGGAAATCTGTTGTTTTTAGGGAGGAAGCCCTGGGCAGTGATGGGGCTGTGATACCTGGGAGGGAGTCTGCAGGTGGTTGCCTGGTGTGGGAAGGTGAAGAAGGCCTTGAGGCTGCAGGCGTGGGTGTGTGTGTGTGCTTACTCCTAATTTCATGAGCTTCTGGTTCCAATGGTGCTGTCTTTCTGTTAAGGATTTTTTTTCAGGTATCAGAGCTACTGAGATCTGTAAGACTTGAGGAGCTTTAACATCAGTACATAAATGCATCAGAGAGCTTTGTCTTCTTCTCTAAACAGCTTGTTTACTGTTGGATGGTTTTGTACAGGATTGAGTGGAAAAAAAAGGAATAGGGGGATAAGAGACTGGACTTTGTGGAGTCCTTGGCCACCTTTCTAATGAGATCCTCTGTAAGAAGGACTCTTGTTAAGTGGTCTTCTCTCTCCTGATCTGGGGACAGTTACACAGTCTTCCAGGTCCTTTCTGCCTTGTCCACAGAAAATCTTACAGCTCTTGCCACAAGAATTTCTGAAAAAATTAGGCAAATAGCCAGGCACCCTGCTAGATCCTGGCCAAGCTATGCTCTTCTGCCCTGGTGTGAAACAGGCATCCCACTGGGGTAGCTCTGTCAAAGCCACACATCATCTTAAAATGTGTGACTCTTTCGTGGCAGGATTTCAGCCAAACCTTGGGAAGAAGTAACAACAGCAAGGTGGTCACATTTGAGCTCCTCCACCTATCCGAAACCTGCAGGGTCCATCCTGAAGGAGAATTCCTCCCCATGGCTGTGGCCAATGAGGCAGGGAGAGGGATCTGAGGGGCTGTGGTACTGCAGAAAGCTGTCAGCTGATTTACCTGAGCTGTGGTGCTGAGCTGAGATGCAGAAGTGCCAGCTCTCATCCTGCTGCAGCTGTGCTTTGGGAGGGAAAGGGGGGAGAGCCAGTGAGAGAGAATCAAGCTCTTAGGCTGTGTAAGCTGCTGGTCTCCTCTCCTGCTTGGAGGGCAAAAAAACCTGGTCATCTCAAATTCTGCTTTATTTTCTGTTTGCTTTTCCCCTCTCTTCCTGCTGAAGGCAGGTAGTGCAAGAATTAACCTCAGTGACATCCTAGAAAGAAAAAAACACATCATTTGCAGGCTCCTAGGAATGTGAATTTCACTGGCAGGAACCACACCTAAAGGACCCAGTGTCTGCTGGGATTTCAATATTTTGTGAAGTGTCCCAAGTCCCCAGTATGTCACCTTGGCTGTGGACCTGGAAGGCCCTTATAGCCCCAGTCCAACTCCCTCTTGCACAGCACCTCACTGTGGGGGTTCAGGACCCAGTGTGTGAATCTGTTCTTTCCATGGGGTTGCTCAGTTGATGGCTGGCACATTAACAGTCTCCCACATCCCATGGAGAAGAGGAATGTTGTGGAAACTAAAACAAACCCAGTTTTGCTGCACTACTTGAACCAGCTGGTGAGCTGGGAGTTTGTCCTTCCAGTCCTTTCTTTGTACCTTCTGCTTTATGCTGTGAATGATGATTGGGATGAGAGCAACTTGGTGTTGTGGAGGAGCTCCACAGGCAAAGCCTTCTTGCAGTCTGGACCTGAGCCTCCTTTTGCTGCTGCTGCTCTGATCTAGCTGCTTACTAATCCTTTGATGCTTGTGGGTTGCCCCATTAGGAGGAGGGGCTAATGATGCACCCCTTGCTTCCAAGGTCATACACCAAGGCCAGTTTTGCCAATACAACATCGTTGCTCACAGTTGCCAGAAATTCATGTGAGAACAGTGCTCAGAAAGCTGTTCTTAAAGCTGCAGGAGCCATTAAAGCCCCTGCAAGTACCAAAGTCTGTCTGGTCTTCTGTCTAGAGACTTTCCCTGGCATGATCCTGTTGCTTGCTTCCTCTTCTTTCTTCCTTTGTTTTTTGTCTCTTTTGCCCCATTAAACACATGGTTTTGAATCAACACCCTCTGTCCACATACGTCCATTTCTGGCATGCCCTGCACACAGAGCCTGGGTTTTAGGTGATGCCCCATGTTATTTCAGTGGTCCTGCTCCAAGGAGACAGCTTCTCAGCCTTCTTTATGCAGGAAAAAAAATGCTATACAAAGAGCTTCAAGCCCAACCTTTTGGACATGGATGGCAGCAGGGAGCTGGATGTCAATGTGAAGACTCCTCCCGGGTGCTGATACTATGGAGAGCCCCTCCTGCCTGCTCTGGTACTTGTTTGTCACCAGGGGAGATGGTGTAACTGTGCTTGAGGTGTTGGGTGGTTGAACATTGGGACAGGTTGCCCAGATAAGTAGTGGAGACTTCATACCTGTGGGTATTCAAAGCTCAGCTGGTCACAATGCTGGTACTTGGTGGCCCTGTCTGCATGGGGAGCAGGACTGGGGTGTATGCTGGTCTTTTTTGTTGAAGAGAAGTAAGGATTCAGGCTCTGAACTGAGGGAGGAGGTTTGGTGGTGGTGCAGCAGTGGTAGCAGACAGGCTGCCTGCAGTATGTAGGACACCCTCTCCTGACTTCCAGCCAAGCTGAAGCTGGGGGAGGGAGTCTTACAGATGACTTTGTTGAAATCATCAGGAGAACAGCACGTCTCCAACTTGCTTTATAGGTCTTGTGCGGATTTCATGTGCCAGAGCTAAAATAATAACGTGATTTGTTAAAGTGGCTCTTTTCACGGTTGTAAGAAACAACCCAGCCATGCTGCAGAGAGCACTGATGGGCACTGGCAGGGTGGGCTGTGCTGTCAAAGTGCTGTTTCTGAGGAGAAAGGTGGGAACAAGGGAGCCTGAGGGCTAAAAATTGGACTTTGCTGGACTGCCCTCAGCAGCACATCCACAGTGGGGAGTGCAGGGAAACAAAACAGGAGCAGGACTGCCAAACTCATGGCAGTAACATCTGTAGGGCAACCTGCTAGAGAGGGAAAAGAGTCAGCCTAGCTGATTTTTGCAGTAAATTTGACCGGTGCCTCCAGGACATAGGAGTCACACTGGTGTGAGGTTCACCTGGCCTCTCAGGTGTGGCATCCAGTGCACTTTGAAGGCATGGAGTTTTTTTTTAAGATTTCCATTACTGGTTTGCTAAATCCAGAGCTGTTGCTGTAGTGAAGAAGGTTGTTAAAAACAAACACCAAAAAAGTGGGGGTCAGGGCAGTTGTAAAATTCAATTCTGCAAATTCTAGAGTATTCGGGAGCTGCCAAACCTGATCCACGGTAAAGGACAATTTATTTCTGTTCCTTGATGAGGTTCCTCTGCACATTCAGTGTGAATTGGGCTTTTTGCTGTCTTTCCTTACTGTAATTTCCTAATTGGTTTGCTGCATTCACTCCTCAGTTGCTGTAAGCATTAAAGTGCAGTGAGTCCCATTAGATAGCCCTTTTCCATCTCCATTACCTACTTTAGCAAATTTCAAATTAAGATTTTCCTTTTTTCTACAACTTCAGCCTTTCTGATGTGCCAAGCAGCTCATGTGTCAGAAATGCTGGTCTCGTGGGTGGTGGGTTCCCTCAAGTCAGAGGGGGATGATGGCTCCTCACAGGACAGCATCCATTGCATCCTGCTCCCATTTGCTCCTTTGCCTGGATGCAATTTTGTGTTGTGGTTTTGTTGTTATAAGGAGAGGCTGAATGATTCATTGCTGCCTCACAGCAGAGGGGTCAGCAGGTCGCCCACAGCCATATCTTATTATCTTCTGGAGCTGAGGCTGCTGAGGTATTGCTAACCATCTGTAACACATACTCCTCATTTCCGTGGCGTGCTCATAACCTCTGCTAATTATTTATAAAGGGTTAATTAATAGGATTCTGCTCTAAACACTGACCCAATGTTCTTTGTTTCTGGTCCTTCAGCTAAAGTAACAGCACTGCTACTGAAAACAACAGTAATTTATTCTTGAGAACCAAGGTTTTGAGGTGCTTTATCAAAGCTCAATGGAAAAAACAAATGTGGCATCTATCTCTTTCCTCTGATCACTGATTTTGTAATTTTATAAAAGAAAGCAATCAAGTTTGTCTCATTATATTGGTGCTCATTGTTAAATTCCATTATCCTTTTAGGCTTTTCTCTCAATGTTTGTTCCAGTGTTTTAGTAAGGCTTGAAATTAGACTAATTCCCCAGATCACTCTTCTTCCAGTTTTAAGATTTAGATGAAATAGATTAAGATTATTGAGTTCTGAAAATCAAAGAGATGACAAGGTGCAACTATTAATGTGCTGAAAGAGACCATTTGCCTGGTCCTGTTATCCCCTGCTCCGAAAGAAAAAGTAGAGGGCACCTGGGATAATTGAAGGCAACAGGTCTACTAGAAGTTAAAGGAAACACTTTTTAATTCAGCTCATAGCTAACTGGTAGAACTTGTTGCTCAAAGATGCTCTCAGAGCAAGAAATTTAGCAAGACACAAAAAATAAGGGAAGGTTGTTATGAGGAAGCTTGCTGTGATCCACCTTGCATTGCCACTGAAATGGTGAAGGGTACGTGAGGGATGGAGGCTTTCAAGATCAATGTGAACATCTGTAAATTGAGCTGAGGAAAAGATAAATGACCAAGGCTGTTCTGGTTTTTGCTTTGGGAAGATTTAGGGCAATAATTAGTGAGGCCAGAAAAATGATTTTCATTCTTGCAGATGGTTTTTGCAAGCTAGGTAGTTGCAATCTTTCAGGCTAAGAAGATGGGAGTTGGGTCTTTCTCTAGGCCATTTGCAGGATGCAGAAGTTGGTGGGACTCTAAGCTTTTCCTGAACAATGCATTAAAACTTTGCTATTCATGCTTTACAAGTACACCTCAGACTGAAAACACCTGGCCACAAATCAGTGTACAGAGAGCTTCCCAAGCAGGTATCTCCTACTTTACTGGGCTCTAAACTCTTTTGTGTTTTCAAAGTATGATTGGCAGGGAGGAGGAGTATTTTTTAATACACCTGCCTTAGTAGCTGAGCCTGATAGCTACTCTGCCTTTTCAACTCTATCAACTGTTTGGTTATAAAATATGTATTTTTTTAAATCATTAATGGGAAGATGAAAAGGAGAGATGAGATTAAGCCCACTGCTCTAATGGGAATTTTAGGCATAAGAGATGTGTGTGCACATCTTCAGTGCTTCTGCCTACAATTCATTATTCCTTTCTAAGCCTTTTCCTTTAAAAATGAAACAGTTTCTTAAACAGGGAGTAGTTTTGCATACCCATTCGGTCTATTAAAAGATCTTGACCCCTTCATTTCCATCTTTTGGGATGAAAGTAGTGAGTTGTGCCAATTTGGTAGTCAGTGTGTGGAAATCAGTGTGTCTATGAAATGCATATTCCCTTTGATTGCCTGCATTTAAGCCTGATTATGTTCGAATCACCCAAACATCACAAAGTGCCATGCAAAGTATAATAATTTGTCATCAGAGGCAGACAGAGAGAAGGGGAAACAACCTTTTAGATTTTGGTAGAACCCAAAGAGTTTTACACATCAGCTTTTCAAACACCAGTCTGTTGGGCACATGCAGAGCTAAGAGCCCAGCTGCTACTTTGCAAGCTCAGAAGCCCAGACATCTCTGAAAGGGGTGAGGCTTTAAAGCCAAGAATATGTTTTGCATTTTAGTACATCCACCCCAGAAGTTGCTGATGTTGCACAATTCACTTGCACTCTACCAGCTTCCAATCTGAAGTTCCTGTTGGGTGCAATGGAGATGGAAGCAGGTCTTTTGCCATCCTCCAAAGATAAATGAAGTCATCTGCTCGCCTAATGCCTGAGCTGCTCCTCAGTGGTATATTCCAGAGACCCTGCATTTGGCCTTTGCCAGAACAAATTTCTTGATCCATTTCCCCTCTAATAAGTGCATGCAATATGCTTTAATCATGGCCCCGTGGGTTAAAACTTCTCCTGCTGCCCCAGACCATCTCAGAAACAGTGACCATGCTTCTCTGCATCCCTCCAAGTGTTGGGGTTTTTTTGGTGTAGTGCTTCTCAGCTGGGAGGCAACTTCTGCATCCTAAAATTATTACCTTGGCTGCCAGCCCAGCAGTCTGTGGCCATAAAATCTAGTTGTCAAATAAAATAACTTATTTCTCCTCTAGATTATGACACTGGTGGGCTGGGTATCCATGAGGAGGGAGAGGAGGACACCCTGTCATCCCCCTTCCCTGCAATCCCACTGTGGTGTGGGGATGCTCTGTGCTACAGCACGTGGCATGGCTGAGCCTCCTGCCCTCTGAGGTGACCATTAATCAGATCAGAAAGGTTTAAGTGTGGAGATAGACTTTAAATCTCTTACATTTACAAAGGGGGAGAGGGTTTGCTGTTTCTCTTCCATGGTGCTGAGAGTATTGCATGAAGTGTCTCATCTGGGTCTGGGGTCCCCTGACACACAGGTGCTGTGGGAGAAGGAAGGGATGGAGTGGGAGCTGTAGCTCCCTGCCTGTCTTCCCTCTTCCTCTGTGTAGCTGTTGGAGATTAAAATTGCCAGCTTAAGGCATTCATCCATTTAACTCAAAAAATGTGTTTGAAGGGAGGAGGAGGGGGAGGGCAGACCTCTTCCCTGGAGCGAGATGTTTGGCTTGCAGAATTCCAGCTTTACTGTTTCCCAATTAAGGCCCAGTGATGTCTTCAAGTGGATGGGAGTCACTGACCTGACTCTCTCTGGTAAGGCTGGAAGGTTTCTGGGTTGGGAGCTCTCCTACACACGTGTGGGTGTATCTGGATGTGCTGTGCATGGATGCTGCCTGGCAGAGCAGGTCTCTGTGTACCAGCACTGCAGGACGAGTATGGTGAGTGAGCAGAGGGAATGCTGTTTGCTTGTCTCCAGGCAGCTGTGCCTGGAGGTCTCCTTGTCCTCACAGAAAGCATGGTTGTTGCAGTTTTAGGGCTGTGCTCTCAATCTCTTAAGTAAATTACCAAGAAAAATGGTTGATGCTATTTTTCTCTCTTTGTGCTCTACTGGTTCTGTTTAGGGCTGTTGTGCTGGATTTTCTTCCCTTTATCCTCTTGTTTTTCAGCATGTCTGCCTTTTTCCTTTCTCTTTATATTGAGATTTGTCTTTTCATTTATAGAAATTAAAAACGCTACAGCCCCACCAATCTGAGACTGAGGCAAAACTGAGACTGGAGAATAGTTTGTTTCTAACTGAGATTTGAAAAATACCCCTCAGTGATGCTGTCAGATATTATGCGTGGGAATATTTGGATTGCACTTGTTATGGCAAGCCCACATTCTGCCATTGCAGGATAAAGAGGACAAATGAGAGGAGCATTCCCACCAAGAGATGTCTATCCTGAGGAGCTCAGGGGGGAAGCTGTGTTGCATGTGCACATACATCACTGTCTGGCCTGAAGAGGAATGCAGGGATGTACAACACTGTCAGGTTTGCTTACCCACGTTGGGCTTTTTTGATTTGTTCTACTGTAGCCTCTTGCCCAGCTGAGCTCCAGCCCTTTGGGGATGACTTGAGCACCAGACAAACCTCCTCGGTGCCTTTGCACCATTTTTAGCAAGAGTACCCTGGAAGATGGGCTGAAAGCTTCAGGCAATGGTCTTTGGGTCTGACTAAAGTCAGCCTTGTATTATTGAGCTTAAACTTCCTGCCTGGAACACAAAGCTCAGCTAGAAAACTGATAGGAGTCTCTAAAACTGGAAAATGTTGCTGCAGTGCAAGTGTCCAGCATGGGCAGGAGGGGAGAGTCGTCAGCAGGAATATTCTGGAGTATTCACAGAGTTAAACATGTTTGTAATGTCAAAATACAGATGGGTGCAGAAAGGCTAAGCAGCTAACGGCGAGCTCAGCAGCCCTAAATCTGCAGTTGAGCTATAAAGAAGCAAAGCCCAATGTCCATCAGCAGCTTGAGCAGGGAGTGCCTGGCAGCCGTGCAGGGCCGGGCCCGGCAGCGGGCAGCTGGCGCTGGGAGCGAGGGCTGCTCGGTGGCAGACAGTTAATGGGGAAACAGCTCTGCCATTTGGGCAGGGTTCAGATAAATGCCAGCCCAGGAAAAGAGCTAAATTTGGAGAGAGACAAGAGCGTCTGGATGCTTAACCAGCCATCAGGTGCTCTGTGAAGGACAGAGAGGAACGGAGTTGGTCTGCTGAGGTCTGAGGGCAAGACGTGGCTGAGCTGTGGCATCCCAGCACTGTGATCCATGCAAGGGGTGACAGGGAGCCACCTCACTGCCCACACATCACCCCTACCCCTTTCTGCTCTGTGCCATGGGAGAGCCATAAGCCAGCAGCTCACAGGTTTTGACAGCTCCCTTGGCTGCTTGTTGTTTTCCTGAACATTGGAGTCCAGGGTGCAACACTGGAGTTAATTTGTCTGTGAATGCAAAATAACTAAGAATCTGCCAGAGGCGTTTCCTGGCAGAGTTGACACCCAGACTTCAATGCCTGAAGTTGAAGACCTGGTGCCCTCCAAGTCAGTGGGAGGCTGGACCTTAACGACAGGCCTGTGGCTGGTGTCTGAAAGTAGCCCCTCCAGAGCCTGCAGCTCGACCTGGCATCCATCAGTGCTGCCTTCCTGCTTCTAAAACCAGTGCTGCCTGTGCATGCCTGGCCTCCTCTGCCCTCCCATCCGGGCTCTGCTTTGTGCAGGTACAGTATTGCAGAAGAGGAGGCTGAGGGCTTGTAAGCCTGAGGGCTGAGCAGTGCTGGAATGTTTTCCCATACCCACTTTAAAAATAGATGTACTTGCATCTACAGATTGCATTCTTAGATGGAAGGCAGCGTCCTTAATAAGAAGTGTCTCTCTTCCTACATCTAACCACTCCAGTTCTGCGTACCTCCAGGGCCCCCAGAGCCAGCCTTGAGTTCTGTCCTGCTGTTGACTTGCTTCCCAAAGTGGTTTAGAAAGCAAAGAGATGGAATTGTTCATCCGCTGTGAATGCTGCTGCCACGGCGGGGAGCACTAGAGCCTGCGATGGAACTGGGGGGGGTGCAGGCTCGGGACCCCCTCCTCACCTCGGAGTCAGGCCTGGCACTCCTCCAGTCTCCCCAGTACAGTGCAGAATGGGGAAGTGTGTTTGGGCAGCTGAGAGTGAGTGAATCCGTGATTTTTTTTTTTTATTTATTTTTTTTTTCTGCTAAAAGGTCAAATTTACATTGTATAAATTTGTGTACCACACAGTAAAAACAAATGTAACTGCTTGAGTGCTTGCGTGGGGCACTGCCTGCTAACTGGGGCACTCAGAGGAGCACTGGCTCCTGGCCTGGAGGCAGGCGATTGCTCTCAAGTATTGATCATTTTAGAGCAGGGCTGTGCAAGGGGAGCAGAGGAGGAGGCGGGTGCTGCAGGGAGAGGCTCGGTGGCAGCACAGCGGCTGCTGCTGCAGCTTTCGGATGGCTCTGGGGAGGCAGAGCTGGGCTGGGCTGCTCAGGAAGCCTCTGCTTCTGCCTCAGGGAGAGGAGGGCTGGAAGTCGGTAACCCTAAAACGTAGTGATTTGTAGAGCAAATGGCTGAAATCTGCTGGAGCTGCAGGAGTTTGGCAAGTGCTGAGCATCATCAGCTTCTCCTTGAAACGAGGCCTGTGGGGCTTTCCAAGCTGCAGGCGTTTGAGGAGGAGCTGGAGGAGGATTCCAGAGGAAATGTTGGGGATGTTGGAGCCATGGGGAGGAAGGGCAGGGCTAGGGTGTGGAGCCAGAGGCAGCCTCATCTTGAGACTCTCCCCAGATCTTCAGCTCTGTCCTGCATTGCCATTTCACAGCCTCTCTTCTCCCAGCAGTTCATCTGTTCACAGCTTTTTCTCTCAGATCATCCTGCCCTCCTCTGAGTGTGGAAGCTCTTCCCGATCAAGCAGTGCAAAGCTTCTGTGCCATTGTCATTCAGATCTCCCTGGAGAGCTGGGATAGAGGTGGAGAAGGATGTCCCTCAGCTGTCCCCCAGCTGAGGGAGGTGCTCAGCTTTTTCTTCCCTGTACTCATCCCTCAGTGAGCCTCTTCAATGTGCATTGAGATGCTCCATGCTTTCAGGTGCTGGCCATGGAGCACAGAAACTCATGTGACAATGTGCCACAGGGCTTGATTTTTATCTTATGCTTCCTCAGGACTGCTTTCATGCCTGTTTTGCTAAAACAACCTTTGCTGAAAAGTTTCCCCTCTGGATCGCCCTGTGGGCGCTGGGTCCAGGGCATTTCCATGCTGGGAGACAGGTCTGAGACACCTGCACCCCTGGGATGTGGTGAGCTCCCTGCACCCCAAAGGTGAAACAGCTGACAGCAAATGTTCCCAGTGCACTCTCTGTGCTGTGTGTGCTGCTCCCCAGGGGCAGCTCCAACCCCAGGGCAGTCTGCAAAGGGAAAACCTCCGTGAGAACAGCTCCTGCCCACTTTGTGTGAAGTGATGTGGGGCCCATCCCCTCTTCCCTGGTCATTTTGCAATGATTTATGATATTTGTGATCTGCTTTTCCATGGATAATGCTCTTGCTGCAGTCCAGTGAGTTGTTTGTTGGGTTGATTGATTGGGTGACAGTGTCTGGGAGCATTTTTGAACCTGAGGAATGCTGCAGATGCTCCTCTGTTGCTGACCATTTTGAGAAGGGAAAGGCAGTGGTAATTTGGCAGCAGTGCTGTGGTCTGGGAGTCAGCACACCACTCAGAGCTGAGGGAGGGAAAATCATGGCCAGGGGAGGTAGCAGGGGGGGATAAACCCATTCAGCAGAGAGTGGGGAACTGCCTGGACCTTGGTCACAATCCTGTGGAGCCATGACTTCTGTCCTGGCTCTGCAGCTGCCTTCCAGGCAAACTTGGTCGTGTTTATAAAAATAAAAAGGGACCCTGGAGAAAAATCTCTCCCCTGCCTTCTACTGCAAGGATAAATTCAGAAGTGACTGTGAAAATTTCCAGCCCTGCTGTGAAGGCCCTTGGAAATACCTGGAAAGGACAATAAATTTCCAAGCTGTGAGCATTGCTTAACCTAAGCTACTTTCCATGGTCCCTGCACTGCAACACTGTGGTTTCAGAGTCACTCTACCATTTGTCCTTCAAAGAGCACAGCAAGGAAAACAGTCTCTTTCCCAATTCCTGCATTTAATTCTACTGGCACTTGTTTGTTCCTCTTGTTTTACATAGTGTTGCTGTGCTCCATCTATCAGACCCCTGGGTGCTCTGGGCTCAGTCAGGAATTCCAGCTTTGTGCCTGCTAATTGTGCAGCCATTTGGTGGCTGGGAGCTCTTCCAGCTGATGGATGGATGGATGGATGGATGGATGGATGGATGGATGGATGGTGTGTGTGTGTGTGTGTGTGTGTGTGTGTGTGTGTGTGTGGAGGTTTTGCTTCATCTTGACTGACACCCCATAAGCAGCAGAGCATTGTGTGCACCCCCAGCTCCCAGGAGAGGGTTTTGCACAGCCATGCAAAGCAAGATGTGTTGTGTGTGCATGGGGCTGTCCCCTCACTGCTACTGGGGGAGTGTTTAGGCTGTCACCATGGGAGCTCTGGCTGTTGAAGGGGTGCTGGGTCAGCCAGAGCACAGCATGGACTCCTTTGGGATGCTGAAATGTTGGAATGGGGCCCTGCAGGGGTGTGATGGACTCAGCAGGTTATGAGAAACTGGTGGTCCTCTCTGGTGGGAAGGCACTGAGAAGCAGGCATGCTCTGACCTAGCTCACACCCTTCCACAAGATACTGTGGGATGCTGACCACGATGGCAGAGGAGCAACATGCAGCCAGGTCCATCTCCCAGCCTTGCAGAAGTGGCTGGACTCAAAACAGCTCCAAGGTCTGCATGGCCTCTGTGACTGCCTGCAGCTTCCCTGAGTGGTCTTCTGGTAGTCCTGTGTGGCTGTTGGGGGATGACTGCCCCAGCACACCTTGGAGAAGCCTCCTTGATTCTGTAAACAAGTTTGGATCTGAAGGTAGAGCGTGCTGGAGTGACAGGTTTACCCTTCTGAGGCACTTTGATTTTGCAGGTTTGACTTGACATGTCAGACAGCTCCTCAGATTGTAACCCAAAAAGGGTGTTACAGGAGGCTCTGTGCTCCGGGTGACACTTTTAATCTCTCATCTCTCCCAGCTAATGCCTTTCCCTGATCAGTTTGCCAAGCAGAGCAGCCTCGCTGGCCATGCCAGCTCTGAGCTCCTCTGCCGTCTGCCCCTCATTCTGCACACGCTGCCATGCAGCTTAACGATTGTGTTTTCCATGAATAATTTGTTGTCTCCCCATCAGGCAGTCTGTGGCACTTGGCTTTAGCAACAGCCAGCGATGATGGTCCTGGGTGAGTCTGCCCTGGGCCTCCCTGCACTCAGAACAAGGGCTCAGGAATTTCTCCTTCAAAGCAAGGTCCTTGGCTGCGTGCACACACGCTGTGTGCATCTCCTTTTGGCTGTGCTCTCTCCTTAGTGGTGTTTCAGTGTCAGCAGGTGAGTGGGACGCTGTGTCTGTCCCCAGGAGAGTGCCTGTCCTCTCTGTTTGCTGCTGGCCATGATTTGTCTCTTGTGGAGGAGCATCAGAGGCAGCGAGGAACCAAAGGAACCCCTCCCCGTGTTGTGCTGGCCAGGAAGTTTGCTTTCTAGTTACCCCCCAGGTCCCAAGGCTGACACAAGATCCCCTTAAGAGCAGCACTTACCCTGACACCCCTGGGGTGGGCATTTCCAGTGGGTGCTCAGCTGGGGCTCTCCCAGCTGTAGCTTTCCTTGGAGAGATTTATTTGGGCTACAAGTGAATCCCCTTGCTGTGGTCCCACCAGCTGCTGTCTGCACAGCTTTCCCAGGGATCAGCTGCATCCTGAGGATGCCAAAGGAGCTGGTTGAGCCCTCATACTTGAGCAAATAGCAGCTTCCATGAACTCTGTTATTTGCCCTAGAAATTTCTTGTTAGTGCTCTGCTGCTGACAGAACACACAGAATTTGGGTATCAGAATAGCTCCTCCCAGGCCTCAGAGCAGCATCCTGATCACAGCAGACAGTTCAGATTCCCATGTTTGCTCAGGAAAGTCTTCCTTCCAGGATAATGCCAAGGCAGCAGTCAGGCAGGGGCTGGCAGGGCTGGAGGGAATGCCCTGGCCAATGCCCTAGGAGTGCAGTGCTGTCTCACAGGGATGTGGTGCTTACCAGCCCCTTCTACAGGAGGCTGGTGCAGCACTGTTTCTCCTAGTGTATTTTCTGACTTTTCTCCCAATTTGTTCCAAAATTTCATCACAGCTGGCCTTTACAGACATTATTCCTTCCAGAAATACTGGAATTAGCCTACTAAAGCTAGCATGTTTAAACAGAAGGGGTGGAGAATAGATGAATATTCCTCTGGAATACTCGTGACTGCTGGCAGGATCCATCCATGAGAACCTTTTCTCTGTCCCAGCACTGCTGCCATGCTTTGGGATCTGACTCAAAGTCCATGAAAGTCAAGATGAAGCTTTCCCATGGACCTTCTGGGCATTCAGTCAAGCTCGAACTCATTTGTGGGTATGTAGTACTGATCAAATGGATATAATCATGTTTTTAGAGAAGGGGAAACTGAGGTATAGAGTGTCTGAGTCAGAATATGGATCCAGCTGTGTGGGAACTCGGTGCACAGGCTCTGCCCATCCCAGGAGAGGGACAGAGAGAAAGAGGTGCAGTGGCTCAACTACTCAGTGGAAAAGCTCATATTGTTGCAGTCAGGAGAGCTGAGGTTTCCTTCTGCCATACCTGACCTTTTCAGTGGCTTTGAACCAACATCAATGACCCAAAGGCCTTGCTCTTGTCTTTGTGCTGACCCTTAGGTGCTGTGGTTCTGTGGCCAGCTCAGAGGCAGGCCAGCACTATCAGATGCTTCTTGGATAACAGCCCATGGGGCTGTCATTTCTGCTGGCTTGTGATACTCGGTGCATGTTTTCAAATACCAACTGGAGTTGTTTGCAAATGCCTAGTAAATCCCAAAATAGCCCCAATTTACTGAATTTTGTGAATAGCATCAGCCCACTCCAATGACAATAGCAGTCTGCCTCCATGCCTCGCTGGAGCTCTGCAGAGGTACAATAGTGAGAGGGGCAACGAGTGAGGCTGGGCGAGCAAATGTTATTATTCCAGCTTGCTGCACAAACAATGGGTGCTATTTGTTTTTCTGGCTTCTAGAGCATCTTATTTATATCGGCTCCGATTCTTCTGCTGCATTCCTTGTTTTTCTTTCGTGGCTTCCCACTCTTTGGGGATTCATTTTCCTGGTGAAGCGTGGTTCCTTTCCGTTGGCTCTCCAAAGCTGGAGGACTGATGCTGGGATGTGAATCACCTCTGATGGCATCTCCCTCCTGCGTGGGTGGGACATGGGGGAGGATGCGAGGGGGATGTCTGTCTGTGAGCATCCCTCCTGCTAACCCGCAGTGGCGTGTCCTCGGCTCCCCGGGCTCCCTGGGAAGCCTGGCAGAGCAGGGGCTGCCTTCCCCCCTTGCCCCAAGCTCCTCTGGCTCTGCTGTTTACATGCTGGAAAGTTTATCTGCTGCTGTTTCTTCCCGGCGTCCAGCAATGCGATGATGATGAGGAGTGACAGGAAGGTCACAGCGCAGGGGAGGAGAGGGTGAGGAGCTTGCCCTGAGCTTGGCTCTGCCTCCCCAGCCCTGCTCTGGCTCTGCCTGGCACAGGCATGCTGGGGCAGGGGGAACATCCTCAGCTGCCCTTGGGGCTGCTGGAGGTGGCAGCCTTCTTTTTCTCTGGGGGTTCTGCTTCATATGAGACATGGATCTTTATGGTCCTTTATTTATTCATTTTTTGCCTTGTATTTTCTCATCTTGTTTCTGAGGCAATGGGTGCATGTGATGAGCCTGAGCCAGCTGCTGGGGACAGGCAGGTGCCAGTAATTCTGGCTCCTCTTGGGAAGATTTCCCCAAGGAGGATAGACCTGCTTTCCTCCCAGTACTTGTTCTGGAAGAAATGGTGTTGCTTGGGTTGGGGAAGGGATGCAGGCAGGATGACAAAGCAGCTGGTGTGCTGCCCAAACCATCGGGCTCAGCAGAGCCAAGAAGCTGCCAAGACACCTACCCCAATGTGGGAGATGTACATGAGTGCAATGGGATGGGTATTGCTGTGGGGATCAGGCAGAGGTGGGACCTGTTGCAAAAGCCATGTGCTGCTCAGGCTTCATTTATTTATTGTGGGAAGGGAGCCCTGGGTGCTGTGCTCCCTCTCTCCAGCACTGTCTGAAACCGCAAACCATGAGTGGGATTGGAAAGGGTAAAATTCATTAGCATGTTAAAAATAAAAACAGAAAAATTGCTGTCTCTTCAGATTTGCTGTAGGCTGATGGACTGCTGGTCCACACCAAGCAGTCACTGCCCAGCAGAGACCTCTCTCCAAGGCTGGCTGCAGTAATTGCAGGGCACAGTGCTCAGCGTTCATATCTGAGCTTGGCATCTGTATCTAATCTGAAAATAAGTCACTATGTATTTCATGAAACCAACTGCTGCTGCTTTTATTTGCTTATTTTGAACATTTCTCTTTTCCCTTGTAAACAAGTCTGGTTTAAAGAAATTGTCTGTGTGCATGACCCATCCTGCCCCAGCCCTCCCACCTTCCCTGGGAGATTCAGGGGCTGAGCCACTGTCCACCCATGCTGCAGGGAATGGGACAGGAGGGTGTGGCCCCATGGGTGACACCCATGGACACCCCACCCTGTCCTGGGACACACATCTGCATGTCCTGTCTGTGCCACAGCCCCGTGACCTTGAACAAATCACCTGCAAAGTGTTTGGTCCCTCCTTGTCCTGTCTGTACTGAGAGATGGAGCAGCCAGTTTGGAGGTCCCTGGGCTGCCACACACACCTGTGGGTAGTGGGCTGTTAAGATTTGCCCTTATTTTGGCCAAGATGAGGTGAGTGGGCTGGCTTCACCACTTTGCCTGCTGGCAAGCTGCCTGAAGTAATTACCTGGACCATGAAAGAGTCTCAAACCAGCAGCAAATGAAACCTGTTAACTTTCCAGGTATAACTCTGCCCCACTTTGCTGACTTTTGAAGTTGTGGGAATTGTATTTTAAAATCTTGTGCCCCAGCTGGGAGTGCTGGCGTTGTACTTCCCTGGTAAAGTGGAAGTGGAGGTTCTTGGGTCATCTCATGGCCGAGGGGGTTGTTGCTTTGCAGGGCAAAGCCCCCAAGCCCTGCCCCAGGGAAGGAAGAAGGGATGTCAGCAGCTTGGGTGGGCTGGGAGGAAACCTCCTACAGCCGAAACCTCGCATGCTGCTTACGTGCAGATCTGTTAACATATGGCAATTAGGAAACTTATTTCCAGCCCTCTGTTTGCTGTGACAGATTCCTGAACCCCAGCCAGTGCTTCGCAGGAGGAGCTGTCGTGGAAGAGGAAATAATGGGAATCTCGGGCTTTTTATAGCGCTCTCGGGTCTCTCTCAGCTGCCTGCGGGGAGCCTGATGTTCCTGGCACCCAGCGTGGTGTGGGAGCCCACTGCAGGGTGAGTGGCTGGAGCAGGACCCGGGTCTGAGGACAAAGTGGGATCTGGATCCCAGGGGAGGTGGGACCCAGTGTTTCTGCTGGGTGACAAACCACAAGGTTGAAGCACGCTGAGCGCCCACCCATCCAAAGCCTGTGTGTGCCAGGATCTTTTGGAGGGTGCTTCACCATCCTCACAGCTGGCAGCTGTCTGACCAGTTGCTGCCTGTAAGGGGAGCAAGTATTTGGGAATTTTTAGGAGTAGATGGTGATTTTGATGCCTCAGCTACTCGGCAATACAGCTGGAACTGTGCAGGCATGCCTGGTTCTCAGACTGAAGTAGAGCTCTGCTGGGCCTGTTAATCCAGGTCCTGAATCACTTGGTTGCCCAAAAGTTTTCCTAGAAAAATCTCAGCCTTGCACCTGAGTGAACTGAATTATTTATTTTTTTTTTTACTTTAAGGCTTCAGTACTCTCTTAGCTGTCCTTGAACCACACAACCAGGAGAGGAAAACAAATCCTCCTCTTTTTGTCCCAAACTGAGTCCCCATTGTCTCTCCCCACTCTTACTGTCATCTCACTAGATTCACTTCTTGGATATCCCCCTTTTTTCAAAACTAGTCCCTTCTTTAACCTCCTGCCCCCCAGACAGGGCTGGGCTGGCAACAGGCAGCACAGGGCAGGAGTGTGGCAGCACAGCAGAAGCAGTGGGGATGGGAATGGGTCATTTCTGGGCTTGCTGCTGCTAATCTGGGTGCTCCCTGCACATGGGTGCCCCCTGCAGTTTTGAGCAACAAGAACCCAATCTGATGTCTCTGTGCTGTCCCATCCTCCCCATGCACCCAAAGATATGGTGTCCTCGGTGTGAGGGAAAGGGAAAAATGTGGTCAGAAAGCTCCTGGTGGAGCTCTGGGTCTCCTGCTTCTTTCCACATCTTTTCTACGCACCTCAAGGTCACTGGGTTGTTGCTTTCTACAAACTGCATTTTCCATCCCCCCTCTTGATCTCATGTTCAGCCAAGTCCAGCTGCTCCACAGCCACTGTGATTAAAGCATCCAGGCTCTCCCTGTGGTGGCAGAACAAATCCAAGTGTTGCTTTCCTTAATGCATTCAGCCTTCTTGCCTGGCAAGGAGCTGATTGACCCTCCAGAACTGGGTAGGCACATGTTAAATACTACTTAGTCTCAAACATCCTGGCTATGGAGGCCTTTCCCAAGGGCAAGTCCCCCCTTCCCATCATCTGGTTGCACTCCTGCACTCTCCCTTCTATTCGGAGCGAAACCTCGGAGTAGGAGCACACACCTTGTGCTCTGCCCTCAATTAAAGCACATTTGCCTGTTGGTGTTTTACAGATGGAGGTGATCACAATCCAAAGCATTTAAAATTAGGAGTGTGCATGTAGCAATGTGTTGTCCTGCTGGTTACTGGGGGCTCTTTCTGTGTGATGCTGAGATGCAGGGATGCTCTTTAACCAACATCTCTCTTTCATCCTGATTGTGTGTGGTGAGGGCACAGAGAGAAGCAGGCTTTGCTTGGCAGAGAGGCAAAGGGGAGGATATCACAGGGGCTGTGTTTATTGCTGGTAACTCTCAGTGTGGGATAAAAGACCAGCTGGATTCATAAACTGTGTGTAACCCACCTCAGGGACAGAAACATCTTGGCTGTGGATTGAGAGGGAGTTTTCATCAGGAGCTAAAAGGCACGGTCAGAAGTTTGTGCGGCCAGAGCTCTGCTGGTGCTGTGATGGCCTGTACAGTTCTCCTTCATGCTTTCTGGGGGTCCCTGGAAAGCTGCACCCCACTGTCCCAGCCCTGCAATACCACACCAGGATTGTGGGGACACCAGCCCATGTAAAGCCAAGTCCTGAATCCTGCTGGTCTCTGCCCTCTGCATCCCCCCGAAGGGAAGAACCCACAGAGTATAAAAGTGGAACATAAGCTGTCATTAATTGCTTTGGTCTTGATGTCTCAAGCATAAATGATGCAGTGACATCTGTCTGAGCCAGCAGCTGCCTTTCAGGAGGGGAAGGAGCAGCAGCAGTGTTTTGGGAGGGAGCTGCTGCCACAGAGGACTCGTGCTAGTTGCTGGGGAAGCCCAGCAGCCCCTTGAATGTTCCCTGGGTGCAGCATGGGAGGAGGGTACAAACAGTCTGGGGTCATCCTACTGCAACCCACAGTGACTGCTCCAGAAGCTCCTCCACACCTCTCTCTGCAGCCATGGCAAAGCAAATTAATAGTAACAACAATAATAAATGTCAGCTGGGCCACACTGCAATGTACAGCATAAACCCTGGTGCCCTTGTGGGAGTGAAGCTGCTCGTGTGAAGAGTGGGAGCAGTCCCTTGAAAAAACAAATCTTCATTAGTGATGCAGAAATGGTGTGATCATAGCCTCTTATCCTCACTGTCACCACTTGTGTTTGGTAATCAGGGGGCTGCTGGAGGTGACAGAACTGGCAGGAGTGGTTTTGGGAAGCAGTCCCTTTTCTGCTCAGGGCTTTTCTTTGATTTTTCTACAAAGATTTCTTGTTCCCCACCTTAGCTTCTGTTATTAAATGCCTTTCTCTGTGGTGCTTTATTTTTGTGACTGTGGCACGTACACTGTCACTGTCTTAGGAGTGCTTTTACAGGGAAGAATCAGGGTGAAGGGTGACAACGTTTCTTCTTCACCTTTTTTCCCTTCTGTGTTGAGAGACTGCTGAGGATGGTGCTGGAGCTACACTGGCTCCGAGAGCATCCCTGTGCGTGTGTGTGCACGGGGCTGTGAGTGCTGCTTGTTTCAGAAGGGCTCAGATGCTTAATAGCAGCTGCTCCTGAGGTTGGGGCTGTGCTTCCTGCAAGAACAAGCTCTGATCCCCTGCTAGAGAAAGTATTTAGTGGCAACCACTTTTTGCCCAGAGCCTTCTTTATGCTACCTGTGCCTGGAGACACAGAGAGAGAGTGCTGGTGTTTGGCCCGTCTGTCAGAACGCCACCAGAGAGGACTTTGCAGAGGTACTTCCCCAGGGATTTTGTTAAGTGCTGTTCTTCCTGATAATTTTCCAAATGCCATTTGTACGCTGAGTAGGGTTTTATTGCAAGCATTAACAGCACAAAGAGCATACTGTGGCTCTTTCTTGAGTTAACTACAAGCAGCTGTTCTGGCTTGAAACTCAATTTCTCTCTTTCATCCTAAAGTTCACCATATTTCTTCACAAGATCTGCTTTTGGGAGGGGAATGGTGCTGGATAAAACAGTGCTGTCATGCATTGGGTCACCTGCAGCCCACGTCTCTCCATGCCACCCCAGGCTGCCACGCTGGGGGCATCAGTGGGGCAAGAAAAGATGAGTTGCATTGGTGCGAGTGGGTTTGTTTCGCTCTTTTTCTTTTTGGCTGACTCTCAACAATTTTTCAGGCAGGCACAAAGCACAGCGAGGGTCGCTGATGCTGTCTGTGCTGGCCTGAGCTGCACTCATCCCATCGAGGTACAGGTGGAAGGCTCCTCAGCTGGCAGCTCTTCCCCTGGACTCTGGCTGCAGCATGGTACAAGCCCCATCCCTGATTAGTATTGTACTATCTTACTTTTGTTAAAAGTAGCAAAAATTGAAGCCCAGTCCCTGTTCCATGATGTGAGTAGCATTTAAAGTTGATGATGATTGCAGTTCTTTTAGCTTCTTTTGTTGCACAGGGTGGTTTAGTATGTTTACCCACAGTATTTTTGGCATGTGGGTTTCACAATTTGTTTAGCAGTGTCAATACCATCTGGAGCATCATCTATTTAAAGTACATTAGAGAGATGAGGAACAACCTATCATATTTTTCCATAGGGTGCATCAAGATTGGAAATGAGAGTCATTCAGAAAGGTTTAATGGGAAAGAGATGTTCGCTGTGCTGCGCCCTCATCTCTTATCGCGAGCGGTTCCAGCTCTGGTGCTGTTCCTCTCCTGCTTTTCCTGATTGTATTGTGCCACTGTATAATGTCTGCCTTGAAATGCAAACAAAGCTGTCGTGGAGATAGGATGAAGGGACAGGACCTTTAACATATTCCTCTGAATTGACTAGGACTGCTTGCAGGGGCTCTATCAATGCAGAGGGTGTCAGATGTGGTCTGTGATAAAAGCTGTGAGGGATCCTGTTCCTCCCCTGCTTGTGGATGCAGGGCAGGGATTTGATCCCAGTTACGTCCCTTTTGGGATACTCTGAGCCAGGCCTGCTACTGCCCAGCCTTGATGGTGGCCTTGGACCTGAGAGGGGAGGGGCTCCTATGTCCTTCATCCATGGGCCAGCCCAGTGTGAGGGTCAGGCCTTGGATCATTATGAGCTCCAGCTGCTGAGATGGAAACCTCTGTTCCTCCTTTGCTGTTCCTTCCTTTTGCTTTGAGTAGCACCAGGTTTCAGCCCTTGCGCAGTGGCACCTGCACTGTCCCCTCAAGGGACTGTGTGGGGTTTGGGGTGGTACAGCTGTTCTTCACCAGGAGCCCTGGGGATGCAGGAAAGGTCTCAGCAATGCTGGCTGCAGAGGTCCCAGAAATCCTTGGGAATACATTCTCTGTCCAGCACTGGAGCACTGCCTATGGTAGTGTCCTCAGGTACATGCATGTGGGGCCTGGCAAGCCTGGCTTGCTTCTCCTGGTGCCAGGACCATTTTGGGGAGGGGATAGCATCACCATGCTAGCAGTTAGGTGCCAGTTCCTGATTTCTGCAATAGAAGCAGCAGTCCCAGCTCCAGCCTGCTCAAGATGAAACTCCAGAGTGCAGATGCTCTGAGGGCTGTTGGGCATCACTGACATCTTGGTGAGGGCTGTAATTCCACCCTGTGAACCCTCAGAGGGGTGCTGGGGGAGGCTGAGCACACACCTGCTGCTCCTGAGGGTGAATCACTGATGAGCATGAACCCTCCTGGCCACACACTCCCAGTTAATACCCAGGGGGATCTGCAGGGGCTGGTGGGCTCCAAGCACAGCTCAGATCCTGGTGAGAGGAGCAGAGCCTCCAGCTGAGCTGGGGATGGTCACATGCCAGTCATTCATAGGCTCTCTGTCTTCCAAACCTGGAGGTGATGATTTGACACCTATGCAGTGTTAAACCCAGCTGGAGGGTCCATGCAGCACGATGACCCCTGGGGTGCCCAGTCCCAGCTCAGCAAGGTGTGGTCCCTTCACCATCCCCATCACCTTTCTGCTGCTTGCAGTTCATGAACAGCTCGACTGCTAAAGGGCACTCTCTGCTCTGCATCAAACGAGAGTAATTGAATTTCCCGTTCCCTTCGGTATTCAGCGTTATTTTCAGGTCGTGTTGGCATTAGCAGGAGCCTGGCTGTGGTTTGCATGGGGATATTTATAGGTCCCTATGCAGATGAAGTGTCGCCTCCTCATATCATGTGCCCAGCTCGGACGAATAAATTTCACATTGTTCCTTTGAACTGGGTCACCAGAAACTTCAAAAAAATATATTCCTCTGATCGTTTTGATACAGGTTACTTAACAAGGGAGATAAACTAGTACTTCAACACAGTTATAGGGAGAAATGGATTTGCAGAGCCCAAGGCTATGTCAGGGCAGTGGAAGCTGTTCTGATACACATTCTTCAAAGCTTCTTATTTTTGCCAGCCTTAGCATTTTTTATCATTCTGCTGGCTGGCATTTGTCTGGTAAAGAGTATCAAAGCACTCCTGCAAACGGGCGAGTGTTTTGCCACAATCATTAGTACAACCCTACACTTGTCAACCTTTTCCCCTTCAGGAGGTTGCAAGGGAAAATCCTCGATGTTTTAAGCTACAGGGGGGTTGCTCTGTGTAGAGGACAGGTTGTAATTAGTTCTTTCTGCTGGATTTGGGGAAGTTGCTTTGTTTATTAGAGGAACTTGAATTAAAGCTTTACCCTAGGCTTCATGACTCCAGTCTGAGGTGCTTGGTGGGATGGAAGAAGGTGCTGTGGCCTATGGGAAACGTCCCAGCTCCTTCAGCCAAAGGGAAGTCAACATGTCTGGTACAGGGAAAAGTATGCATTAGCTCTTGCACATGCCCACAGAAATGCTCTCCTGCATCACTGCATGCAGATAAATACCTGCCCTTAGGCAGCCAACTGAAATTGGGACCCAGGTAATAATTAAATAATTGTGTTGAGTTTAAACAGAATGGTGACCCACTGAAATCTTGCTGTGACAGCTGCACATCCATCATCCTGCAGCTCGAGGTCCTCCTCGTTTGTTTTAGCAGTGGCAGAGTATGACAAATCTGTGTGCTGGAGCTTGAGCACTCAGAGCAGGGGGACCAGGACCCAGCACTGCTAAGCCCGAACCCTCATGTGTCTGTCTGTCCAGCTCTGCTGTTGGAGGAGGTTGTCTGTGGCTAAAAAACAAAAGGGGATCCAAATCATACTCCGATCCAATCTTTGCAAAAACTATTGTTAAACCATCACTGTGCTTTAGTTTTATTTAAATTTATTTTTAATGGCTTATTGAGGTGTTCAGGTGAACCCATCCAAGTCCCAAACTCCAGTCCCCTTACAGAGCTTAGAAAGAAAAAAAAATTACACAGTTTTAAAGTATACCTATAAAGTTGTGATGAGCTATCAAACATAAAGCCCCATCTGAGACGAATTATGCAGACGCAGATTCTGCAGTAGAGAAGGCACAGGAGCACTTTCCTGTATCACAACTGGGGAACAATGTCCTGGAGGATTAGATGAGTCACCTGGGTCAGCCAGGGGGACAAGAGCAGAGCAATGAATTCTCTCCTGGATTCCAAAGCCCCATTGTTTTAATTAGGAGACCATCCTGCCAGGATGTGGTACTCAGTGATGGGCAGAGCTGATGAAGGTGCAGCTGGAGGCTGTTTCGCTCCATAGATTAGCTTTGGACACAGTGGTATTATCTAGGTTTGGGGCCTGGAATGGGACAATAAATCATAGTTAACTTTAATCATTTACACACATCTCCATGTGAAAATGGCACAGATTTCCCCACTGGGTTTCTCATAAGTCATACCAACTGTGTGAAGAGAATATTTTCCTATCAAGGAAGCTAAATAGTTCATCTGTGCTCCTGGCTGTCCTAATGTGTTTGAGAAGTCTTTAAAAAGCCCGAGAGAAATAAATCCAGATTATTGAAAGCAATTTGTCTTGTACAAGGTGAACGTGCCTGCATTTAACCGTGTCTCTCTATTTTTGGGTCTCTGATTTCTTGGGATGCAATTGTAGGCTGGTGCATTCATCCTGCCTGCTCGGAGCTCCCAGACTGCCACAGTGGCTTTCCTGCTGCAAGCCACACTGAAGGATGAGCAAACACAGAGGAGGTTGTGTCTGCATATGAAACGTGTCTACCCCTGCCCTGGAAGAGGGCAGATGACTTTGACCTCATGGGCTGGTGGGATTCACTTAACACTGGGCCACTCGGGCCCTGGATGGGGAGATGGGAAAGCCCAAGCCCATCATGCTCAGCTGGGATGGAGTGGAGGTGTTTGCACCACCATCCTTTCTCTGGGAGCACAATGAACCACCTGATTCCTAGGGTCATGTCTGACCTTGCCATCCCCTCCAAGGCAGCAGGGCCACTGCCACTCATACCTGTCCCTCCAAAGGAGGATTTATCCTCCCAACTCCAGGACCTGCCTCATTTCCCCAGCTCCAACCTCCCTGGGGCGTGGCATGGAGCTCTTTTTCCTGCTCTCTGTGCTTGACCAGAGGAGGGGGACCTTGTTGTTCTGGCTTGTGCTGTACAAGCTAAGTGCAGGTGTTTTTGTTTCAAACATGTTGCAATGGGTGTTTCTGTGGTGTCAATCAAGCAATGACATTTTCTCGGGGTGAAGCTTGCTGAGGCAGCACTAGCGAGCAGCAGCGTCACACAGGAGGGTTATTTCTGCCTGGTTTTAAGCAGCTACCAAGAATTAGTCTTTTATATCCAGGACAGCACAGTGTGGGCAGCAAAAGTAAAACTTCCAGCTCCAAGTGGCTAATTAGGTTTCATGCCTTGGGGACCTGCAGGAGAGAGAATGGGATCAGCTGAGTCTTGTATCTGCATCTTGATGGGAGGTTCAGCAGCTCAGACCAAGGTTCAGTCAGGATCTCAGTCTTGACTCCTGTGTCCTCACAGTGCCTGTGGCTCTGAAGGGAGACTTTCAGGAGCCAGACCTGACTTCTTGGAATGGCTGCATCCTCTCAGGCTTACCCAGGTCACAGCTCAGCATCTGTAGCAGGTCAGGGGCTTGCAGTTTGAGAAGAGCCAGAGGCTGGGGAATGGTCTGAGATGCACTCCTCTGGGGAAGGTCCCTCTTTGAAACAAATCTGGGAACATGGCCGGGGAGTTGATGTCTGCTGTCTTAAGAAAAAAAATTTAAAAAAAAATAAAGAGGTCTTGCTTCTTCTCCCCAGCAGACTTTAATGAAGGCTCCTGCAGAGTGTGGCTTAATCGCTGTGAAATTATCACTTCATCTGTGTGATATATCTCTGTGTCTGTATCAGATCCCTCTGAGCAGTTTGGCTGTCATGTCAGCTCCGCCACACTGCCAGGAGTGACTCCTCTGGCCCCCTCCCTGCTCCCCCCTCACGCTTAAGATAACATGGAGGGAATTTTTCAACAGACAGAAGATGGTAATCCATAAAGACAGATTAACATTAGTCTAACAAAGGCTGAGACATTGACAGATGAAGGCCTTGCCTAGGCGAGGACTCGCTGTGTTGGTGGTGGGGCACGTGTCCTGTGGGGATGCTCTGGTCCCAGGCAGAAAGTGGGGTGTGCTGCCCGAGGTTTGGGGTGCTGCCCGTGGGCACCAGCCCTCTCCTGCTGCAGCAAAGGGTCATGCTGCTTCACTAGCAGCAAACAAGGCTTTGGTCCCAAGCTCTTTGGCTGCTCCTGTGGTATTTGGCATGGGAACCACAGCATGCAGATCTTACAGGGTGGCAGGGCAGGCTGGAAATAGGATAGAGTTTCTGCCCTGCATCTGAATGAGTTTGCTGTTGTCAGTGAGTAGTGTTATTTTTTAATTCTTCTTTGCTGCTTGCAGCTATACATCTCCTATTCAGAATAATCCTGTTTGTGTTGCAATAACAATAGAATTACTGCAGCTAGCATCAAAGCCTGTGTAGGTCATAAGTGTTTTGTTTCATAATCTCAATGTGGTGATGATGATGATGACCTTTTGCTGTCTGCGTTTCCGTGTACCTGTGTCTCGTTCTTATTAAATATCCTTGCATTGAAATCTCTTGCTAATCTAATCTCCCCATGTGGCTGCTATATAATTATCTCATTTTGTAAAATATTGCATCTGTCACTCTCCCCCCCACACTTTTGGAGCAGAGGGAGGGTGAGGGAGCGACGGGAGCAAAGAAGCTGCTGGAGGAGGCAGCAGTAATCCCACTTAAGTGACAATTTGTACAGTATGGGTTTGTAACAGCTGCCGCGCGTGCCACCTCCTAAGAACCACATTCCCATCACCGTGGGAGGCAAAGAAGGGTGGCCTCAAGCTGGAAACATGTCTACTGGACTTTTTAACTTGTTTTGGGGCTTTTAATAGATTTTCAACTCGGTGGGTCTGTCCCCACTGTGGCTGCTGCCTGTGTAGAATCTGATGCTGCTTCCTCATACAGCTCCATAGGGAGGAAGGAGGGCAGAGCTGTCCCATGCTGACCTTCCTCCCCAGCTCAGGGTTTGGTGCCAGCCAATGCTGCCTTCACCCACTCAGTCACAGAGGGAAATTTTTCCTCCCTGAAACAACTCTTAAACACCTGCTCTGCAGGAGCCTCTTGTGCTGGCACCCAGAAGCTCCTCTACTGCTCCCAGTTGAAGTGAAGGTGGCCGTTGACCCAGTGCTGGAGATGGGCAGCAGCAGCCTGGGAGCCAGAGCCCCTCTTGCTGGTTGTCTCTGCAGGGTGGCACAGGGCCCTTCCACACAGGGCCACCAGCTAATCAACAACTTAAAGTGAAGAAGACAGCAATGCCACAGGGCTCCGTTTTTGTAAAGCATCCCCAGGGAAGGACCAGAGCACATCTGCTCTGGCAGGTCCTTTCTAGAAATAGCAAGTTTAATTAATCATCCTGTTTTCTTTTCTTAAACTGTATAAGTTCTTTTTTCCCCTCAAGGGATAATGCATTGCTGCCTTTTAAATAAGTGCCGCAGTTGTAAACTCCTGCCATACTTCTGTCTGGGAGCACATCTGTCTTGTGGCTCGGAGCACATCTGTCTGTGCCTCCCAACTCATCATTCCTCCATTCTGGCACGGTGGGAAAATGTGTATTTCAGAAAGGAATCACATGGATACTTTCAGGCTGTGGAGGGTGTCAGATGCAGAGCCCTTTATCTTCTAAACCCCCTTATCTTTTAATTCTGAGACATTTTTGTCTGACAGTTCATAAATTAAAAATGTTTCTGAGGTGACTTCTTGCTCCTGTTTCATATGTATTTCATGTAAAGACTTTACAGGCCTTTGAGTTCTGGAAAGAATTATGCAAACCCAGAAGCTCTGTTTTTATGTTCCTATGGGACATGCTTGGCACGCTGCAAACCATGACGCTAAAATCAGTGACTGTGCACTTTAAAAATACCAAGCTCTTTAGGGATGGTTGTGAAATTTTCCTGTAGCCCAAGTGTCGCCCTGAAGACACATCAGATGTGTTGATTTATCTCACCGAGCTCTGAACTTGAGTGAAGTTCATGTGCTGACCCCAGCCTCATGCTGCTCTCTCTTGGCTGAGGGCAATGTTGATGCAGCGATGATCTCTCCAGCGATGTGATAATACCTTGAGTGCCAGCTCAAGGCTTTCACACCAGGCTGGGTGCTGCTCTGGGTGTTCAGGGGTGAGTCTCTCCATCCACGACTGGTCACCCCCCTGCCTCCAAAGCCCCTTTTCTTCATGATGCCTCTCCTTGCTGTGCCTTCTCTGGTGCCTGTGTAGTGGGTTTGTTGTTGTTTTTCTCGCTTCTCTAAATATTTCTGCTGTTTCTGCCTCCTCCTTCCCTCCCTACAACATGGTCCCGACTCCTGGTCACAGATGGTTTTCACCCCCACCTTTTCTTACTGCAGTTTATTTTCAGGCACTGCCTGTTTCTCCATGCCCCTGTTCACCTGCCTGTGTTTGACATTCCCCCCCTCCCTGTGCCTCTCCCGGGTCCCCAAGCCACCACTCTCAGAGTCGCTCTCCTGTTGGGCTGCTGCAAAGGCCATTTTTTTCTCTTCTGCCTTTATAAATCGACTTCTCTGCTTCAAAATACCCCCTCACCAAGGCCTGCTGCCGTTTGCCTTCATCTTTCCACCTGCTCCCTCTGTTCTCCTTGAAATGCTTTTCTCCATCTTGTTGCTTGCCCCTGAAATAGCCCCTAAAAATACAACTCGAGCTCCTTGATGGCTCCCACCTCCAGTGGCTTTTTGGCTGTGCTGTTTACCTGCATGGCACGCCGGGAGCAAAATCCATCTCCCATAGGCAGCTCTTTGCACCTCTGTGAGATTTCAGGGAAAATAGAGCTGCATATGTATTGATAAGGCAGACAGAGCAGAGAGGACAATTGAATTGCTGAGGCCGGGGCGTGCATCAGTGTCCCTGACAATCCAGTAATCAGCTGGCACAGGAGAATGAGCAGCAAAATGAGCCTGGCAGTGTGTTCACAGGCGTGAGGGCTTGGCTCCCACAGAGTACCTGCTTTCTGCCCTGACATCTGGGGCTGCACTGGGATCTGATGGCTTCTTCCCCTGAAAGTCACCGTCACCTTGGAGATCACAAACAACCCCGTGGAGAGCAAATTCTCACGCAGGCACCAGCAGTCCCTCCCCACTGCGGAGCTGGGTGGGATTTGGGGTGCCCGTGTTTTGTTGCTCTCAGCTGTGGCTGTTTGCACAGCAGGGGGGTCTCACGCTTGTAGCACAGTGGCAGCACCCCAAAACCTCATTGTTGGAGACTCTAGGTCACTCTCCCTTCCTTTCTGTTGCAAATTTTATGCGTCGATGGTAATGCGTCTGTGCTGAGGGTTGGGGGTACCAGGGAAAAAGTGTCCCCACCTGCTGCCTGGGATAGGTACAGACAGATATATCTGAACACCTGTGCAGGTGGGGTATGGTGAGGAGGGGTTTATACAGATAGGGGAGATGGGTACTCAGGATGACATGTTTCTGCTTTGGTTGTTTAGAGCACTGTGGTACAGTCCCTCAACACAGGCTTTTGAAGAATTAAACTGCTTTGGAATAAGAGGGAGGATGGATAATTGGGTAAATGAGAGATTAAAAGGTGTGGAGGAAGTTTTCTTTGTGCTGTAGAATTCCCTGTAGGGTCAGTGCTGGTCAGTGTCTTTATACACAGCGTGGGAAGGAGGCTGAGAACAACACCCCAAAGGTGCCTGGTGCTTTGGGTTTGTCCTGGGAGGGGAGAATGAGTCAAGTGAAAAGAGTTTCAAGGGATGTCAGGTAGCAATGAGCAGCTGCCCCCAAAACAGCACTGAAATCCAGTGTCATTGGAGGCCAAGTAACCCACAGGAGGAATAATCCTCACATGCATAAGTGGTGCCAGGCTCTGACCTGGCTGTTGCCAGTGAGAAGCCATGTCTTGGAGTTAGGATAAACACTTCCATGAAAATGCCAGCTCTGTAGCAGTCACAAGAGCAGATTCAATATAATGAATTTTTAGGAAACAAAGAGAAAACGAAACCCAGAATGGTTACAGACTGTTGCATAAATCCACCATGTGTCTGCATGGGAGATAAATACCACGTGCAGCTCTGATTCCTTGCTGCAAGGCAGAGAGGGGAGGCAGAGCAGGGACAGAACAGGGTGACAAAGGAGGGGGGACATCCATACAAGGTGTGGCAATGTAGGTGATGCTCAAAATCTGCAGTGGGAGGGGCAGGGTAGCTGTGCAAGTGGGGATGAGCCCAGCGAGGTCAGTAGGAAATGGCTTCTCTTTGTTTCTGCTAATCAGATGCTGGGACATCAAATTAAATTAATAGATGGCAGGAGCAGAGCAAACACACAATAGCTCCTCTATGGCAGGGGGAAGGAGAGTAGTGGAACTGGCTGCCAGATGAGTCCAGAAAGCTTCCAAAAGTAATTAGACAAATTTGTAAGAGGAATATTCCATCACAAGTGTTGCTGGCACTGCCAGTGATGAGCTAAATCTCTGCACCACAGGATGCTGGAGGTCAGGACAGATGCAGGAGCATCAATGGATGCTTGTGTGACTTTATGACCTTCCCTGAGCATCCCCAGTGGTTGTGGAAATGGTACTGGACTGATTGCAGCGTGTTCATCTTTTCTTGGTGTGGCTTCTGCCTGCTCTGTTGTCAGTTTGCATGTGTTGCACAAGTGGAGCAGTGGATTGGTAGCCAGCAGTGCAGAGGAGCCAGGCACTGGAGAGCTGAGCATGGCCAGTGCAGAACTGGGACAGCAGCTTGGCATCATACTGGCGTGGCTGTGAGTCCCACTGAGATAAGGATGGCTGCTGACCCTGAAGTACCAGGTGGGTGTGAGGTTTACAGTCGTAGGATGGAGGGGCAGGGAGATACCTCTGGGCAGGAGGCATCACTTGAGGAGCTGTAGGTGGGAATTGGAGCTTGGCATCTCCCCAGTGCAGCACCCAGGGTTATGCTGGAAGGCACAGGCTGCATCTCAGGGCAAAAAGGTTCTTCATGTTCCTGTTTTCCTGTGCTGTGAAGGTGTGTTGGGCTGTTGCCTTCATGTGAAGGAGCTGAATAATCAGTGAGAGAGGTGGAGAGTGAGAAATACCCTGTTAGCATCTTCTGTTAGTGGCCACTGGTGTTCCTTGACCCTGGCATCCCTCACAGTGCTTGGCCAGGCTGTCCCTGCTGCTGCCATTCCAGGGAGCACCGAAATACCAAAGCTCTGCAGGGAGGGGGAAAGCAAAGCAAATAAACAAGGAGTGCGACTTCAAATCTCTCCAAGTGTGCAGTGTTTTGTGACTAATACCAGCGTAATTGCTGTCATGCTTTTAACACAATGCTTTTATCTCCCAGATAGACTCCTTCTTCTGGTCATTAATCTCCAGGGTTTGTAAGCAAGTGAGCATTGGAGAGCATCAGGAGTGCAGAGCATCCCAGGGCACACCCGGGACTGGGGCTTTGGGTTACCCTTGGGGCTGTGTTCACAGCTTCACTCTGAACCCTTAGAAGCCCTGGGGCTGGACAAGGCTGTGTGTATTCTTGATTTTTTTTCTTCTGTGTAGTGCTGTGCCCTGGTGGCCCATAAACCCAGCACAAAAGCTGTCTGACAGCTCCCTTGGTGTGCCCAAGCTGTCTCCATTCTCTGCTCAGCATCCCTCCACCTCTCTTTAACCTTGTGGAGCAGTGCTTAGGGAACAACTTCTCCCTCTTTCCCAGTTCTCTGAAGTCCATGGACATGAAGGCCAGGAGGGGCAGTTACAGCCATCAGCTCTGACCTCCTGCCTAACAGGGGCCAGGGAATTTCACCCAGTAATTCCTGCCTCAAGCCCCTACCTTCTCTTTGGACTGGAGAGCACCATGCTGATGGGCCTGGTGATGATGTCTTTTTCTGAGATCATGCTGGTCTCCTGCAGGATGGTCTGCTGGAGTTTCTGCTTCTGGTTGTTTTTCATTTGGCCTTTCTGGCCTGCTGTGACCTGGGTCAGTATGTGGAGGTGTGGCTGTGCTGAACCTGCTCCTGTTGCTGGGGGGATGACCTGCTGGCAGCAACCTCCTTCTTTCTGGAAGCTCACTCTTGGTGAGACTCCAGGTTGGTGCTGCTGAAAGGCTTCCAACCTCACAAAACAGCTGCTCCAGCAAAGGCAGAGCCAAAGGAGGAGAGGCAAGGAAATCCAGGCTAATTTCCAGGAAATCATCTTGCTGCCTCATTTGTTTACTGCAAAGGTCTCAAAATGTCACCCAGCTCCCCGAGACATTCTGCCACAGCAAGGGGGAGCAGCCTCCCTGCAGGTTTGTGCAAAACTTGCAAATCTGCAGCCTTGCCCAGCACTTACTGAACGTGACAGTAACGGTGGGTGCTGACAGTGCTGGATCCCACAGCTCAGGGATGCTCTTGAGAGCAGCACCAGTCTGAGCAAGGCTTGGACTGGGAGGTCTGTCCTACCTGCTGAGCCAAAAATTATCTGCCAGGCACCTCAGAAGCATGTCACATCCCTGCCCACTGCTGTGGTGCCAGGGAGGTGATGGAGAAGGGTTTGGGGAAGGGGCTGTGGCAAGAGGCAAATGCATGAGGCATGGTGAGGGCATCCCAGCTATGTGTTCCTGTCCCATTTTCTTTACTCACCACCTGCTCCTTGAACTTGTCTGGGTTTCAGAGGAGGAAACTGAACCAACCTCAGTGCTCACCCCATCCAACCTTTCACCACACCCCCATCACTGTCAGGCAAAGTCCCATCTCCTCTGCTGTTCCCAGTGTGTCCCAGTGGGGGCTTGGACTGGAGGGCAGCAAGACAGTGTGGAGTATTTCAGACTTTTCTGGTATTGCTGGCTGATGATTTTTTTCTCTCCCTCTGCTCCAGAGAGCTGAAAAGAATTCCCCCCTTGCATCCTTCCTCTATCTGGAAAGCAGCCACCCCTGCAGATGACAGAGATACAGTGGGTGCCTCCCACCCACTCTGCCCCATCTCCCCCACCCAGTGCAGCATCACTGCAGGTTCAGGCTGGGCTCTGCTCCATCCTGCCACCCAGGGATGGCCAGGCTGGCAAGCACCTTAGGCAGCTCCTCCTGTTGATGAAATGCTTCTGACCACGCAGTCAGAACGATTTTGACATCCTGGGGAAGGAGAGAAATCCTGCCCGGCATTGTGCGTGGTTGGCAGAACTATTGCTGACAACATGAATAAAGGTGGATGGCTCTCAATCAGCTTCCCTCTGCTATTTGTTTCTAATTCAGACATATTGTCAGCAAACTGTCTCTTGGATCAGTTTAGAGGATTCTGTGTGCAAGTGTTGTGTTATGTTTGAGCTAGAATGACATTTGTGGCTTTTGGCATGTTGCAGAGTAGGAAGGTGAGATGCCCCCTTGTCCTGCAGAGCTCTGCAAGGATCATTGCTGGCATCACCACTTGCTTTTTGTATTTTAGCAGCTCTTTGTTTCCTGCTCTGCAAATACAGCCCATACCCAGGGGAGCAGAGAGCCTCGGGGGCTGTGGTGGCAGCGGGGATTTTGGGCACTGTACACCCTGACGTGTCATGAGGGTTGATGTGGGAAGTGGATCCTGGGCAGCAATGTTGAAAAGAAGAAGCTTTTCCAAATCTTACCAGATGTGACAGAGGGAGCAGGTCAGAGCATTCAGAAGCAGCAGCCTTTACAAAGCCAATGTTGGTGATGAAGCACCAAGGTTTGGTTTTGCTCTTGTCAAACTGCCAGTCTGGGTGCATTGGCAGCACTGGGGACATCTGTCCTGTCCCATGCACAGATCCCACAGCACGCACTGCTCTGGGTCATCCATCCCCAGTGGGCCCACAGCAACCAGTCTGCATCCCATCCTGATGCTGGGCTTTCCAAGGGAATCTTCCCAAGGACAAGGGGGCTGTTTGGAGCACCTTGCTTCCCCATTTCACTCTTTGGTACACAGGCAGTGAAGTGGGAAGCAGGCTAGGAAATGGAGTACTGGGACCACACTGATTTTTGTTTCCAGTAAGCATCCCCAAGACCCCCTTGTTCTGACCCCCTGACCAACGTGGGATTTGGTATTGATGCTCTGAATTAATTCAAATTAAGTAGGAGCCTTGTCCTGCTCTGTACGTGTTGTTGGGATGTTCCCCTCCATCACCTGTTCAAACAGACAGCTCCCAGGTCACTGTCAGAAGAAGAGTCTGGGTTTAGAGTAGATAAGAGCTCATTGCCCCCACCATGATGTCTGTCTGGTGTGCTGAAGTACCTCTTAGTAAGGATTAAGGAGCTGCAATTCCTTCCTATCCAGCACATCCCTGCATGGATCTGCTGAGACTGCCAATGCTCAGGCAAGCTGCAGGCAGTCTGAGAGAACCCAACAGGGACCATCCTGTGGCTCCCATGCCAGCCCCTGCCCAAGTGGGACCTGCAGAGATACTGTAGACCCACTTGATCCTGATGCACAGATTTCTCCTTCCCCACCCACAAAACGAGGGTGCCTTTTCCTCCCTCTCTGGTCCTGTGCGGTATTGAAGGTCTCCTCTACGGTGCTGCAGCTCATCCTGTTTGGTCCTTGCTGCTAAATCTGGAAGGGCAGGAAATCATCACCTTCCTCTTTGCTTTGGCAGCAGTTTTGGTGCACAGGGGGCTGGGCATCCATGGCCCCCTCATAGGTAGCACAGACCCCTGCAGCTTCTCCCCCCGGGCTCACTCCTCTCCCTGAGCAGCAACAAGTGCATGCTCCAAGGGAGTGATTGCATTGAGTATTTTACTGCTTCTCCAATGTATGGTGCCATATGGGAGCATACCATCAGTCAATTACAGCTTCTTTTCATATCTAAATAAAATGATTTGTTAATTTGAGTGAGTGATCACTGCATGGCCAGGATGCTTTTCCTGCACATCCGAACAGCTTGCACGCTCACAGAGATGGATGGTGAGCTGGTGCCACTGGATACTTTCTGGGGTTGTTTTCAATTTAGCTGTGAATTGAATGAGAAGAAAAACGTTTCTCTTGGCAATTTGGTAGGCGCTAGCTCTTCTGACAGATGTTGGAGTTTATTATCCCACTGGGACAATGTTTTGTAGTTTGGAATTGCTAATTGCTTTGGAGGCTCGGTGCTGTGGGAGGAGCAGGATGTGGCTGTCAGCAGGTAGCAGGTGTCACCAGAGCCCGGGGTGATGGACACTATCGCCTTCCCACTAAATGGCTTTTGACCCTGGCTGCCAGCCTGGCCTCAGCACCATGTCCTGCACGGGGACATGGTTATTGGCTGCTGTCACTAGGGAGGGAGTGTTTGGGGGCTGTCCCCCCGTGCCAGCACCTTCCCCCCCCCTTGCTCTCCACCGTTGCTGGGTGGCACTGGCTGCAGGCAGGGCTGCTGTGGTCCTCAGCCACCTTTTCTGTACCACTGGGGATATCTCAGGGCTCTGTGGGCGCTGCAGCCCTCTGTGCCTTGCGGTGCCCCGGGGCTGCAGGACCATCTGGAGCAGAGGCACCCACCTCCTGCAGCCTGGCAGCCCAGCCCCAGGGCTGGTTTTTATTCAGCCCTGCTGCTCCCTGTGCTGCTCTCGCCTGCCCGGTGTGCCCCACTTGTCTCACATCACCCAGCTGGGGATGCTGGTGTAGCTGCAGTGCTTCAGGCCGTAGCAGTGGGTGTGGAAGTGTGCTGCTCTCATTCCGTCCTCCCCGCATGCTCCTGCTGGTGCCGGAAGGAAGGTTTAAGATGCACAAAGGCTGTTAACAGGAGCCAGGAGCTGGTTAACATCAGTTATTTTGCAAGCCCATCCTCCCGAAGCGAGCAGAGCCGCAGAGAGAGGCGAGCAAGCGCAAACAGCACCTGGCAAACATGCCCACGGTGGCCCCGAGGCGAGGGTGCCCCAGCACCCACCCGCCTCTGATAGTGTTGGGGTGTTTGCTGGAGCTGCTCGGGGCTGGTTTAGGTGAGGATTTTCGATGGGAAGCTGTGTGAGCAGCTCTGGTGGCAGCAGCTTGCTGGAGCTCCTTCCCTTGGCAGGGGCGTCACCGGGCTCTGCTCCTCCCTGCGCTGAGGTGTCCTTTGCCCCCCTGTTGGAGGGAACCCAGCGCTGGTGGGACCATCACCCCTCCTGTCTGCAGTGCCCTGTGTGCCCTGGGTTGGGGAAACCGAGGCCCAGAATTACACGGCCACTCCAGAGATGGGAGCCGGGACCCAGGGTTCCCGCAGGTCGGTGCGGGCAGCAGCAGGGACCACATCTGGGAGGCAGGTGTGGTTTGGGAGCTTCACTTCCCCGCCCTCTTCTGGAGCCTCCCCCTGGAGCAGCCCCTTCCCCAGCGCCTGCCCTGACACCCCTCACGTCCTCTCTGCGGCGCAGCGAGAGCCCGGCAGCTCCTGCGTCCTTCCCGTGCCCTTGGAGACGGAGAAGCCTCTTGCAGAGCGGAGCCAGCAAGGGCAGCGCAAGGAGCCGGAGCCGCAGCCGCTCCGGGTGGCTCTGCGGCCATGCTCGACCTGTGCCGCTGCCATCCATCCATCCATCCATCTGTCCATCCATCCAGGTCCCTGCAGAGAGCTGGGGTGAGAGGGCAGTGCCAAGTGCCCAGCCCAGCCCCGGGAGGTGTTCGTCCATCAGCGTGGTCAGGAGGGCTCTGCTCCCCACCCTGCTTCTCAACTTCCCCGTCCCCATCTTGGAGCTTTGGTGGAAGTGCTCTCAAGGAGCTGGGCTGCACCTGTCCTTCAGACCACACTTTGCCTTTCCACAGGGACTTTTCCCCCTTGTCCTCTTGCTTCCCTCTCTAGTGTTTTATACATATATGTATATTATATATATATAACCCTTAACACAATGCAGTGCCTGTTCTGGCTGTGGGATTCATGTATCTAGTGGGGTCTGGCTATGGTCTCTTAATTTTGCTTTTGACTCACTGTTAGGGCTCAAGCAAATATCTTTGCCCCTTTTTGCTCCACGTGCCTGTGGGTCAAGCCAGCTGATGGTGAGCGATACAAAAGGCTTGGGATGCCCTTGCTGTGCATGGCAGTGTCATCACTCAGAGGTTGGCTTTCTGGTGGAAGTTACCACCATGGTTGTGCCTGGAATGAACAAGGGCTGGGGTCCCTGCAAGGACCTGGCTGCTCCACAGCTGCTGTCCCAGCGCCCTTGCTCCTGACCCAGACCCAGAGCAAAACATGGGACGTGGTGTTTTTTGACCTTCAGAAGTCGTGTGTTCAAAGCCAAAGGTCTGTGCATCCTCCCTGCTTGTGTGTAATTACAAGCAGAGGTTATTCCAGGCTAGGGTAAAGTCCCTTCCCGTGTTGTTAATGATGAGAATTAAACCTGCTCTGTCTCTGAAACCAAACCCCAGACCCCAGCACTGCCAAGCCTCAGGGAAGCTGAGGCTCCCTGCATGCAGCCAGCACATTTCCCACAGGCTGCATTGGTCTGTGATTCCTGAGGAGGGGCTGTGCTGGAGGTTTCCCTGGAGGGATGTTGGATCTGGGCACTTAGTGCTGTATTTTAACTTCTGCCAGGGCTGCGGAGAGGTGAGAGCCAGGAAGAAAGGCTAAGAGGAGAAGTGATGGAAATCTCAGCTGGCTGTAGAGAGATGGAGAAGCAGATTGTAGTGTAGAAGTCTTTGATTGACCACAGTACCATTTTGTGGCTTTTTCTCCCTCTCTCTGGGTAAAGCTGCACCGTGACATCCATGCCATTAAATAGGCCATGTTCAAAAGAGAAAATTGCTGCTATTTTCCCCCTTTACTGCCATAAAAAATTGATCCCACATAGCATCCTTATTTCAAAGACGACTAAAAAAAATACAAAATTCTCATTTGGTTTCTGACAGCTGCATAAAGCATTTTTTAAATAAAAGGGATGTGAAACATGTAAAAAAAAAATCTCAACCCTCCTCATCCCCTGAAGTTTTTGCTCCAGAAAGATGCCCTTATTCTAAAAAGTGGGTGGAAAGAGGGAGTGTGTTAGTGTAAGAAGGGATATGGTTTCTCTTTCCTTGTGGCTGATGATGGAATTTAAGAGTTTACTGGTAGGTGGACAAGAGGTGGAGCAGCAAACCCCCTTGCTTACCTGGGCTGGGGTGTTATGGACTTTCTTTGGTAGCAGAGTGCTTTTTCAGGAGGTGATGGCAAAGAGCTTTCACTGAGGTGGGAAGGCAGCAGGCAGGAGGAAAGTGAGTAGAAATGGTGGAGAGTGCAAAAAGGAATTTCAATGGGCTGCAGATCCCTGTGGAGGGAGGGGATAGAGCCAGGGAATGCAGGACTTGGGCAGCTATGAGTCAGAGGTGATGGAGCACATGGGATGGAAGGGATGGTGTGGGATAAGGGGAGCATGGACCTGGCAGAAGAGGACTGCAGAGCGCAGGGTAACAGGAGGTCAGGACAGCTCTCACTGGAGAAGTTAATGATCTTAACAAGAATCCCATTTAAACAAGATGCTCTTCTGAGAAGATTAAGGAGAGGGAATGTTGATAAAGCACCGAGCGGTGCTGCCAGGACTCCAGCAAGCAGCAAGCTGCTGCTCCCTCTCTCTCCACCTGCTCTCCAGCTCCCGCCCCTCTGCTCTTTCCCTGGTTAACAACCAGTTGCCCATGGCCACCGGGCATGGATGCAATGGGGCCACTGCTGCCTGTCCCAGTGGCAGTGTTGGGTGCCACACTGCAAAGGCAGAAAGGGGTCCCAGCTGAAGGGTGGCCCTGTGCTCCGTGCCTGGCTTGACTGGATGGAAACAATTCCTGGGGAGACGCAGTGGGTCTGGAAGGAGGTGTCCCTGATGTTAGGTGGGATGAGGCTTGGCAGAGGGATGGAGAGGGAAGGTGACAGTAGGACAAGCTGTTTGAGCTGCACAGCCTCTAAGTGTCAGCACCAGAGTAAGAGCAGTGTTGCTGTGCACTGCATGCCCAGCTTGCTTACTCTGAGCAAGCAGGGCCATCAGCTGAGCTCTCAGATGTGCCACCACATCCTCCCTGTGTCTTCTCCCCACTCGCATTGACATCTGTTTGCCTTTCATGTCCAGCAGGCCTCTGAGTTATGAGGCTCTTTCCTCCACCAGGATCTTAGGGAGATGATGAAAAGTTAGACGAGCTCTCCATAAATAGCTCTGCCATTAAGAAGACCTCAGCCCCTGTTTTAATGTTAGCAGGATTAGCCATCTGCAAAAGTACAGACTTAGGACTCAGCAGTAGGCTTTGCCCCCGTAATATGTCTCTATTTTCTCAGGCTTGATTTTTCCAGCCAGCCTGGCTCTGAATGCAATAAATTTTGCTCTTTACACCTCAGCTGATGACTTACTCTTCAGAGCCTGTGTCCTTGACTAGCCAAAGACCCTTCAAAGCTAAATTTTGTTCTTGCCTGCTCTGAAACCAATGAGGTCCTTACAGAAAGGACTAGGATGCGTGCAACTATGAAGGTTGAAAGATGTTACTGGTTCAGTTCTCCAGTTTCCAGATTAATCTTATTTTTGATTAATGGCCTGGTCACAAAAGAGGATGTGCTAATCAAATCTATTGGGGTGCCACATGCATTATGCAGGCAGAGGAGGGCCAGGTTGTCACCAAAGAGCCCCATGACCTTGAGGACTGGACAAACATGAAGCAGCTGGGATGGGAGGAGGACAGTCAGGGAAGAAGGATAACAGAGTGCATGGGTGAGCACAGGAGCTTCTTCTGCAGATGGGAATTTGAACTATAAAGTCTGAGCTGTGATTGTTGGTTGTAGGGTGACCGTGAGCTGCTGACATGATGTGTTCCTGGAAAAGGCACACAGGATCTACAGGAGTTCACAGGAGAGCCCCACATGGTGGTGATGGGCAGTTAAAATGCCATCCCACAGGACTCTGGTGAACTGTGGCTTGTGGTGTAAACATGGCCTGCAGCCACGTGTGTAGTGTGCTGCACAGGGAGCCCCAGCAGTGGGAGAAGTTACCTCTCTCCTTCAGTCATCCCTGTGATGGGGTAGCAGCTTCCAGGAAGGGGTCAGATGGGGGCTAATGCAGGACCTTTTCCTGCTGCATCTGCAGCCTGTGAGCATGAGTGGGAGCCCAAGGGTTGGGGGGAAATACAGTTGTGCTTGTGATACAGCAGGGGGGATAAGGGTTGTTGATGTATAGCTTCAGCCCCAGAACAAACGAGAAATCTCCAGTGATGATTCTGGAAAACCACCCCACCAGTGACACAGAAAAAAATCAGCTGACCCATCTTCAGGCAGGTTCCTTAGCAGTTTCCCAAGGGGCTTCCATGATTTGCATGCCTGTGGTCAGTGACCTAAGGACACCTCCTGAGCCACCGTGTCCCCAGACAGCCAAGAGCAGAGCCAACATCTGCCCTTCAACTTGCTGCTGGGGCTCTGTGCCACACTGCCCCTTTGCTTTGGGTTTGTTTTCTTTTTTTTTTTTTTTTTCCACTGCAATATAAACCCAGCATGTCTTTAAGGCCATGGATGTATAGGGGGATTTGCTGATGGCTCATCTTTCTAGCAGGTTTTTTCAGCTGAATGTCAGTTTATTGCTTTTGCAAATTGTCTTGTGCCTACATGGAACCGGCTGCCTCAGCAGCGGGCTCTGCCAACAACGTGCTCTATAAAAGGGTTATTAGGATAACAAGAAAGAAAACAGAAACCTTTGCAGAATCATAACAGCAGAACGTAGCCCAACCCCTCCCCTCTCCCAGTTTATTACCCTCAAGTGCTTCTGAGTTGGGCTTCAAACCATTGTGCTGCTGGATATAAACAGGACGGTTAAAGTACCCTAGACAGGAGGTAACTCTTTGGCAATTATCTGGTCAGTGGCAGAGCACCGGTCTGTAGCTTGGAATAAACATCATCAGGAAAATATGCACAGTTTGCAAATTAAAAAGCAATTGTACTGTCTCGGCCCGAGCCAGAAGGCTTCTGGTATGATTAGGGTCTCACCCATGGAGCCAGCCCAAGCATCATTCGGGTCTCTGACATCAGTCCTTCGTCACAGGAGCCCATTGCTGGATATTTCTGTTTAATCTGTGGAATATTTCTGTTTTATCTGCAGGATATTTCTGTTTTATCTGCAGTGCTTTTGTACCTGTCTGGGGGGCATGTGTTATCAGATGTTATTGTTTTCCAAAACAGCACAGATTTCACCATTAAAAGGAAAGATGGCAGATTAAGGCACGAAGAAGCCAAGGTAGTCTTTTGTGATACTTTTGAAATTATATTGCATTTCTCTAGGCTTTACAGAAGGGAAACATTGAGTGGAATGCTCTGGTTGATGCACTGCAGATATGGCTTGTTTGTTGTTTTCCTAAGGTTTAGGGTCAACCTTTATTATAAAAAAGCCTTATTGGGGCTGCTCTTCTCACCTGGGCTTGTTCTCTGTTGTGCCTTACAGCCCTCTGTGCCAGAGGGGAGTTGTTCTCTCTTGTGTGGAGCCAGCTGGGACAGACAGAGGTGAACTCTCTTGGTGAAGTTTGCAGAAAGCCCGAGCAGAGCTCACCTCTTTGAGCCCCCAGAGTAGCAAAAGGTTGGGCTCAGCCCCCTCTTTGTGTTCCCATCTTCCTCAGAGCTCAAGAGACTTCATTGCTTGCCCTGGGCTACCTGCCTTAGTGCTGAGCTAAGCCTTTGGGAGGTGAGCCTTGGGGGCTACCATGATCCAGAGGTATTTGCACAAGCACAGGCTGTACAGTTGGAATCAGAGATGCATAAGGCAGTTTGGTGTGTGAACACACCACCATAACCAGCTGCCCTCCCAGTTCCCAGCCAGTTTTTAGGTGTCTTTGCAATCCTGCTTTTGTTTCAGACCAGGCCTCTTGGTGCAAAGATGGTGGAAGTCACCTCCTCAGCTGTCACTCTTCCCCTCACTGTCAGGCAGCCTCAGCTGTCTGAAGATGAAGGGCTCCCATCCCAGCAAAGCCAGGACACCATCTTACATCAAATTCTGCTGGTTCCTCCTTCTAAGAATCTTTCCCAGCCCCATAGATTGGCCTGTGCTCAGCTCTTTCATTCCTTCTTTGTTTTTTCCTCCCTTTCTGCCCTTCGGGGCAGGAGCAGCAATGTTGAGTTCCAAGCAGGAGGCAGTGCCAGCACCGGGCTCGTGTGCCAGGTACCCAGCATCAGCAGGTGGAGGTGACAATGGGTCTGAGCAGGCAGGGTGCCTTGTCCCGGGCACTGCCAGTGTCTGCTGAGTGTCCCCTGCCCCGGCAGTTCTTGTGACACTCGCTGCTGGCTGGCGCTGGAGCTCGGTCCCCTCCACACGTTTTCCCAGCACGACTCCAACAATGGCTTCCTAAAAAATGGGAAGCAGCGCCGCGTCCCCGTCCTCCTAGGAGGCTGCAAAGGCCACCTCCTGTCAGCTCCGATATCCCGTTCCCATAGCAATGCTTTTCCCTCCGCTGCTCCCGGCCGTGAAACGCCTGGCGAGGCTCTGATTTGTCCTTGGTGCTGCCGGGCTGTGACAGCCAGGGCAGGGATGGCAGCACAGGCCCCTCCGACATTCTGTGCCACATCCCCCTCCTGGTCAGCTTCGGTGGTGGGAATACCCATTGGAACATATTGCCTGGAGATGACAAATAGACCAGCAGCCAGGACGTGGGGAGATGTCAGTGGGATGAAGCTGTGCTCAGTGTCCCCAGGGCTGAGCTGCCAGGAGCTCCCAGGGCTCCTCTCCCCAGAGTTCTGCTCCGGCGTGTGGCCCTCTGGACCATGTGTGTGGTGACAGTCCCTTGGGTGTGTGGTGGAAACACAGTGTTGGGCTGATGGCAGCACCTTCCCAGCTAGCTCAGCCATGGTGGTGTCACCAAGGTGACATCCTGGGGGCCAGACCTTCCAGAGGAGGTTTAGTTTTCAGCTGTAAAGCTTCTCTGCGCTGCCGAGCTTTCCTCTTTTTCCTGATGGTTGTTCTGAAGTGGAGAGAAGCACCTGGTGCCTCTGGGTTGAGTGTGTGCACAAGGTGTTTCTTTAACCATCAGAACCCTCTAGTTAGTTTGAGGGGAACAGCTCAGGAGCTGCTTTGCTTGGGATGTCTCTGCTGGGAGCCAGCTGCCCTCTCCCCAGCTGCACATCTCCAGCTCTGCACCAGCCCTTGTCACCTCCACCACATTCCTCACACAGGCCCAGGAGGTGTGTGAGCATCAGTGGTGGCACCAGGCAGGGATAAGTAGCTCAGCTCCCCATAAGCTGGGAATTGATAAGGGGTTTATTTGTATTAAGAGAAACAGGCACTGCAAAGGGAGGGTTCACCCTTCTCCTGAAGGTGGGGGAAGCCATGGATGGGACACAAGGGGCCCCCAGCAAATGCTGGGTATGTGAAACCCTTCAGCACTTGGCCATGAGCAGGCACCAGAAGATACTGAGAGGGATGCTGATTTTTTCCTTTCCTACATGCTTTGTGCTGGTTCTGCACATGCAGAGCAAGGGATGGATGCTGGATCCAGCTGGGTGCTCTTCCCTGCTTCTGCTTCACCTTATTTTACTTTCTGGGGAGAGTACAAGAGAGTAAAACTCTTGACATTTTTCTCGTAGCTCTAATACTTGAGCTAACCTTTCAGTCTGAGTTTGTTGGAGGAAATCAGTTACATTGGATGCCTTGGTGCTATGATTCTCCTCTCCCCCTACTTCCTCCCTTCATGCACATTGTTTCTTCTCAGTGTTATTTCTATGCCCTCTCTCTCCAGCCAGCCCTCCCTGATGGTGTTTGGAGCCATTTGGGTGTAGGGAGTGCAGTCCATCCCGCGTCCTGCCTTGACTGTGTCCCAGCCCTCCAGATAACATTTTTGAACAAGAAGGGGGAAGCAGGCAGCACGTTCCCAAATCCCCATGTTCAATCTTAAATGGCAAGTGGGTCATCTTCCATTAAGTGCACCACATGTTTGAAAAGAGCAGAGGGGAAAAACCAACAAGAGCAAAGGTGAGGTGAGGTTTATCTAAGGTATGAGTGAGTTCTGCTTGCCTGGGTTTGATGCTACATCAAGCACCAACTCGATACCATAGACCTACCACAGAGAAACTGCCTGAATTGGAGCACTGGTCCTCCCACAGCTTTGTATATACATTGTCTGCTGGGGAAATGCTCCATTTTAGGAAGCAACTAGAAATTATTAAAACAAATTATACAGAAATCAATAGACTTGCTGCTGAGGGGCCTGCCTCTCCATGGGTGGTGAGCTCCAGGAGAAGGCATCAGTGTGCTCTGCTCTGACAGCTTCTGCCTTGGTGCAGTCCAGGTTACCCCAGGAGAAGCAGTGGTGTCCTCGTGTTCCATTTTATAAGGTAGCAATGAGATCAGGTCGGGTTTATGATCCACCTGGCTTATTACTATCTCCATTAGTAGCTGCTAGCAGATGTTGGGAGAGAAGGATTAGTACTCTCGCAGTGTATACTTAGCTGGCAGATTATTGAAATTTCTTTCTAATCCTAAGCAGTTGCTTGGGAGGCATAAACCCTTCAGTGATAGCACTTATATTCCTCTGTACTTTGATCTTGGCTGGCATAACCAATGATATTCTGATTAACCTGATATCCTTAAAAATGTATCGTGTCCCCGCCATCTTGAGGCACTGAGTTCTGCAGGGAACTGTTTCTTGTTGTTGGATCAGAGTGCTTAAATAATCAAGCTCAGAAATACTTTCTCTCTTATGTTTCTTCTCTCTGCATCCTTTGAAATTAATTTCTTCCTGTAAGTGAATCCAGTCCCCTGAATGTTTTCGTCTTGTCTTTTCCTGGGTTCCTCTCGTGCTCCCACCACACACATTGCTCTTCCCTGCCCTGCATCTGTCTCATCCCCACACTCAGTGCAGCAGAATCGTGCACGGTGTCACAGATGAGGGACCCACTGATTTATAGACCTGCTTGCTAATCTGACAGTTTTATTTACCACTCGCTTCTGAGCATAAACTACCATCTTTGGACTATCATTTGCACTGAGATGTTTGTGCTCGGTCATGTCTCCATCTCCTCCTTGGACGGTTGGGATTAATTTGGAGCACATGTGACAGCTCCTAATTGTTGCTCCCCAAAAGCATCACTCTGGATGTGCTTGCCCTGAATCTCATCTGTTGATGTGCTGTTGAATTCCCTGAATGAACTGACTCCTTCCAAAGCTACTTGTAGGTCTATCTGGTCCCATCTGATGTTTTCCTCCTCTGCAAGGGATTGCCATCTTACGTACTCCCACTTAATGCTCCACCATTCCTCCTTTCAGTCAGTGGTTTGGTGCCTGTGCATTGTGAGACATCCTTCTCCTTCACTATCTGCTCTTTCTCATCCTCTTTCATTTATCCTTCTCCAGACTGACCAGGCTCAACTGAGATCTGTTCCACAGAAGAGCCTCAGTTCTTTTGCCTTTCAGGAGGTGAAGAGGCCCCAGCAACTTTTAGAGGTCCTTGGAGGAAAGGCTTTGACACAGGTTTTCTCAAGTCAAATCTCTACTCTGCCCTCTACTTATGTTTTTTTTTCCCTTTCCTCCCACTTGAGCAACAAAAAACTAGGAAAAGGTTGAAGTGGGTGGCAGTGGTTTTACTGGACTGCAAGCTTGTGTTAGAAGAGGAGGCAAAAAAAGATGCTGATGGCATCACACCTTGTGCTGTGTAACCCTGGTGCCCTCCTAAGCTCTGTCTGTACCTTGGCTGATGGTGGCCTGGGGCCCTGTGCCTGGTGCTGTGCTTAGGGAGGGATGGTAAGTGAAGGACAGGCATAAGGACAGAAAAGAGTATTAGAAAGCATGGGCCTGTTTGCAGGTCCTGGGAGGAGAGGTTGTGTTTTTTCTGAAGCAGATGGAGGTAAAACATGGTAACAGCCTTCAAAGCCATAAAAGGTTGCTGTTGCTGGGCAGGAGGCGGTAACAAACCCCTCCTCCTTCTGCACACCTGCATCATTTTTTAAGCTGTTGATGTTTTATTTTGCAGTCTTCCCCTTTGCAGAGCTGTTGTACCTCTGCTCCATGCCCCATCACCCTGAAGCCCCTGACTGCACTGGGGGGCTCAGCTCTGGGATCACAAGTTTAGAGATCCCTACTCAAATGCATGATCAAATTTTACTTATCCCATGCCTTGTGATTTTGAAGGTCATCTTCTAGCCAGAGGAGAGGAGTGTGAAGGGTGTATGGTTGGCTCTGCCAGGATTAGCTGGTGCTTGCTGCAGTTTTGCTGCTGGCAGCCTGACACTGGCATGGTCTGCTGGCTCTGCCATCACTCTGAGTTTCAGTGTCAGTGCTGTGCTGGTCACACCAAGGTGCTGCCCTCTAAACCAAGGTCTCCAAGGCACCTCTCCAAGGCCCATCAGGGTTGTAGCAGCAACTGCTCTACCACATCCTGCAACCCTAAAGTGGGACACATGGATGTCCTTGTGGATCGTGTTGAATCAGCACCTCCACACTTCTTATCCTGCTGTGAAATCTTTGAAAGCTGGTGATACTGCGAGCTACAGATTTCTTCTGGCTCCAGCATTTTGGATGCTTCTGCCCTGAATGAGAAACCACGGAGCATCCCCCACAGCCAGTACAGCAGGGACAGCTGTAGGATGTAATGCATGTGGTGGTCAGTTGGGATCCTCATGCTTTCCTTTTGCCTCACTGCTTACCCAGCTCAGCCTTCCTCAGGGACACATCTCCACAGCACTTATTTATATATTTTTCCTCCCCTTGCTCCTCAGAGAAATCAATTCCATTCCCCAAACAATGGTGAAGGCCTTGAGGAGATATTGATCTGTGGCAGAGCCAGAGAGGGGAGCATTTGTGACACAGAGATGCTCTTTTGTAAGTAAAAGATAATTACCAGATCATGGGGACACTTGCTGAATAGGATGACATTAAACAGGCATCAGGGTGAAGGGCGCCGGGGCCTCTGAATGAAGCATTGGCATATTGCTGTCCTCCCCAGCACCTCCTGCTCCTCCTCCCTGCTTCCCTCTGCCATTTCTCCTTCTCCCCACCCCGTAGCCTCCTTTTGTCCCTCTAATACTTCCAATTTCATCTCTTTGTCATCTTCCCATGGTTCCGTGGCCATCCTGTCTCCCCCAGATAAATCCCTGCCATGGATGCAGCCCCTCCTTGCTCCCTGGGAATCCCTGCTGCAGCAGGGATGCACCCAGAGCCTCAGGCTGCCTTCCCTAAAAACAGGGCCGCAGAAGGGGTCCCTCTCCTTGCCTTTGTTTTTCTGGTGCTTCCAAACCCTGGTTTCTTTATTTAAATACTAGTAGCACAAATAGACCTCAGCAGCAGTGCTGAAGGCAGCAGCGATGAACCCCATGGTGATTTTAATAATTTTCAGACAATGGGTCTTGGATGGGGCAGGGGGCTGCCCCTCTGCTGTGAAGCTCCTGCTAAAGGGTCTGGGGTTGGGGTGGCTGCTAGAGGACCATGTCTTGGCTCATACTGTGGATGCTGAGGTCTCCTCAGGAGCTGGTGTTTGACTCTCAGCATGTTGCTAATAACCTGTGTGTGTGCTTGGAGCACTTCTCTGCTTGTGCTGTCTCCCAGAGGTTCCAGGACACCAGAGGATGTGGGGACAAAGAGTTGCCAGGATCATGCTGTAGCTGTGTGGGTGAGGGCACAAGTGGGACGGGGTATGCTGGGGGGTCAGTAACTCCTAGAGCAAGAGCAGAGCTGGAAAAGGCCACTCAGGAGCCTTATCTCCATCCATGATGCTCCCTCGTGGGATGCTGTCACCTCTGGAGCAGCCACTGGTGTGAGTGGCAGTCTGGTTTGATTTGGCTCATGGAGGAGCCACAGCAGATTTATTGCCTGGGCTTTTCAAGACATCCCTGGCAGCCATCAGCTTTGGGGTGCAAGTCCCAGAGCAACAGGCACAAGGTGTGTTCCCAGATGTCTCCTTACCAGGAAGCTCCTCTGCGTGGGCTCAGTGTCACTACGTGGGAATATTTGGTTACAGGGCTGGATGCTGGTGCAAGTCAGTGGTGACTGAGAGAGTCACTGCCAACTGTGTCTCATAAACTGGCACAGCACAGCGTGAAAAAAAAACCCTCAAAATACTGTGTCATAAAATGTCCCTTTTTATTTACACTGACACTAGTAGTATTCTCTTAATTACTTGCTGGTACACTCAGATGGATTATGGTGCTATCTTGTCTGTGTAGGCACGTGATGGTGGGGATCCTCTATCTTTGGAAGTTTCTTTTGATTCCAGCACATTTCCAAACCCCCCTCTCCAGCACTGCAGTTCCTCTGAAGAGGGAGCACTTCCCCCACTGTTACCAATGCAGTGTCAGAGAGAATCGAGCCTTTTCCTTTACTCCCAGGGTGAAAGGGCTCTGATATCTGAGTGTCTGAGCTGGTGGTAGCAGCACTCACCTCCAGTCCTTCCTTGACTTAGCAGTCGTAGGGCTGGCACCTCTGTCTGGTTCCTGCTGCTCCTCTGCAGCATCTTCAGTCTTTGGTTCCTTGCCTCTTTGGAGTTTACACCTTTGAGTTTTGCCCTTTTGGATTTTGCACCTCTGGATCCTGGCCATCGAGGTGCTGGGCCGAGCAGGGTGTCAGAGCATCCATCTGGGATTTCCATGCCTCCTGCAGCTGGCAGCTTCCTCCAGCAGCCCCGTGTCCCGGTGTCATTCCCTGCCATCACCAGGAGAGAACCGGCTTCACAGCCCGGCTCACGCCGTGCAAAGCCAGCAGAGCAGGGAGCCTTGTGCCTTTAAAACAGATAAATAAATAAATTAAATAAACCCGTTACCATTATTGAATAAAATACCGACGATTCTAAAAACTCCTTTAAATATTGTTGCTGCGTTTCCAGCTGTTAAAATCTTCTGTATTTCGCTATCATAATAACAAAGTGCCGTGGCTGATTTGAGCAGCGGGGAGGCAGCACCATTATTCAGAAGGGTTTTTAGCACTCGGGTTTTCTGCCTCGCAGTGGTGCTCCCTTGCCTATTGAAAGCCCTTTTGTTACCTTGGCACCTCTGTCCCGGGTGGCAGGGGTGGCACCCGAGCATTGGCAGAGGGCCCTGCTGGCACTTAGTACTGGAGCAAAGCCATGCAGCCTCAGCGGGATGCTGGGGAGCTGGGCACCATCGTGGGCACCTGCAAAAAGTGGAGCAGAAAAGCTCTGCCACTTCTCTGGAGGGGTCTTGTGCTGTGGAGTTGATAAGGAGAAGGAAAAGAGAGTGAGCAACACCTGGGCTACCAACACAGGGAAGCACAGGCTGGCTGAAGGAGGTCTTCTTGGCCAAGCTGAGCTCCCAGGTGCTAGAGGAGGTGGGGATGGCCACAGCCAGGAGGGTTCACCTGGTGAGCATCCTGGAGGTCAAACACAGGGTGTCTGGAGAGGCAGGAGCAGGCTGAGATCAAGGATGTGGCAGATTTCCTTCCGATAAAAAATGGGATTTCAGTGCCCCCTCCCCAAGGTGGTGAATGTTGGCAGAGACACAAACAAGCCTGCAAAGACTCTCAGAACCATCTTGAGCATAATTAAACCACTGAATTATTTCTGAGCAGAAGCAGGCTGCTCTGTGCATCCTCTGGGGACTGCCAGAGCTGGTGAGCCCAGTGGGAATGACCTGTGGTGAGCCAGTGGCCATGGGACAGCCAGCACAGGCTGGGGCCCTGGGAGGAGATGGCAGAAGATGTGGAGTCCAAGTGACAGGAGTTGGTACTGCCAGCCCTTTGGGCTCTCATCCATCAAGGTTTGGGTGCCAGGCCACATGAAAGCGTTGTCAACAGGAGTGACCACATTGTTCCCCAGCACCCTCTGTGGCAGCATCTTCCCCAAAAGGTTACCTCCATCCAGCAGTGCACTGTGGGTAATGAGATGCAAATTGAGAGCCAGACAATAAGGCTGTCTTGTGAGCCCTTCCGACGGGGGACAGTGTTTAAAAGTCAGCCTGATTGCCTCGCTGGCAATTTGCATAGCATTAACCAGAGAGATTTTCTTTTTAAACTTGAACTTTTTTTTTTTTTTTTTTTCCTTTGTCCCCAGAGGTCACCTCAAACTAATTACATCTCTGGTGCTGCTTTACAAAAGAGGCTCTCGGGCTGCCAGGGTGGGCGTGGAGTCTGAGTTGGGGACTTCCCCAGCATGGGGAGGGGGCAGATCTCAGCCACGTGAACTGGGGTGGTTTTCCCTGCCTGCACCAAGATGGTTCGATGGGAGAATCCTGTTGGGTGCCTGTGGATGCAGCAGCATTGGGGCTGGAGCCTCAGCAGACAAGAAGAGTTGATCCTTCCTATAGTTATCTCCAGCACTTAACTGGGCTGGAAGGAGATGGGATCACCCCTCTGCCTACTCAGGATGCTGCAGGGTTGGAAGTGCCAAATCTTGGGGTGATTTTGAGCCTTTTCCTTCACCGCGGTTCAAGAAAGGATTTCAGGACGTTTGCTTTGAAGTTGGTGTAAAAGCAACTGGAGACCTCAGGCAGGGAGCTCTTCAGGACAGTGGTGCCAGGCTGCTGGGGGCACGGGGTTGTGGCTCTTGGGCCATTTGCTTTTGTAGTTGAATTCTGTCTGGGCTGTTGGTTTGGATACAAACTGGGCCAGAGTCTGCTTAGTCTTGCAGTCGGAGTAGATGATCATTGTACATCCCTTCCACCAGAACTCAACTCTTCTCTCTTTCTTCCACTGTTCTCCCCTGGCAGGTTCATAGCTTTGTGTAGATCTTTGCTAACCCAGTTCAAGTGCCTGGGTTTTCACTGGGCAGCTCTGCCAGTGGGTCTGGAGCAGCAGCTTGTGGGGAAGCCAGGGATGCTCCCTCCTCCCAACCTGCCAGGAGGCACCAGGCTCCTCAGGGGTTCCACGTGGCCAGCCAGGGTGATGACAGGGCACTTCTTATCAAGGCTGTCTCCAAGATGCAAAGCCTGCTCAGCAGCCGTGGGTGGCCATGGGACAGCCCTGTGGGTTGGTGTCTGAATGTTGCCACGCTGGTGGAGGGACTTTGCCACCAGCAGTGCCACCGTGCCAACAGTCCTGGCGAGGCCCTGTCTTGGGAGGCAGGGAGTCAGGATGGTGGCAGGTTTGAAGAGCCAGCTGGACAATTTTATGGCCATTAATATTATTTGTAGTTAGGCAGGCCATGGCCATGATACAAATAATTAAATCTCATGCTTCACAGCATCATCTGATCGCCTGCTGCAGTCAGGAGTGAATCTCCTACACAGAGTGTGACTGAGTAACTCTGTTATGGGGTTCTTTATGTCCTCTTCTTCTGGATGGTTCCTCTGTTTCCTTCCTCCTGGCTGCTGCTGTGAGGCTCAGCACTACAGCATCATCATCTCCTTCACAAAAACCCATCAAGAGAGTTGTCCCCTGAGGTCCTTTGGCATGGGTGGAGGCAGCCCACACACGAGTCACCCACAGGTTCCCCACCACCACCAGCTGCCTGTCCAGCCATGTCCCAGGCACCCTGCCCAGGTGATGCTGGGGACTTGGCACCTCTCACATTCCCCTTGTTCCTCCCTGCTCCTGGTGCTGGAGACTGGAGATGCTCAGTGGAGCAGCCTGGAGATGCTCAGTGGCATCCAGCTGGTCCACAGGTGAATCTGCCTGCCAAGAGACTCCTCTGCTCCTGTCTTGAGGTCTTCAGGCCATTTGTTCAGTAGCGTCCCAGCTTCTAGAAATCCTCAGTCTTTGGGATCTTGCTCTCTGAAATGCCATGAAGCACTTGTCCCCTACCAAGGACTTGTTCCCTGCCCATGGCCCCATCTTATGTTGTTCTGCAGCTACATCATCATCATCATCATCTCGTGGAGACACTTCTCCTTCCAGGCTGGAGCCAGATGGACTCATATCATCATCATCATCATCTTCCTCCATGGCATCCTTCTATCCCAATTTTTAGCACAGACCCGGGACACAGAGCTCACAACACTCCTCTAGGTCTGTGAACAGCTCTGGCACCCTTGATCTCTTCTCCATTCCCTGAGCAGCTCCTTTCTGGAACAATATCCAGCCAAGCCCAGAAGGACAAAGATCATCAGTATGATGGCACCAAGTTATTGAGCTGGCTAAGCAGGTCACTGTGACACTGTTGTGCATAGCCAGGGACAGCAGAGCTGCTGCTGCTGCTATGGTTCTGTGACTCACCAAGGGAATTGGGGTGGGAAAACTGAGCAGAGAGAATTTTTATATTTTTCCTTCTTTTTTTTTTTCTTTTTCTTTCCTCTTTTTTTTCCCATTCCAAAAGATTGAGTATAATCAGAGCTAATCAGAAAATTATGAGCTGTCTGATTGCTGATTAGATTCCTAATGTTAATATAGTCAAGAAGCCTCTCTTAGTGTTGTATTTTAAGAGAAGTGTAAAAATAACATCTTAGAAGGAGCAAGACAGAGCTGTGGGAGCAGCAGGGAACCCAGCACTGGCTCCTGTGAAGGAAAGCAGAGCTTCACCACTGGCAAGGAATTGAGGCCAGCAGAGAGGGAAGGCACAGGACCCACCCAACCTCTATAACCAGGTGTGGTGGCTTCAAGAGGGCTGCAAGAGTCGGGGAGGAGGAAGAGCAGAACACCAGCCCTTCCCATGGGTTAGAGCTTGTGCAGAACCAGACTTGGGAATTTTGCTGCTTTGCTCAGGAAGCAGGCAGACAGCTTTTTGCCCTCCCAGAAAACAGCATCTTCCCTGCTGCAAGCAAGGGGCAAAAATAACCCCGGCGTGTGCCTTACACCAGGGGATGTTTCAGCCAGAGCAGTGACCCACCATGCCTGTAGCATTCTCTGGTGGGGTCACTGAGATGACAGCACAAAAACTGGGACAGATTTTATGCTCCTCCTACCCAAGGCATTATACAAAACCTTGCAGTTGTGATGTAGGCTGTATCCAGAGGTCGTCCTTCACCTTTTCCAGCTGTGCTGCCATGGTATTCCCATTGCTGCCCTGGCCAGGCAGTAGCTCTCACCTACTCAGAGCTGGGCAGAACAGCTCTTGGATGAGGCTTTTCTGCTGCCCATCAGCTGCCTCTGCTGCCTGCCATGGCTTTCCTTCCAGAGCCAGGGAAGTACAGGGTGCTGCTCAGTACCCTTACACTGCCCCTCTTGTAGATAAACTCGGAGATGCACCATGCTGTTACATCTGGCCACCCTCTTCTGAATCTTAAAAAGGGCTTTCAAAATTAATAGTAAAACCAATTCTTACTGCTTGGTGGGCATGAGAGCCAGGTTCTCTGGGGTGCTGGTGAGCAGAGATGCTCCCATGGATGCTGGTGGGAGCTGGGGCAAATCCTTGTCCAATTCTACTTGGTTGAGCAATCAAAAAAATCATTAGGGCCTTCCAGAACCAGAACTGGAGGGAGATGCCACGTTGTGGTTAAGGTGTTGCCCTTTCTCCCTGTTGAGGTGCTGAGGATCAATCCGCTGGTGCCTCGAGCCATGGAGTGAAGCTGCCAGCTCTTTCCAGAACTTTCCTTCCCATTCCCCGCCGGCGCTGGCGCGGCAATAGCTCCCAGGCTGAATGGCAGGTATTATGTTCTGGTGCACTAATGTTCCCCTTAATAAGCTCCTCTCCATTCACTCTGTGTTTTACTTCGATTCATCCCGACAGCAGTGCTGTATAATGGACTATGTACTGTAATTGTCCCCCATTGTCACCACTTAATAACTTAGTATGATGTTATCGCAGTAATTCGTGTATTTTTCCGCAAACTTTGATGAATTATATTTTGTTCTTAGTGAATTTAAAAAAGAAAAAAAATCAGGGAATGGTGAAAAGAGGCAGAAGTTAGACAGAAATCTGCTCTAATTGCAGAGCTGGCTTAATACAAATGTCCATAGCTGGTGTCCGAGCTGCTTTTGTTTCTGAGCCTTTGGGAACAGGCGACGGGGCCATCTGGGAAGGAGCTACTCTTAACTATAATTTCTCTTTTAAAACATCTTGATCAGCAGGAATTGCCTCTGTGCTTGGGGGATTTATTTTGCTTTGCTTGCTCTTGACAAGCCCAACATCAGACAGAGCAGATGGGATTTATGTTGGTGTCCACAGGCAGGGTGAGGGGTGATGTCCATGGGATGAGTGCAAGAGCCATGAGGGCAGTTGCCATGGTGAGCAAGAGTGTAGATGGTGGTTGTGGTGTGCATGGCTTGGGCATTGCAACAGCTCCAAAATCTACCATGTGGGGAGGAGTTCACGCCCCAGGATGAGCAGCAATACATGTGCTGTGAGCTGTGCTGGAGCCTGGACAAGCATCTTGAGCTCCCTGACTGCCTCTCTAGGTTAGACATGCAACATCCCACCAGATGGTTTATGTCCCACCATATATTCTGTAATCCCAGTATATATTCTATGGTTCTCTGGTTCATATTTGTTGTCCTCAGGCATTTGTCAGCATCTTTGTGTGCTTATGTGCCACACTCCGTGTGTGGCACAGGAAGGAAAAGTCCAGAAGAGATCAAATCTCAAATGTGATGAAAATGAAGGCAGGGAGGTGGATGCCTGGGCTGGAGCACACCAGGTGGGAGGCAGGGAGAGCTCCTCAGCATCCACAATGCTGCAAGTGGGGACCTAAATGAGTTTTTCCCTGTAACACATGTCCTGACCTTTTTTTTAAAATGAAATCTATTTTATTAATTTTTTCTTTTTGATCAAATCTGTCCATGAAACATTAAAGATACGACTCCAGAAAAGGTCAGGAAACATGTAGTTGTTGAAATCTTGTTCCAGCTGATGGCTTTTCCCTTAGGGGAGCTCTTCTGCACCTTCTCCTCCCCCAGCTTGGTCTTTAAACAAAAAAGTGTCAGGTCTCCTTGAGCTTTGGGTTTAACAGTAATGCTGGAAGGTGCTGGGGGAGAAGGATGGAGGGCAGGGCATTGCAGGCTCCCCAGCAGGGCTGCTGCCCCGGGGGAGCTGAGGGATGAAGCCAGCATTGCCATAAGGACAATCTGAGCTGGAAGTGATTTCTCTTGACAAACACAGACCCCGAGGTGGGGCTGTAGGGTCTGCAGCCATGCCAGAGCAAGCCAGAGGCCAGCACAGCCAGAAATCCTGCTCCCCAGGGAAGAGAGGCTCCTCAGGGGCTGGTCTGCAGCCAGGGCACAGCTCAGATGAAATGAATAAAGCTGAAGCCTGAGCCGTGGGCACAGCGGTGAGGAAATGGGTCTGGAGTCCCTCTGCTTGGCTTGGGCAGCTCTTTCTTTGCCGTGAGAGTGGGATTCAGTCCCACTGGCCACAGGGAGGAAGGGGGAGCTCAGCTCTCATTTCAGATGGGTTTATGAGCTCCGATGCTCTCTGGGTGTCAGATCTGCTGGGCACCAGCCATGTGCCCGGATTTGCGGTGGGAGGCGAGAGCACTCTCCTTACAAAGGGCCAAGAGAGGGAAAGAAAGACATGAAAAGACAACAGTGAAGGCAGGAGTGGATCTGTATTAAAGCTCCCTTGGAAAATTACATTAAGGGAATGTCTGTGGAAGCCAGAAAATGGAGAGACATAGAGTGAAGTTAAGTGGACACATCTCCTGTTCCACGCGTGTCTCTGTGGGCTTTCAAGCTGGAAAATTTTGGGGGTTCCTCTTGAGGCTTACTTGGGGCATGGGGGTCATGACATTTTGGTGCATTCTGAGGAGATTTCTGTGTGCTGAAAATCTGCCTTACCATAAAAACTTAATAACAGAGGAGCTGTTGCTGCACTGTGATGTGTCGTGTGGAAACCCCCACGCAGCAGCAGATAACAAACGAGGTGCTTTTTAAAGCTCACACATCACAGCACAGCAAGGGGTGATGCCTTAAAATAAATCAATTGTGAGTTGTTTCTAGTGCAAACTTTGCTTGAATGGGAGGCAAAGAGCTAAAGGGGAGTATTTCAAAGGCCCAAAAAGGCCTCATCCCCATGGAAAAGGGAGCCAGGGAACACCAGGATGCTGGTGTGATGGCTGGCTCTGCTTCGGGTACCCAGGGATGCTCTCCTGCATCTCACTATTGTTGATACTCTGCAGAGCAGCAGCAGGGGAGGGGGAGCCACTCCTCGACCTTCTTGTCATTTTTAGAGGGGACTTAGTTCTCTGAAATAAGGAAGGACAAGGAAGTAAGGTTTTTTTTTGTTTTTCGTGGGAGACTTTGACTGCTAAGACCTGGCCAAGCAAATTCCTCCTTCTCCTGCCCAAATGACAAAGTGAGCAATACTTTGGGGTAGGAGAAACACCCCAGGCAGTGATGCCCTCCCTTTTCTTCTCTCCCTCAGGAAACACATGGTACCCATCTTCTTTGGGATGTTTCACCTCTCAATTCCCTCTGGTTGTTACAGCTTCTGATGGTGTTTCTTAAAGCAAAAAATGTGGTTCTGGGGGAGAAGGAGCAGAGAGAGACATTGGCAGGAGAACAAGAGCCACACACTGCTGGTCTGCAGAGCTGGGAGTTATTGAGATGGTCAGTAGGAATTATTAAGGTTGTGTCTTTGGGGCACATCCCAGGCTCCCAGGGCACTGGCTGTGAGGGGTCTGTACTGGTTCAGGCTCTGGTTTTGCTCCAGTTTTGTGCCTGGAACCCTCACTGCTGGTGGCCCTGGCTCTGCCAAGGTGTCCTCTGCTCACCATCGTCCAAGCTCCAGGGACAACACTGGGGCCTGGAAGCCCTTGGAGGATTTACCACTTGCTCTTTACTGTCCACTGGGACTTTTATTGCCCTCCTGCAGGCCAGAGAGCATTAGCAGCCAGCACTGGCCCAAGCTCCATCCTCCCCTCCAGGACAGAAAGGATCCAGGTGCCAGAGGAGGAGAGACAGGCTCTGGCCACCCCTTTTCCTCCACATGGCCAAGGGATTTATTGACAAACAAGTTAGTGCTCTGAAAGAAAAACACTTCAGTGTGTTTGAAGCTGGCTCCTTGATCAATACTCAGCTGTGGCTGAGCCCATCACCGAGTGGATTTCAGGTGACAGCTGCAGGAGTAATAAGAGCCCTGGGATCAACTGTCTGGGAGATTATTACAGGATGAGATGCTTCACTGCTTTGTGGTGTTTACTCAAGATTTATATTCCCTGTGTGTATATAAGGGGGTTGTCATCTTTTGTTGCTGGTTGATCATTTTTTGGTGGCAGTGTGTGTGCTGCACTGTAAGGGTTTGGTTGGGGATGTGTGTGGTGAGTTTGGTGCACGGGGAGAGGACAGGCTGGGGAGAAGGAGAGCTGGGGCTGAAGCACCCTGGAGCTGGTGGCAGGAGGTGGGACTGTGGCACAGCAAGGTGTCACAAGGTGCACAAAAGTGCACAAAGCACATGGAACAGGCTTTCACCTTTCCAGATGATGGCTTTTGGGGTGCTCCATCCATGAGGGGATGTTGGTACTTGGGAGAGGACTTGAGCCATCATCACTCATCCATCACGGAGGAGGAAGAGCTGCAAAACCAGCTCCTGAGGGCTATTCCTGCTCAGGATTTGAGTTGCTTGTCTTTGTCATGCAGGTTTTCACTTCATCTTAACTTTTCCTCTGTGCTTTCTCACTTTGGGAAGAGAGCTGGGCTGACACAGTGCTGCATGGACCTCTCCATCCCAGTAGCACAGGGCTGGTTTATTCTCCAGCAAAGATTTCTCCTTCCAGCTGTGTGCTCATGTGTGGGGGGTTAATACACTTCACACCATTCTAAAGGAGCTGAGATGAGGGTGATAACAGCCACATGGAGAGGAGTTAAATGAAGGCTTGGCAGGAGCTGCTCTCCCTTGGAGCAAATGTTCCTGGGCACGCAGCAGTGGTGTGTGCCCAGCCCTTGCCAGGCCCTTCCTTACTGGCTGTGGGGAGAAACAAGGGAAAGCATGGCAGGAAAGCATCCCCCAGCATCAGCACAGGTGTCAGGTGCTTTATTTTCATGGGGATGGTTGGGACACAGCAGCAACGTTGGTGCTGTTATGCAGGCTGCTCAGTCTCCTCCTGCAGAGTGTTTGCTGTAATCCTGTTTTATAAATCCAGCCTTGGCCTTTGGCCTCCCTGCGCTGCGCCGGTCTCTGCTCCACTGCCTCCCATGTTAAACCCACTGATGTGACTGAGGTGGGAACAGCCAAAGCATACTTATTGCCATGTGGGGGCTGGGAAGAGTGGTTTAGGAAAGCACTGGACCCGTTCCCCTTGGAAAGCCACTGTGCAAAAATATTGGAGCAATGCGGGAGACCCCCGGGTGTGATGGGGGAGGAGGAGGAGGTGAGCAGCACCCTTCAGTGCTTGCCACATCGGGGACAGTCCCCCAGTCCCCTGGCCCCTCGGGCCCCAGAGATGCTGGCAGAGGGGACAATCAGCTCTGCCAAGAGAGGAGGTTCTGGTCCCTGCCTGCCCCAGCTCCGATGTTCCGAGTGTTCCCCACTGCCTTGCTGCCAGCAGCTCCGGGGCGGCACTGCCCCCCAAAAGGTGCTGCCATGGGTGAGCACGGAGCAAAGCGAGAGGAAAAGAGCTTTGCGTTGGGAGGTGGCATCCTCCCGGCAGGCAGAAGGTCACCCACCTTGTCCCCCCTCTCCTTTCCTGTGCGGCTTTCAGGAGGGGGAGGGTGCGTTCCCGGCAGTGCCACCTCTGCTGCCAGCTGCCCACCCCCAGCCCGTGGTGTCCTCAAGGCCCTTTAATCCCGGGCGGGGCGATGTCCTGAGCAGGGAGCTCCGGAGGGCTCTGCCCGGGGGAGCAGCTCTGTGCAGAATACACAAGTGGCCGGGGTGAGATAAAGCCCCCGCAGCACCTTCCTCCTGGCAGACCCCTGCTGTCGGGATCACCAGACACCAATCCCTTGCAAATCTCCTCCTGGCCTTTCATGACCTGCAGAGTCTTTTCAATTTGGTGTTTTCAGCCTCTAAATCTCCTGTCCTTAGCCCTCAGTGACTCCTGGGGAAAGAGCCGTGCAATCCCTGCACCAGAGCCTGCTGGAAATGTGCAGGTATTTCATACCCATGCTTTAGTTTTGGTAATTCCTCTAATTTTTCTTGCTGCTGGAACCCCACAATTGGCAACCCCAGGTCTGAAGCCTCCTTGGAGGTCTCAGTTGCTGCTGCGTTGAGGCATGGGAGCCCTGCCCAGCACTGCCTGTATCCCCTGTATCCCTGCGAGGGACTGATTGATCTGTAACACTTGAAAAATAATGGTTTAATCATTATTAAGGATTAGAAATAATCCTTGACCTGCATCGATCACAATAGCATTATTCATGATGGACTTACTTGGTGTGAATGGGGATGTTCTGCAGCAGTGTCTGGCTGCAGGCAGACATGTCACCTTCCCCAGGGACACAGGGCCAGGGGGGCTGCTGGAGCAGCAGCACATTCCCAGCCCTAACACACAACTCCAGGTCCTGCTTGTGGGCATAGCTGTCCCAAATAGCCCCCTCAGAAGGCCTGTCCTAATAGCTGTGGTTTTGGAGGATCCCAAATGCAGTGATCACCCATCTCCAGGCAGGGGCTGTCCAGAGCTTCCCTTTAGCACCAGCCAGGGATGGGACGAGACTGCTCCCATGGGATTCCCCAATACAACATCACTCTGAGTCTGTACCCGGCAGAGATAGAGATGGGAAGAGGGTCCCACGTTGCAGAGAGCTGCTGGCAGCTGGGATCCAGCTCAGCACCCTGCTACAGCAGTGCTATCCCACTGCAGGCTTCCTCATCTCTGCAACTTGTTGTTCACCAAAAAATAATTTAAAAAAAAGAAATTAAAAAAAAAAAAAAATCCAACACCAAAGTTGTGTCCAGATCGACTCTGACTAATTGACATTTTGCAGAGGAAAAATATCTTGCATCAAAGTGTTGTTCCTGGATGTAGCCATCCCTCACTGCACCATTTGCAACACTCCAGGCACTTTGCATGAGGCGATGAATAGGTAAAGATGTCCATAAATCTTAACCCAGCCTGTAATAAACAAACACACTCTTATCAAGTCTAGCAAAATGCATATTTCATCACGACTGCCTTAAATGTGACTCAGAATAAATACTTGCCTTTAATCAGCCACCTTGATATATAAACAGAGCAAAAAAAGCTTGGGGGAATGAGGTAGAGCTTTTCCAGGTGGTTCCAGGGAGGCAGGGCTGTGGCTGGGTGGGTGAATCCCTGGAAAATCTGCCCTGAAAATCAACATTGGTTGGCTTTTCTGTCCAGCCACATGTTCTCTCCCATGCTCTTCTCTCCCCCACCAGAGCCATAGGTGTTTTGCTTCAATGCTCAGCTGATATCCAATCTTTCTCCTTGGATGCTGGCTGCTAAAAGCAAGTGCTTTGATTTGGAAATCAAGATTAAAAACAAGAGAAAAGATTAAACAGGAAAGTTTTGACCAGCACGTGTGCTGAGACTGTGTGGTGATGGATATGCATTTCCCCACATCTGATAAGAACAAACTGCCTTCTCTGGCTGGGGAGGGCCACATTTGTGTCTTTCACCACTCATCACCTTAACTTTTGAGCACCTGTGCTTTGCTCCCTGTAATTTGGCTCTGTGAGCAGGCTTTGGGGGTTGTGCTACCACCTCTGGTCAGGGTTTGGTGCTCTTCAGGTTGTACAGCCCTGGCTGACAGGAGCCTGCATCCCTGGGGACCTGGGGCTGGTGGAGGGGCAGAGGGAAGGGCTGGGTCACTTGTTTTGCTTAGCTTAGCAATGCAGAGCAGACCCAATTGGAAAGCCTGGAGCTTTTGCCCTTTCTATCCCCCTTGGCTGGGTTACAGCTTCGTCCCAGCACCCCAGGGGCTGCCTGGCCCCCTGCTGCACCCTCCATGCTGGTGAGGCCTCCCATGGCTAAGCCCAAAGCCAGCCCAGTGCCCAACACCCCATCCTGCCTCTGTGTCCCCCTGCCTCCAGAGCCATCAGGGTGGGGACACTTGTGTCTTTTCTGAAGCCTCAATGTACTTTAGTGGGGGAAGGTTGTGTTTGCCACAGCCTCATGGCTGGTCCCAGGTTGATGTGGGTCATGCCCAGCTCCTCTCAGTTTTCCCAGGCTCACTTCTCCTCTCCTGCTTGCTTTGCAGAGGCTTGCCAACGCCGCAGAGAAATTCCAGAAGAATCATCACTGGCAGGACAACATCCGGGTAAGGTTCTGCGCGTGACCCAGCTGCTCCCAGTGCCTTCCATCCTGGATGCTGAGCTCTGCAGCCTTGGGGATACCTCCTGGCATGGGAATAGTAGAATCATAGAATGGCTTGGGTTGGGAGGCAACTCTAAAGGCCATCTAGTCCACCCCTTCTGCAATAAGCAGGGACATCTTCAACCAGATCAGGTTGCTCAGAGTCCCATCCAACCTGACCTAGAATGGTTCCAGAGATGAGGCACCTACCACCTCTCTGGGTGTTTCCCCACCCTCCTTGTAAAAAATTTCTTCCTTCTACCTACATCTCCCCTTTTTCAACCCTGTAGCTACAGGCCATCTTTCTTATAAGCCCCTTCAGGTACTGGAAGGTGCTTTAAGTTCTCTCTGGAGCCTTCTATTCTCCATGCTTAACCCCGAATCTCAGCCCGTCTCCAGAGTAGAGGTGCTCCAGCCCTCCGATCATTTTTGTGGCCTTGGTCAGCTCCTTGTGTCACCCCTGCTCCCATCCCTCAGCAGTTCTTTCCCTCCTTGCCCCTCTCTCAGCTCCCACACGAGCCACCTCTGGCCATGCCGTGCTGTGTGTCACACAGGTGGCCCCAGCATCACTGCCTGCCAGCACTAAGGAGGGCAAATAAGGCCATTTGGACCTCATTTCCAGCCTCCTCTCTGCCTGCACACCCACTAAGGAGAAGGCAGGAGGTGAAGGTTGAGCTGGTGGCTCAACAGTAAGGTTTAGGGGGCTAAGGACACTCTTCTCCCCCACCTTCCTCCCACCTCCATCTCTGGCTGCTGGTGGGTTGGGTGCTGAGCAGGGTCTCGTGTGAGGTGACAGCAGTGGTGGCTCTTCTGTGGCACCTGCCAGCAATCCTGGTGTGAGCTGGTTCTGGGAGAAGGAGCAATGCAAGCTGGGAGGGGGAAGATGCAGGTTTAATGATTGCATTTGACTTTGTAATTCTGGTGGTGATAGAGCACAGCAGGAACCTGAAGGATTCTGTCTGGAAATGGTCTCAAATTGTAGCAGTAATACAAAAGGAAGGAAAGATTGTTTTCCTTCCAGTCCAAATGGAGTCAGCAATAAAAAATACTCCTGGGGCACCCAGACCCTTCCTCAGGGTCAGACCGTATCCTGCCTTGCCCTGGGGAACCCCCCTGCAGTCACTGAGGGGACATTCCAGGGACAGCCCAGCTGCTGGGTCATGCTGCTGTGTTTGGGGGGGGGACATTTCTCTGTCTGCGGCCATGATCCCATCAGGGTGGAGAGGACATGAGATCCTGGAGCCACATCCCACTCTTGCAGACCCTCCTGCTGTTGGTGATGGTCACTGGGGTTTGGTTTGGAGAGGAAGAAGGAGGAGGAGCAGCCTCTGAGACCTTACTGCAGGAGAGCACTGCTGAGTTACTGTCACCTCTTTCCAGGAGGCTGGTGGAGGAAACATGAGGAGGATAGTGAGGGTTGGTGTGTGTGCACACTGATACCAACACCAGTGCTTTCCCAACACCTCGACTGTGGACTGGGGGCTCCTGGGGAACTGGGGAAGGCTGGGAGCAGTACCAGGGGGGCATGGGCTCATAGGCTCTCTGCCCTGATCCTGTGTGTCCCTGGGGGTCAGGAGCCCCAGGGCAACTGATCCCTGGTCAGCACCCAAAGCTTGGCTATGGGTATTCCAGGGACATTGTGGTGGTCCTGTGCACCCCATACTGGGCTGGCACCCAGGGGTGGGTGCCCTGTGGCTGTGGCATGGCTAGGACAGGTAGAGCTGGAGCAGAGGCCTCTCCAGAGCCCCAAGGAGCTTCCTCTCCATCCAGACCCGGCTGCCTTCCTCTATGAAGCAGGTGACAGTCAGGATATAAAATGTGTCAGGAAGGGCTCTAATGCTGGGGAGCCCTTGGCTCATTTTGCCATTCTCAGCACAAACCTTTCAGAAATCCACTTTTGTAGAAAAAATATTTTTAATAGCACTGTTTGCAACCACTTCATCAAGGTAATTAGGAGCGAGTCACCCAGAAACAATGTGCAGTGACGCGTCACTCCAGGGCTCTCCACGGCTTTATCAGGACAGCCCAGACCCGGCTGGGACACTTGATGGACTGGCCAGGATCTGTGCACAGCACTCGGGCCATCACTCTCTGGCAGCACCAGCCCTGCCAGCACCAACTCTCCCTGCACCAATCCTGCCCGTGCCAGCCCGAGCTCCCGAGCAGAGGGAGGGTGGGTGGATGGATGGGTGGGTGGATGGATGGATGGGCTGTGTAAATGGCTCTCACTGCCAGAGTTGGATCTCTTTTTGCTGTCCTTCGTGCGTGAGGTGGCAGGACACAGTCAGACCCGGCTGCCAGCACCGGTGACACCGGCTCTGCTGCTGCCTCCGCCTTCTTGCTGGCGCTGGCAAGAGCATCAGGCAGGGAAGGCAGCATCCCCAGCTCCTCCTCTCCTCCTTTCCCAGCAAGCAGCTCGTTCCATCCCGGCCGCAGCTCTCCCCTCCTCTCCCGACATGTCGCATCCCAACCTCACGCCGGGGTCGGTGACAATTGCCGAGCGCGGTTGTTTTTGTGTCCCCACCCCAGGGCGCGGCGGCGGATGCCGAGTGTTGGCGCTGCGGTAGCGCTGGTGGCGGCCCCGTTAAACCTGGCTGCGGATGGGTTGCTATGGAGGTCCGGGGAAATGAAAGAGGAGAGCGAGCGGCTGGGAGGCTGCTGCCAGCAATCGCTCACAACCCGTCTCTACGGGGAAAGTTGTGGGGTTTTTTATTCTTTTTCTTTTTTTTTTTTTTTATTTTTTTTTTTCTGTGTTCCCAGCCTCACACCGGCCCTGCCGGCCTTTCAGAAGGGGTTGACTTCAAGCCTCCCAACTCAGGGGGCTTTGCAAAGCACTTCCCTGTTCCCAAAGCACACACCCCTACCCCACACTGTCCTGCCCCATCTCTGCTCCTTGTCCTTCTCGCCAACCCCCACCCCCCCCCCGTGTCTCCTGGCCATGCCAAGCCAGGGCTGTGTCCCCCCTCTGCAGAGGGTTCTTTGGGACAGGCTGGCTTTGCTCTGTGCAGAGCCACAAGGGTCTGTCCCTCAAGACACATCAGGGCTGCCCCCTGCTCAGAATGTCCCCAGCCATGGTATCAGTGCTGAGCACAAACCATCCCCAGCAGCAGATGGAGGTGCCAGGGCTGCACCCTGCACCACGCTGTGGTTTACCAGGTTTCCATCCTCTGTTTGCCACCCTGCTCAGCGAGAGACCTGTGAAATGTACCTATTAGAATGCTGGAATGTCCTGTCGAGTTTTTTGCTGCCATCCTCCGTATCCATCCTCGCTGACAAGCTGCTGCACTGCCCATCAGACGTCCTGTCCAGCTCCTGTGTTCTCCCAGCTCCACTCCACTCACATGCTCCACTTTCCTCCAGGGTTTTCCACTGCCTTAGACTCTTTTCCAGACCTTCAGCCCCATCCCAGCACCATTAGAGGGGTCTCGGGTGTCCTGCACCCCCCTTGTGTGTGGGAGCCAGGGCCATGCTGCCCCAGGGATGCTGTCAGAGGTGCAGGTCTGTGCTGCCAGCCACAAAATGCATCGCAGGGCATTGTCATCTCTGCCTGCTGGTCTGCTGGGGTGGCTGCAGCTATTTGTCCTTTTAAGGGGCACTCCAACACTGCAGAGAGCCATCCCCGCATTTATGTGCACTTGGCAGGATTATATAAATTGCCTTTAGAAGTTGACTTCTTTATTAGCCATTTTCTGCTTCATAAAATGTTTATTACTGTTATTTTTTTTTCTCCCAGTTCTTCTTCCTTGCTGCATTTTCCATAGCTACACTGGGAAGCTTCCCCCTCCCTCCACCTGCTGCCCCCCTGCCTCCCACCTCTCCTCACCTTTTGGAAGAGAAAAGGGGTATTTTAGGGCTCAGAGCCCAGCAGACCCTTTCACCTTGGAAAAAAAGTAATAGATATACACTGTGTAGGAGTTGCTGGGGACTGGGCTTAACTGTCCCACAGTTAACCCTGACACAGGTGGTTTTGGGGTGCACAGAGGTGTCAGAGGGAGCATGGGCAGCCCCACTCCACTGCCCCCATCGGCAAACACAGAGCCAAATAACAAAGCCCAGATAATTTCAAGCTCCATTAGAAATGAAACTCTGGGGAAAACAGCATTGTTGTTTGCCAAATGGAGAAGGAGGACAGAGGGGATAACAGAGATTTTGCTCCCAGATGCCCAGGGAAGGTGAGGGATGAAGCTGCACTCCTGCAGGGCCCTGCAGACCGGCTGCTCCATCCGGCACCAGCACGGTGTGCCCGGCACAGGGCTGTGGTGGGAGAGGTGGCAAACACCAAGAGCTCTTTCTGTGGGACTGCCGGGGCCGTGCAGGCAAAGCTTTGTGTTCAAAGTGGTGTTGGAAGGGCGGTCGCCAGCTCCTTATCCCCTTTCATTTTTCTCCTCCTTTAATTACAGATCCTACTTATCGGCTGAGAACAGAAAGATCGTCTCTGTAACCTTGTACTTGCCCTTGCAGAAGGTTTACCTAAAAAGTTAGAAAATAAAATCAAATACTCTAATTTGCAGTCGTCTTGCCATTTCAAACCCAGTTTTCATTACAGCACAGAAAGTGCATTGAAGCTGTGTTTATAACCCCCTTTTAGATAACAAATCACATTTTCTTTTGGCTGGCGAGTGTGTAGAATTGATATTTTTTTTTTCAGTGTAATGGGTTTGTGTGTTCAGGAATGATCTCCATCAACTGAGAGTCTTTATTGTGTTTGATATAATGTCAGCTTTCATTACGCTCGGAGAATTACTGTGTTAAAGCACCAACCTTGCTGTAGAGCTGATCTGGCCGAAAAGCAGAACAAGAAAACCATTCACAAAAACCCCATGTTGGTGCTGCTCCTTCTCAAAAGCCAAGGATGGGGCTCAGGGAGGTTCTCCTCACCCACCCCACCCCTCAGCAAGATGGTTGGGCCACCTGTGGTGGCCCCATGGCTGTGATGGTTCAGTGGAGGTGCTGCCACCTCCCCCACCCCATCCATGGCTGACAGAGCAGGGGATCCCCAGCACCCTACAACTCCGTGTGGGTGCTGGCATCCCAGTGGTGCCTGGGTACAGTGGAGGGGGAAGGAGGCTCTGTCTTGTTGGAGGCAGTGTCAGAGGAGCAGAAGAGGATGAGAGGATGGGAGATGCTGTGTAAAGAAGAATAGCTGGTGAGGCGTGATCAGATAAAACATCTTCTCAGGGAGATGAAAAAACTGTTGACGGGTCACTTAAATATTTCCCCAGCTCTGTCAGAGAGACAGAGGGAGGAAATTGCTTTTTTTTTTTTTTTTTTTTAAAAAAAAAAAAAAGAAGATGCCTAGGCAGATTGTGATGACTGTTTCCACCTCTCCTTGGTAATGCATACAGCGACTGCTGCTGGATAGGATGCCAGGGGACTGGCGTGGCAAGGGCTGCAGGAGAGGCCTGGTCCCCCAGCAGGTCTGGGGACTCATCCTGGGTCCATCCAGCAGCCCGTGGTGGCTGGTGTGACCATGATTATTTTCCTCCTCCCAGGAGGTTATGAAGGATTTGTGATGATGTGTATGGACAAGGACAGCTTCAGCCCAGTGGAATGAAAGGTCTCACTGACCCAGGGGAGCCACTGCCAGGGGTTTTTGTGATGCCCAGAGCCAGGCATGGGTCACAGGTAGGAGTTTGACCCAGGAATTCATCCTATCCCTTTGGGTCCCTGTTCCTGGCTGTGGCCCTCACACCACCCCATGACAGCTGTTGCAGGAGCACTTTCCTTGCCGTGTTACACAGCTGCTGCCTGAGAAGGGCAGAGCTGGGAGACCTTGGGGGGTGAGCCCTCACCCAGCTGGGACATCTGGCCCCAGTTACCAGCTGGGACAAACTGGCTGGCAGGGAGCCATCCCCAGGCACAGAGACCAACCAGTCCCACCTCAACGTGGGCAGGCTTGGCAGGCTGGTTTTCATAAGAAGGGTGCAAGCATAAGCAAAATCTCCCTGTGTGCTGAATGGTTCAGGGACATGAAAAACTCCCTAAGTGTTCCCTGCCCATTGTAAGTGCTGCTGGCAGGGGAAGGATGGGCTGGTGAGCAGAGGCACCTGCACAGTGCCAGCTCCTGCATGCTCTCCTCACCTGCTGACTTGCCCACGGGTAAGGGCAGGGACAGATCCCTGTCACCCAGCTTGTCCTCAGGTGGACAGGCTATGAGCTGGCCCTGCCACCAGCCCTGGATAGCAGCTGAGAAATGGGCAGTTTCTGGCTTGGGATCCAGCTTGGAGAAATGAAACCCACAGCAAGAGGGATGGGATGGACCAAAGCCAATGTGGTGCTGTGGGAGCTCCCTGCAGAGCTGTCCTGAGGAGCTGCAGTGTCCCCAGGGCATGCAGTCAGCAGGGTGACCTTTAGAAGGTAGCAGTGAGCAGTCCTGCAGGGGACAACAGATGGGCAGGAGAAGGCTTAGCCAGTCAGGGGAGCTTACAGGAGAGTTTTAGGGGGTGAGTGAGCTGTGGCCCCTCTACTGCCACTTGTGTGCTCTGGCTGGATGGGATGGGGCAGGAGCTGGTGGCCACCAGCAGCTCCTTCCCAGGCTTTTTCAGGCTGGTGGCAGCTGTGTGCTTGACATGGTTTGAGTGTCACCTTGTTAGATCACTGACCTGGAGGTTTGGGCCAAACTGCCAGGTTGCAGCAAGGTAGCAGAGCACTGACTTTTCTAGTGTTATTTTTAGTTGCTGTAATTGTTTTAGGTGAAAAATAGACCTCTTTGAGTGCTCTTCAGGGAGGTAGCAGGGAGGAGATCCCTCATCACCCACCTATGGCCCCTCCATGCCCCTCCTTGTCATGGGCTTTGGCTCAAACCTGATCTGCCAGGATATGTCTGGGGAGCACCCATTCCCGAGCAGGGTCCTCCCTGGAGCTGCTGGCAGGGCTCCAGCCTGGTTTCCTTAATTAGCCTTTTGCTTGGTGTTTTGGTGTAAAGCAGGGAAAGGAGCAGAGTCAAGGGCTTAGTGTTGGCACAGTGGTCGTTGTGTGGCTTTGCCAGAGAAGCCTGGGAGATAGCTCCCCTGGCACTTGCAGGTTACTCTGCCATTGCACTAAACCCCCAAAGCCCTTCTCACTGGCTTCACCCTGAGGCTTGAGGAGACTGAAATTGCCCCTTGCTCATCCACAGCAACACGGAGCTTCTTGCAGTGCCACTGCCACTCACCTCCCCTCCAGCCCCAGCCAGCAGTGGCTCTTTGCAGGCTCATTTGCAAGAGACAGGGACAATGTTTTGCCCTGAAATCCCTCGACATCTTCAGCCTCTTGTTTTCTTTACTGGTATTTATTCTGAAAGGCTCTAGAAATATCCATGCTATTTACACAGGCTGGGTGCTGGCTTTAACATGGACTGGAGGAGGAGGAGGAGGGGAGGATTAGATGAGGAAATTGTAGGAGCCCATGTTCCTCTCAAGAGATGCCCAGCATCTCTTTAGAGCATCTCCAAGGGCTCTGTCTCCCCTTCCTGGAATAAATTCCCACCAGCCTTGGGGTGCTGAGGGCATGGATTCCCTGCCAGCTCCTGTGCCCCAGAAACCACCCCCAGCATCAGTGGAGTTGTGGCAAGGAGAGCAGGGCCTGGTATCAGGGCGTGTCACAGTGCCAGGGCCATGGTGACACTGGCTGTCCCACATGTGCCATCTCACATGTGCAAACCTCAGCTGTGGTGTGGAGTGGGGCTGGGATCTCACCTGGGTGCTCCTGAGCTTGAAAAAGTTCCTGGCAAGGGAAATGGGTGGGAGAGATGTCCTTCCAGGAGGGCTGCTCCCTGTGAACGGGGCCACCACATCTCAGAGGGGACTCAGGCTTTTCAGAGGAGCCAATGGAAGATAAAATTAATAACAAAGCACCTTCTGGATGGCTGTTGTTAGTCCCACTCACTTCTGATTAAAGATCATTAAACATGAAATTAGCTCATTTGTGTTATGGGTCTCCTGGGGGTTCCTTTAATTAGGAAGTGCAGATGGCCATGTAGCCAGGGAGATGGCCACACCAGTGAGGGGCAGGGGCGAGTGTGGGGCTGGGAGAGGCACTGGGAGGGCATCCAGAGAGAAATTTAATTATTTTTCCCTTTTCTTGTTGTTGTAAACCCCTCAGCATTTCACAAGAAATCACAGATAATTAATAAGTACATCCCCTTGATGACTAAGCTTTTTAACAGCAGAAATTGGAAGATGCTGTGTCCATTTTTTTGTTCAATTTCCCCTCTCAGCCCTGGCTTATCACCACAATTGGACTTGCAGAGTCCAGCAGGACACCCACCCTGCCCCTTGGCACTCCTCATCCCAGGGGGACATCAGCCACGCAGCCTGCTGGGGTCCCCCTGCCACTGGGTGTCATGGTGCCACCAGCCTTGCCATGAGCCCTGGCCTTGTTGGGTGCTACGGTGGCAACAGCAGAGCAGGAGTTGGGGGGGACAAATTAAGGTTTTGGCTGAGTTTCTGGATGTCTCTCCTTGTTGGGTAACAGTGGTGATGATCACCCCAGAGCAGTGGTGGTGGGAGCAGGAGGGCTGCTGGCTGGCACGGTGTCTGGCAGCTGATGGAGCAGCAGACACGTTTGCACGGTGACGCTCGCGTCCCCACACACAGAGAAGAGGCTCTGAGTGCCTTTTAATTACCCCTTCTGATGGCACAGGGAACGCTGCTGTGACAGCCTGGCTGCTCTCTGAATTGCCTCTTTAGGAGGTCTATCAGCTGCCTCACATCTTGACACAGGGGGAAGAGGACTCCGAGCAGACCTTGATGTGTAAATAGGAGCTAAATACCCCAAATTAAGGATGTAGGTTTCTCCACAGAGTTGAGGATGCTCAGCTCCCTGCCTGGTGGCAAAACAAAGGCCACGGTCACACCAGTGGCACTCCCACAGCTGTCCCTGGCAGAGGCTGTGTGTGGCCCCAGACTGCTGCAGCTCAGTGGAGGGAAGCAGAGCAGGTGATGGTCAGTCCTTGGAGAGCAGATAAGGGGATAGGGGGTCCCAACCATGTCCCAGGATCATCATGGGGTGGGTAAGGTTTGGTCCCTGGTGATGTGGTGGCTCCCAGCAGCATGGAGGTCCCTGCAGGGATGAGTAAGGGGAAGTGAGGGTGATGATGGGGAGCCCTCTGCCATCCCTGCCCTGCACTAACTCAGCTCTCCCTTTTCTCTGCAGGAGGAAGACATCGAGTACTACGACTCCAAGGCTGACACTGAATATGTGAGTACTGTCCCTGCCTCACTGCTGGCACTGCCACCACCCCTGCCTTGCACAGCCCCTCTATGGGACTGTCCCAGCACTGGCCCTGGAGGGGACATGGTACAACATGGTGTAACAAGACCCAGTGGTGGGCAGCAAGTGCCCAGTGTGCAGTCCTGTCCCCACCAGCCCAGCTGTGGTGGCATCTGTCTGCCATCTCTGGGCCCAGCAGCAGGCAGGTGGGCAGGTTGCTCCACTGCCTGCAAAAATTTCTAAAATTAAAGCTGGCATCTGAAATTCAAATGAAGAGTAAACGTTTAATTAGAGCCTGAATTTAATTCTCTGCCCCCCTCCCAGCACAGTCATCCCGTGATTTCTGGCAATCAGAGCTTTAAATACAGACCCGACAGCTCCACTCCCCTGGGTCCTCCCCAGGGGGTTGGCATTTGATGGCTCCTCCACACGGTGACAGTGACAGTGATGGCACTCAGGTGCTATGCCACGGGTGCTCCACCAGCAATGGCTGCTGGCCTGTGGCACCCACTTTGCTGGGGCAGGTGACAGGTCACCCGGCTCCCATCTCGTGCCATGCCATAGGATCCTTTCAAAATACAGGCTCAGTGATGCTTTTGGCACGGTGTGGCTGGGCAGCAGAGGGGTTTAAGTGTCTTCAGAGCTGACCAGGAGCCCCAAGCAGAGCAGGGTGGGGCTTGGGGGCAGCTCCAGCCAGTGCTGGTGTCCTGGGAAAAGCCCTTGTCCAAGGCAGAGTCAGCAGCAGATGTGCTTTTGAGGGATGGGTCCTGCAGCAGGAGTGGAGGGATGGCAGCACATGGTGTTGGCAGCAAACCACTTGCAAACCATAGGGCCTTGTCCAAAAATAATCCTGGGATAACCCCACCAGCCTTCAGAAGACCTCGTGCAGAAGGGAAGGGAGGATCCAGGCTTGATGGGATCCCACCAGCTGCTTTGGAGACGATGCACTGAAGCTGGGGGCAAGGTGGAGCAGAGGATGGATACCTTGAAACCACCAGTGCCACCATGCCCAGGTGGTGACAGCAGGCAGAGCTTCTTGGCAGGGAAAGCAGGAGCCAGGAAGAGTCTGAGAGGTGGAAGGGAGAAGTCATGCAGATGCTGTGATCAAAGGGGAGGATGCTTGCTCTTCCCATCAGGGATCAGGAGCATCCCTCCCTGCTTAGGGTCCCTCTCACTGGGAGCAGGGGGTGTCTTCTGTCCCACCCCAGCCCAAGGAAAGCTGGACAGGCAGGATTTTGCTCTTCATGGCTGCTCCAGAGAGGGTGGAGCTAATGGGCTTAAAATGCATTAAAGAGGATCCTGGATAGAAGCAGAGGAAAAACTGGTTGGTGGTCTAGGCAGGAGGAGACAGCCCAGGGCAGGGGCCAAGGAGAGGGGCTCACGTATCCCTCAGGCTGGGCAGGGCTTTTGCCATCACTGCCATGGGGCAGGGGACAGGGGAACTGGATGTCCCCAGAGCCAGTGTTGCCCTGTGCAGTCCCACCCCCAGATGGTGTCAGCAGGGAGGATCCCAATGGCTTTGGGAATATCCATTTCTGCAGGGGAGGAGAGCATCCCTGCTTACATTAGGCAGGATTAGGCAACAGGAGGCATCTCCACATTGGAGCTCTGCCTGCCAAACCCTTCAGGTGCACCAAGCACCATGGTGTCCCAAGGTGTCCCTGGGGACCATGGGGCTCAGCTCCTTGGTCCCCAGCCCTTCCCCAAGGGGGGTGGCTTGTCACTGGGAGGAACACCTTCCAGCATCAGCCACACCAACTTCAGTTCTCCTCTGGGCACATATCAAGCAAAATAGGGGTGTCCTCTGGCCATGGGCTGTGGGGCCAGCAGGGCCAGCACTTCCCTATCAATGCAGTTCCTGCTTGCTGGTGAAATCCCAGCAAATTTAATTCCAGCAAACATAAATGGAGGGAAAAGAAGGTGATGCTAAAAGAAAAAAAAAGGAGGGAGATGATACCCAAAGGTCTGAATGGAACTAAATAGCACTCTTTCTGTCTTTTTCTTTATTTAGCTTCAATTTTTATATTTAAATGGAGCAGGATCTAGCTGCAGTGGAGTTAGTGCTGATGGACAATGCCTATTCAGCCTAACTGGGGCTTATTCACCAGCCTTTGCTGGCTTTAACTACAGCTTGAAAGGAATGAGCTTCCTATTCATTGGGTTGCACTTCAGCTCCACTATCTTTCAAAACAGATTTTGGATTTCCAAGTGGTTTTTAACAAATGGGAAAATCATAAAATTTTCCTGGGAGTCCCCAGAGCTCTCAAAATGTTTGCAGAAGCAAAGTTTTCACCTTTCCCTACTAGCAAGGGCTGTGGGGTTTGTCCGTGGAGGAGTGTGCAAACCAGCAGTTGGGTGTTTCAGGCAGAGCAACACAGAAATAGTGATTTTCCATCTTTAGTACTGTGTTTATGAAAGGGGATGATCCTTAAAGCACAACCAAGGCCAAAATCCCCTAGTTGTGCCACTGGTGGGTGGGAGGTGATGGAGCCATGCCCAGATCCTGGCTGGAGGACCATGCTACAGGCTTCATTTTCTGCTTTGCATCAGCCTGGAGCTGTTGGCTCCCAGGCTGCAAACTGACCAGGAGATGTTTTGAGGTCACTGCTCCTCCCACAGTTGGAGAGATGTGCTCTGTGGCAGTACAGGACCTGATGCCAACCCCTGGGAATATCTGTGCAAGCCCTGCTCTTTGTCCCTTTAGACACCTGCTCCAGGTCCTTGGGAGGGGTGAGAGCCTGAGCTTGGTGGTGGGAGGCTGGGGGTCCACCAAGCTCAGGACCCTCTGGGGCAGGGAGGCAAGAGCAAGCACCACACTGTGCCCAGCCACAGGCAGGGGCTGCCTGCTCATTGCTCACCCTGCTCACAAGGTACAGACAGGCAGGAGTGGGAGGAGGGGAAAAAAAAAAGCCCCAAAATGTCAGCAGCAGATGAAGGGTGTTGGAAAATTTAATCTTCCAACTTTCTCAACTAATGTGACATTTGGATTTCCTCCCGATAAGCTATCAGCCCCAGAAGTTTCTTTCTTTTGCCTTTTTGCCTTTGCTTTTTTTTTTTTTTTCCCTTCTTCTCTCCTTTGCCTGGTAATTTAAAAATAAATGATCTCAAAAGATCTCTAAACAGTACCTTTGGCAAAGATTAAAAAAAGGAAGAGGGGATAGGGGAGCAGGCTGGCGGGAGAGACTGATTGTTATTTATAACCTGGGCTGCTATGAAAGCAGGAACGTGGCTGGAGAACACATCATCTCCCTCTTTGGTATTAAATTGCTGCATTTCAGGAAAAGCTGAGAAATTTAAGTAGGAGAAATACCCTTTTGCACAGGCCTGGAGTTTCTCAGCCATGTGCCAGGGGCTGGCATTGTTGTTCATTATTAGTGATAATCATGACATCTTGATTATGAATGTTTTGCTGGTTTTCCCTGACTTAACATTTCCCTGGGAAATGTAGGATGTGTCGGGATATATTCTTGATTGTGTGTGTGAGGGGCAGGACGTGGGATGCAGGGATGCTGTTGGGATGCTGTGGTTTGCAAGAGCTCTGCCAGTGCTGGGAGGGAAGACTGTGGCTACCTGGCTTGTCCAGAGGTGCCAGACCCCAGCTGGTGTCCCGGAGTGGCCACGGGCTCGCTCAGCTCAGCTTTTGTCATCAGTGCTGCCATTTAAGCTGTCACCATCCCATCATTAGCTGTGATTGCTCGTTCCCATGGAGATGAGCAGTGAATAGAGGTGTCTGCATCCACAGGAGCTGCCTGACCCATGCATCACTGTGGCTCCGGGTCACATCCCTGGGTCACGTCCCTGGGTCATATCCCTGGCTTGATCTGCATCTCGAAACCCTGTCACCAGTGGGGACCCCCCAGTAGTCCTTCTGCCCGTGACTTGTCCTCAGCCAGCACCAGGCTGGATGTGATGGAGGGCAAGTACTTGCCAAGAGCCCAGCAGCCTCCAGTAAAGCTCTTGCTTGGTGCCACTTGGCATTGGGATGCTTGGGCATTGGGATGTCTTTGGGTTTTGCCCCTTGCCCATCAGGAGTGCAATGACAGGGAGTCACGAGCAGTAAAATTGGAGTAAAACTGATAAAACCTACAAGATCAGGCTGCTCAGAGTCCCATCCAACCTGACCTTGAATGGTTCTAGGGAGGAAGCATCTAGCACCTCTCTGGGCAGCCTGGGCCAGTGTTTCCCCACTCTCAGTGTAAAAAATTTCTTCCTTTATAACTAGTCTGAAGCTCCTCTCTTCCAGTTTAAAACCACAGAGTTCTGTCTCTACAGGCCCTACTACAAAGCTTATCCACATCTTTCTTATAAGCCCCTTTAAGTACTGAAAGGCTGCAGTAAGGGCTCCCTGGAGCCTTCTCTTCTCCAGGCTGAACAGCCCCAACTCCCAGCCTGTCTCCATAGGAGAGGTGCTCCAGCCCTTGGATCATCTTTGTCACCTCCTCCGGATTCACTCCACATCCTTCCCGTGTTGGGGGCTGCAGAACTGGACACAGTACTCCAGGTGGGGTCTCACAGGAGCAGAGGGGGGAGAGTTACCTCCCTTGATCTCCTGGCCGTGTTTCTCTTGGTGCAGCCCAGGACAGGGTTGGCTTTATGGGCTGCACGTTGCCGGCTCCCATCCAGCTTTTCACCCACCAGTACCCCCAAGTCCTTCTCCTCAGGGCTGCTCTCAATCTTGTGACTGGCAACCCAGCTGCTAAAGCACCGGAGATGGCAAAAGCTCTCGGTGTGCGATGGCTTCTTGCTGAAGCAATAAATATGTATAATATTGATATATTGCCATCAAGTCAATTTCTAATGATGTGTAGCAAATGATATATTCAAACTGTGGCGTCTGCTTCTGTGACGTCGTACATATTGTAACAGATCAGACATTAAATAGATGTTTCGAGGTTCTTTTGAAATGTAATGATGAGAAGTGCTGTGAAATCTGTCTGGGGGCCTGCCAAGATGCTCACCATTACACCGGTGTAAATCCAAAACTTGAATCATATTCTCCTTTGCTCTAATATAAATTTAATGCAGTGTTTCTTCCTCCGGTCTTCTGAGGTGGCTCCTCGTAGCTCCAGCCTGCACTGAGATGCTCCCATCCCTGCCTGGGCTGGTTACAGCTTTGCCTGCCTTCATCTAGGTGGAAGTGACCCCATTTCAGGTGGCAAATTCAGCTTGGCTTAAACAGGAGTAACTCGGTTGAGGTCAGGAGATTTATGGATAATGGGTAAACATGGCTTGGATAATATCAGCTCTTCCCATGGGTCTCGTTGCCATATAGGTGTCAGTGATGCATGACGTGTCCCACGTACAGACAGCTGTATGTTTGTCTCCGAGATCTATGCATTTCCCTCTTTACAGCTCCATGAATGAGAGCAGCCAGACAGTCCCGAACCTGGCAGAATACAAATGAGCCCCTTGGAAGTGGGGGATACAATGGAACAACAATAAACAGGGGAGTGGTAATTACATACAGTAGTCCCAGCTCTGCTGGGGGGTACCCAAAAGGAGGGTTGGATTTTCCCCAGTGACATCAGGGAGCAGTGGATGGGCTGGACCTGGGCAGGGTGCCCTGAGGATTTGAGATGGGGAGGTGTCACCAGGACTTTGCTGAGCTGAGGGTATAAACATTTTTAGTGTGAAAGCAGTGCTTTTCTTGCTGCAGGTGCCCTCAGGTCATGGCTTTATCCCCTCTAAGGCCTGTTTCCAGCAGGCACCTCTAAATCACCATCTGGTGCTGGGAGAGGCTGGCTGGGATGAACCAGTGCATGGGCATTTGCTTTCCCCAGGGACCTGACCCCACATCCATGGCAGTTTTGGGGACAGATCTGCTCTCTAGATAGCCCGTGGCCCAGCACGCAGCTGGGGTGCCAGCTCTGCTGCAGTAGTGCAGCTTTGCAGGGGCCCAGCAATCAGGTTTCTGCCTTTTCTCTGGGTTTATGTGAAATTGAGAGTGTAATCTGGATTTCAGTCTTGGTGATATGGCTCAGGGGAGGTGGGGACTGTGTCTGCCCACCTCTCACTTGGCTGCTGCAGCTGTACTTGAGTTCAGCATCGTTCTGGATGGCTGGAGCCCCTACCCCGGGATCAGCTCCGGGTTTACACTCGCAATCCATCGACTGGAATTAAAGCCCAAACCTCGCATGTCAATCCTGTTACTCTCCCGAGCTGTGGAGAATGGTTTGGACACCCCTCACAATGTCAGGGGAATGTCACTGGGGTGGTGGCTGGTCAGAGCTGGAACAGGACAGGTAGCATCTCTCCATGTCATCTGTGGAGAGGACACAGGAGGGAGGCCAGGATGGGTTTTAACTGAGCTTCGTAGTTTATTTACCAAACACGGCATTTTCCTTTAAATCAATGGCTTTTCCCATGAGAAATTCAGTTCTTTTATCCCCTGGGTTTTGTCAAGAAGTCTGGCCAGTGGGAGAGCAGCTTGCATGGGGCCATCGAGGACAGCAGGATGGGACCATTCCCTGACCCTTGGCCCTGCTGGTGCCAGGGTGCTTTGCCACAGGATGGCAGGGGCCATCCCTCCAGACTGCTGTCCCCATCACAACACCACACGATCCCCACCTGGAGCTGCTCACACTTCCCAGTCACGTTGGCTGTTGTTTCTCTGGGGCTGATCTCTGCCACCACAATCAAACAGCCTTACACAGGCTCTGAGATAGGCACTAAACTCAGGAGGAGGCACAAGGGGAGAGGCACTGAGCTGCTTCCTGAGGGGAATTTGCTCCCTCGCTCCCTCTCAGTGGCCAGATCCGGTTCTGCTTCCCTGCAGATGCTGCAGCATCCTCCTCCTCCCCACCCTGAGCATCTCACAGCCAGCTGCCAACACCCATCTCTGGCTGCTGGGCTTGTGGCAGGGACACAGCAGCCTGGATCCAGCACCTCCTGGGTTTCTTTGTGATTTCCCCAGTGGGTAGCAAGGCCACCCACTTCCTCCTGCTTACCACATAGCCCCACAACTCAGCTCCAGCCCTTTTCCCCCACTCTGACCCTGTCCCCTGCCCACAGCCACCCAGCTGTCCTGCACTGGTTCAGCCTATCCCTGCCAGAGGGGTTCTATCCCAGTGCCAGACTGTCAGCCAGGCTGTGGGAAGGAAGAGGAGGGCTGGGAAGGTGCAGGAGCACTCTGCGGCACCGGCTGCAGGGAATTTGCCATCTCTCCACCATAATTAAATATTGTTTGCATTGCTTATTGACAGAGCACTAAGCTGCACTCCATTTTAATTTGTTCTTTGATAGTTGCCTTTTGCTACTAATTGATTTTCAAGGCTGGCTTTTTTTTTTTTTTATGGTTTTTTTTTTTATGTTTTTTTTGTTTTGGTTTTTTTTTGGAGGGGGGTTGTTCAGCTTTTTTTTTTTTTTTTCTGATTACTACCTGCCATGCTACCAAAGCTGTAGAAGCGAGTGTAACCAAGGTTTGCCTTTGTGCAAACCCACTCTTCTGTGCTGCCAGCCAAATCTGGCAGGAAAGCCAGCATTGCCTGTCTTCACAGAGGGATATTTGATGATGGACTTTGGGCAGTGGTGTTCCAGCTGTGTGTCCAGGGCTGGCACACCCAGATGTGTGTGCTCACAGATGACCCTGTGTGCTCTGCTCCTTCCCCAGGACGATCCTGATGGAGAAGAGATTGAGAAGGAGAAGTCCAACTCCTTGAAGCTGGAGTTCACTGATGATGACAACTTCAAGACCAAGGTTAACTATTCATACGCTGCCGTGCAGATCCCCACGGACATCTACAAAGGCTGTGAGTGCCCTTCCTAACCCTCTCTGCTGCTCTGCACTGCCAGGCCAGGCTCAGCATTCCCCTCCCCTGCTCAGGGTGCTGCAGCCCTGGGGACTGTCACCCTGGGGTGCCCCAGGTGGGTCTCGGTGCCAGGGCACCCTGGCTTCCAGTCAGGTGGGCACTGAGAAGCAGCAGAGTCACCACATCAGGGCAAAGGTGACATGTCCATCCCCAGGGACTCCCAGAAGCTCAGCACGGGCTGGAGGCACTTCAGGGGTTAGGGGTTGTTAGGAAGGGATGGAGAGCAAAGGAGAAATGGTTAATTTCAACAGAAGATAAAGCTGGGCTGTGCCTGCACAGCTGTGCTCCTCCCCTCCCCATAGAAGAGCTCAGCAGATCCTGAGGAAGTTCAAAGCAGGTGCTGAGATGATCAGAGGGACAGAGCAGCTCAGTACAGGAGGAATTATGGCAGCAGCAGCAGCTCCCATCTGATAGGAGGGAGCAAGATGGGGCTGAGTGGTGGGAGAGGGTGAAGCAGGGATGGTGCCTCATAGTGTGAAATAGGGGGTGAAGCAGCTGAACTCCTGCAGAGAGGCAGCATGGGCCATGGTGGGACAGTGCAGTGCTTTGGGGCTGAGGGTGTCAGCCCCATGGCCGTGTCCCTGGGGATGCTGGAGGATACGGGCTGCTCCAGAAAGGGGCCCCGGGTCAGTGGGTCAGCCCAGGAGCGGGCAGGGAGCCATGGGCTGAGGGACAGATGGACGGACGGACAGGATAGGACGTGTCACATGAGATTTCAGTCACCTACGGGGAGGTGACACAGTCCCTGAGCTGCCAGAGCTCTCCCTCTTACCTCCCCTGCCGCGGTGGTACATGGTGACAATCGGTCTCCATTTCCCTCTAGTGGCTGCTCTGCACCGAGCTGGGGACCGCTCCCAGCCAGCGATCATCCTCCAGCACCCTCGGGATGCATCCTGCTCCCAACCCCACTCTCTGCTCCTGGGGGGACCCCTGGTCTCCCCACACCACCGAGGGCTCCGCTGTCGCCGCACCCCCTTGTTTCAGTGACACTTGCCGAGGGCTCCCGGGTGGTCTCAGCGGTGATGGGGGCTGAGCTCACGTTCCTGCCCCGGTACACGGGCTCGTTACCGGCGGGGCCGTGCTCAGAGCCGCATCCGTGCGACGGTTCCATCACGGCGGCAGTGGATTAGAAATTTGCAATTAGTTTTATTACCCATCTAGCGCAGGCCAGGCAGCTAATGAAGCACATCGTGCGAGCGGGGGTGGCCAGCGGGACGGGCTGTGTGGGATGAAATATTCATTACTCCTCACCCCTACTCTCCAGCCGACGCCGCGGCTGCCGGCCTGCCACGGCCACATAAATCACCCCCGCTCGGCCGTGGGATGAGAGCAAATTGGAGATTAACCATCTCCAGGGACTCAGGGCTGCTCGGGGAGAGATGCTGGAGAGGGGATGGAGCAGTGAGGGGTCGCAGGGGGGAAAGGGGACACAGCCACGGGGAACAGCACAGGGATCAGACAGTTCCCGGCTGTGCCAGGGGGCTCCAAAAAAGCCAGGGTGCAGGGAAGGGTGCTCAGCGACCGCACCCCAAAGAGCAGGTTTGGCACAGAGCCACCCGTGTGTCCGCCAGCGAGCAGTCCCCAGACAGCTGCCAGCAGAGAGCGTGTCCCTGGTGGGACCCGCTGGAGAGGCACTATCGCTGCCTGGCACGCTAATTAAACCGCTGCAGAGACGCCCTCCACCGTCACCCCTCGCTACACACACAAATTACATCCTATATGTGTTTTATTTACTGTGCCGCTTTTAATTAAACCTGCAATTGCTCTCTGGCAGGGCGGGGCTGGGCTCACCCTGATGGGGATGGGGACAAGGTGGGGACGAGGACGGGGGATGTCACCAGGGGGGCTTCGATGAACAGCAGCTTATTGCTCTGAGCACCAGGAGAGTGTAGGGGCTCTGTGTGTGTGTGTGTGTGTGTGTGTGTGTGTGTGTGTGTGTGTGTGTGTGTGTGTGTGTGTGCGTGTGTGTGAGGGAAGGATGGGGCGGCTGTGTTTGTGTGCAAGGATGGTTTAGGGTCTGCATCGATGAGCAGGGATTGTTATAGGGGCTGCACTGTGCAGAGATGGTATAGGGGCTGTGTTTCTTCACAGAGATAGTATGGGGGCTGCATGCAGCACAAGCCTGGTGTGGCTGATGTGTCCTGAGGGGCTAGGGGTGCAGGCACTGCTGGGGCTGTCAGGGATGTGTCTGTGGCACTGCTTGGGGCTGCTCCTGGCAAGCTGGAGCCTGGCAGCCTGCTCATGTCCCCTTCTCCCGGGAAAAAAAAAGTCTTGTGACAGAGCCAAACAAGAAGTCATCCCAAGAGCCCCAATCACAGAGCTCTGTGAGGGCACAGCACTGGGGAGATACGGCCGGAGCAGATGGGGGTTTGAAGGCACAGCAGCCTGAGGGAAGGAGAAGTCTTCAGCAGTGGTGTTGGGATGGGAGGACCTGGGATTCACCCTGAGTGAAACCTGCCCACATCCTGCCAGTGCCTTTGGGCCATGCTGAAGGTTTGGACGGGTGATGACGGTGTTTTGAGGAGGAACAAGCATAGGGGGAAGCCTTAGGAGAGCTAAATTTGAGGAGTAAATTCAAGTACTCAAATTTGCAGCCAGTCTGGGGAGCTCTTGCACCAGGAAACCCCCAAAAACGCATGGGGGGTCTCCCCAGGAAGGAGCAGTGTCCTTGGGGTGCTGTCAGCTGCCCGCTCCTGCCCACAGCAGCACCAGGGGGCTCCTCCATGCCACGGCCCCGGCCTGCTCAGGGTGTCCCAAAGCGCTCAGGGGGGATCCCACCGTCCCCAGAGCAGCCTCTCCCCCCCCCCATTCACTGGCTGGCCAGCCCCCTACATGCCTGGCCATGCTGGTTCCCCCGCGCTCTCCCAGCCCCCCTTGATTAATCACAGGCTGGGGCTGCCGGCAGCTTATCTTTTGCTTTAATAGCTGAATAATTTAAAACCGCTGTTTGCCGGCATCTTAATTGCTTTTGCGTCAGGTGCGGGGCCAGCGGGGATGCAGAGCAGAGCCCAGGAGACGCGACCTCTTGGTTTCCCAGCTGGTGGCTGTCCCCAGGGAGCGGGGCTGGCACCGTGACAGGAGGAGTAAGGCGTTTCGCTGGGAAGGGGGTGAGATGGAAAGCTGGTTGTCCCTAGCCGGGGCTGTCCCTGCCCCGGAGCCAGGGGACAGGGACGGCGAGCGCTCGGGGGAGCCTTTGAAGAGGTGGGGACAAGGGACAGCAGGCTGATGCTGGAGAGCCGGGGGAGCAAGGGGACCAAAGGAAAGCCCCCGTGGGTTTCTCCATGAGAAGGGAAGAGGGGACACACCACCTCTCCCTCCCCGCCAACATCACGGGGACACGACGCTCCCCACTGCCACCAGCCCACCCCCAGCTCCCCTGCACCCACCCACTGCCCCCGGCTTTGTCTCCCGCAGCCACCGTCATCCTCAACGAGCTGAACTGGACGCAGGCTCTGGAGGATGTCTTCATCGAGAACCGGAAGGAGGATCCCTCCCTGCTCTGGCAGGTGTTCGGCAGTGCCACCGGTGTCACCCGATACTACCCCGGTGCGTGGTGGGGGGCGGTGGCCGGCCGGGGGGGCTGGAGGAGGGAGCCTGGGTGAGATGTGGGCAAGCCACCAGTCCTTGGGGCTGCCTGCCACATCTAACTGTACTGTGCCAAAGCCCAGGAGCTCCCCACCGGTGCCGGCTGCTTCCTTAGCCCTGGGCGTCCCTCTGCCCTGTCCCCCCACCCCCTTGTTTCCCCAGGACAGCCCCCACCTCGCTCACCTCCTGCCTTCCCCCTGCAGCCACCCCCTGGAGAGCCCCCAATAAGATCGACCTCTACGACGTGCGCAGGCGGCCCTGGTAAGGGGGTGCTGGGTGGGCAGGGGGTCCCTTGGCCAGCACTCCCCAGCCGGGAGCAGCCCAGCTCCCTCCCCTTTTCATTTCACACATGGTTGGCATTGGTAAACAGGCACAGGAACGCTGGAAGCGGCGTCTGAGCTGCGGCTCCGGCTCCCCTCCCTCCCTTCTTCCCAGGAAGGCAGCGTGGGGTGGAGGGATAAATCCTTGCATAGGGATGAAGCGTGGGGAGCCACCCCTCACCCTGCTCCTCGCTGCAGCCGCAGTGGCCAGCACTTGGTCCGGGCCAGTGTTCCCATCCAAACGGGAAAATAATCAGCTCTTGGAAACTGTGAGCTGGAAGGATGGGGAGACAAGAGGGCAGGCAGCACCAGGTTAAGCCGTAGCTGTAAGCAGCCATTTATTCCTAGGGCACGTGAGGCTGGATGGAATCACTTCCCCCTCAGCCCAGGTAGAGGCGTGCAGGGTTGGCAGCACTCATTTCCATGCTGCCCAGAGGGAGCTTTGGCCCATCCTGCCCCCAGTTCCTGCCTAAAACTACAGGCAGGGAGAGCAAACCAAGCACAGGTCTTTAGGCATGTGCCAAAGAGCCCTAGATCCCAGGGGAAGCACCCCCTGCCTGTCCCTCTGCAGGGACCTGTCCCCTCTTCTTGTCAGAAAATTAATGGCCTTGCTGCTATGGTTAATTGTCTTTGAGGTTAATTGCCTCCACTTTAATTATTAACTGTTCTCCACTGGGGCAGACATGTGGATTATTGGCAGAGTAGGGACAGGGAGCCATTTCGGGAGGGCTGCTGATCTCTAGGGGGCTACCAAGCCCAGCTAGCCAGGTTACCTACCCACTAGCCTGGCCATCCATGCTCCACCCAGCCATGGAGGAGCAGCAGCACCCTTTGCTCTGGGGACACCACTTTGGGGTCCTCTCCTGACCCAAGGCCACTCACCTGCCCCCCCTCCCATGATGGATGGTGCTGTTAGCCACAGTTGTCCCTCCCCAGCCCGAGGGATTCAACTAAGCAGGGCAGCTGAGATGGATGAGCTGCCAGAACCCATTCCAGGCATCATCTTAGTTGTGCCTGGGGAGAAGGTCAGGCACCAAGCCCCTACTGGGAGGAAGCTGCCTGTGTGTCCTGCACCCCAGCATGGAGCAGGGGATATTGGGGGGACACAGCACCTGTGCCAGGAGCAGGCCCCCCCCACCAGCATCCCACATCCCACCCAGGTAATCACTTGTAATTAGGGAACATCAAGACCTGGGATTAGTAATCAGAGCCTGCCCCTTCCCCAGCCCTCCCCAGTAATGGTGAGTAATTAATACTAATAACAGACTAATTAATTAGTGTCAGGTCTGATCCTGATCAAGCCAATAATGAAGCTGCCTTGGACTTCAGCCATGGCAGGATCAGGCCCCACGTGGTGAGATGGGGAGGCTGAGCTGTTCTTTGAGGGGTGAGAAAGGGTTCCCTAATTGTTTTTAGGGGAGGGCAGGGGGGGAGAACTTAAGTAGTATTATTATTTTTTCCTCCTTGAAGCTAAAAATAACCTCATCAGCCTGGCCTTTGTAGCTACCAAGGGGGGTAAATAGCATCTCAATATGGATGCGTGTGTCAGCATAATCATCTGGCAGCAAAGGGCCTGCAATGATGGAGGAGTTTAGCATTTAGAGCTCATTAAGCTGCTACACTGCAGAGCAGCAGGTTGCTGGCAGCCTGCCATGCCACCCCACCCCACATCCTCACCCCCCCTCGCCTGCCTTGTCCCTGCTCCTCACTGCTGGGTTCCCAGGGCCATGGGTGCACAGCAGTCTCTCTGACTGCCCATGTGCTGGGGGAGAGCTTTGTTCTCAGGCTGCACCCAGAGAGTGTATGGGGGAGTCAGAGCCCCCCCAAATTGAGCTGACCCCACTGACTTCTCTCTGCACCCCCCAGGTACATCCAGGGTGCCTCCTCCCCAAAGGACATGGTCATCATCGTGGACGTGTGAGTAAACGGGTGGGGGCTGTGCCAGGGCAGGATGGTGGCACAGCTCCCCGGGGTGCCACCATCCCACTGGTGGTCCTGGGGGAGCTGTGTGGGATGGTGCTGGCGAGGAGCATCCTGCCCCTCTTTGCTGAGCCCCCAGCACCCCTCTCTCCCACCAGGAGCGGCAGTGTGAGCGGCCTCACCCTCAAGCTGATGAAGACCTCAGTCTACGAGATGCTGGACACCCTCTCAGATGATGATTATGTCAACGTGGCCTCAGTGAGTGCCACAGGGCAGGTAGCAGGGCTGTGCCCCCCCAGGCAGCTCCCAGCACCCCACCGTGGAGCCCTTTGCCCCCAGACCCACTTGGCTGGGGGCTCTGCAGAGAGAATTTCCTGGGTTTTATTTCTAATTCTTAACCACCCACCTACACATAAGCAAGGAAAGGGCAAATGAAAGCTGTCCCCATCACAGGGTGTTTGGCAGACATGCTCCTGGGGCAATCCCAACCAGCCAGCCCTTGTCTGTCACCAGCCAGTGACACCATACCCCCCGTGGCAATATCGTGAGCCCGTGACCTCACACAGTGCAGTGACTGTGCCACCACATCTGTTCATTGCTGGGCACCCAGCCCGTGCCAGCCCTCCCCTGCCTGGCACTAATTAACATGTCTGGCCTGGCTCTGAGCTGGATCACTGCTCCCCTATCCATGGGCCCTACTGCCAGCAAATGAAGCTGTAAGTGAGAGGCAGCACCTGCTCCTGCTGCTGGCACAGCTGCTTGTGTGATCCCAGGGGGTCCTGCAGTAGGGAGGGCACAGCAGCACCCACCAGGGTGCTCAGTGCTGGATTTGTCCCTTCCTAAGCCCTGGTCCCCGGGTTATGGGACATGAGGTGCTCCAGCTTTGTCCCACCCACTGCAGCTGAGTGTGGCAGGTGGTTTGTGCCCACGGGGGCCTACCTGTGGGACCTTGTCCCCTTTCTGCATCCCACTCCCCTCCTTTTGCCTCCCAGTTCAATGAGAAGGCGAAGCCCGTGTCGTGCTTCAAGCACCTGGTGCAGGCCAACATCCGGAACAAGAAGGTCTTCAAGGAGGATGTGCAGGGGATGGTGGCCAAAGGCACGACTGACTACAAGGCTGGCTTTGAGTATGCCTTCGACCAGCTGCAAAATGTGAGCCTGGGGGCTGGGCTGTGGGGTGGGGTGGGCAGAGTGCACCCATGGGTGCCTGGAGAGCTCTGAGAACCCTGTGATGCCCTGTGCCTGGGGCCTCGGCTTGCAGGGGCTCCTTTTCTTTCTTTGCAATGTCAGGAGGGACATCCCACCCCCTGGCATGCTGTAGCCAAGGTTTTGCTGGAGCTCTGGCCCCTCTTGGGTTATTAAAAGTTAGCAGGGCTGGGCAGAGAGGGCCAGACCCAGCCAGACAGCCTGCCAAAGGCAAAATAAAGATGAATGGTGCCATTAGGGGCTGAACAGCAAGAGCCACAATATCATTTCCAAGCAGACAGGGTCCTTCCTCCTGCCTGCTCACCCCAGAGAAACAGGCTGGGAAAGGAGATGGATCAGGACCAGCCCTCCTGGCCACATCCAGCCCCATCTCCTTTCCCCTCAGTCCAACATCACACGTGCCAACTGCAACAAGATGATCATGATGTTCACGGATGGTGGTGAGGACCGGGTGCAGGACGTCTTTGAGAAGTACAACTGGCCCAACAAGACGGTGAGGGGCTGGGGGGATGTGTGCCAGGCTGAGGCCACTCGCCGGGGAGGGAGATGCCTGCAGCAGCTCTGTTGCTGTCACAAGCAATGTCCCCATCCTCCCTCCCTCCCTGACAGCCTCTGCCAGGATGCTGTCCTGGAAATGGGGTGGCTGACAGACCGGTGCCGTTTATAGCTCCCACCTTGTTGTGCAGGAGGCAGGAGGGTCCCCAATGCCACCCAGCTTCCCAGAACTTGGAGACCCATGTGGTGGGGGGACCCTGGGCCATACAGGACCATTGCAGAGCACAGACCCCTCCTCGGGAAGCGATGCCCCAGCATAAGGACCTCGAGTCACTGGGAACAGTGGTTTTGGCCGTGGGGGACAGAGCTGGCTGTCCCCAAGCAGGGAGAGGGGGGCTCCGTGCCTGCCAGCACAGCTGCCCCCTGCAGAAGCCTTCTTCTGCCTTCCTGCCCTTGGCCACGGGCATCACAGGCTGCTGGGCAGAGAACAGTGCCACGCTGTCCCCTTAGAGGTTACCATCAGCCAGGAGCACCTCAATGTTTAGGACAGGGGTACCTGGTGGACGGTCCTCATCACTTTGCTCTGCCACAGGTCCGGGTCTTCACCTTCTCTGTTGGTCAGCACAACTACGACGTGACCCCGCTGCAGTGGATGGCCTGTGCCAACAAAGGTGAGGGGGGCTTCACCCAGGGGGCTGCAGGGTGCTGGGCTCACACCTCACACCGGGGTTGGGACCGGTGTTCCGGCACGGTGCTGGCTGCAACCCCGCAGGGCTGGACACCAGGACAGCCAGACTGCCAGACAGCAGGCTCTCTGACTGCCTTTCTCTTTCTTTTCCAAGGTTACTACTTCGAAATCCCCTCCATCGGCGCCATCCGCATCAACACACAGGTATGGCAGGGTGCAGGGAGGGTGCAGGCAGGGTGCAGGGAGAGTGCAGGCAGGGTGCTGGCAGGGTGCAGGGGGGATGCTGCCCTCCCAGGGTGCCCTGCCTGGGGACAGGCTCAGGCTGCAGAGAAGTTGGCAATGAACCAGAAAGCCGAGCCCAGCCTTCAGCCAGGCCTGGTGCTGTTGAAATAAGTAATTCATCTTCAGCAGCTCCCCAGGGACCTGCTGCTTTTAGAGTGACTAATTATGAAACATCAGGCGTTAATCAGCGCGGAGCAGAGCCAAGCGCGGGCAGGGAGCGAGCACAGGCAGGGCCAAACTCGGCAGAGCCAGGCATGGCTGCCCCTTTTCTACCCCTTTTCTGCCCCTTTTCTTGACTGGATGCATATGGCGGGCAGGTGATGGGGGTCCCTGCTCTGGGCAGCCCCTTGGGGCAGGGCTGGCATCGTGGCATAGGGGCTTTCCCCCCACACCCCAAGGTCTGCCATGGCAAGGTGAGCCAGGATAAGATCCCAAAAGGCCACTGGGGAGGCAGCAGAGATGTGGTCCAGGCACTGCCTGGGGAGCCCCTGCCCTGCTGGTGCACAGCAATGTTTGCATCTTGTCTGCATCTCAACAGGTCCATTCTGTTTCCAGCTGGAGTCATTCCTCTAGGTTTGGGAGCTGCCAGCCTGCAGCTGGGGGATTGCACCAAGCACCCTGTTAATATCTCCTGGGGAACGCAGGCGACAGTGGGTGTCACCAGGTTGGAGCAGGGAAGCATCCAGCTCCCATGTTATGTTTTTACCCTGTGTCCCTGCAGGAGTACCTGGATGTGCTGGGCAGACCCATGGTCCTGGCTGGGAACCGAGCCAAGCAGGTTCAGTGGACCAACGTCTACCAGGATGCCCTGGTGAGGACCCCCAGCCTTGGGGTACCAGTGGGGACAGTGGCCCCAGTGTCCTACACAGCCCCAGGGGGGCAGGTGGGGACACTGGCCCTGAAGTTCTGCAAAGTCCATGATCCCATCTCCCTTGGCAGGGGGGTAACCCCCCTCTGCTCCCCACCTGCAGTCCCAGAGAGAGGACATAGGACATTCTTCTGTGCTTGTGCAGGGGCTGGGCCTGGTGGTGACAGGCACACTCCCAGTGTTCAACCTGACAGAGGACAGCAGTGACAGGAAGGTAGGAGACTGTGGCTGCTGCCACCCTGGCTGCACTGGGACACGCAGGTGTGGGGTCTTTGCTGGGTGGAGAGGGTACCCCAAAACTGGATCCATGGCTGCATTGTCACCCCTGGGGTGCTGCTTGCTCTGCACCCACTCCCTGGGGTGAGACCAGGGGTAATTGCCACCCCAGGGACCCAAGCTGGCCTTGGCTAGCTCTCCTGGTTCAATGGGGACAGCTGGCAGCTGCAAGTCCCAGGGGGGGCTGCTGAGGACTGGCACATCCCACCCTGTGCCCCTGTGATACCTGGATGTGACCCACATGTCCCCAGAGGGAGAAGAGACCCATCCCCCTGGTTCCCTGTCCTCATACTGGTTGTGGCAGGTGACAGCCCTGCTCCCACCTGCTTCCCTCCCTGCCTTTCCTTCCAGAACCAGCTCATCCTGGGTGTGATGGGGATCGACGTGGCTCTCAATGACATCAAGAGGCTGACACCACGATACAACGTGCGTGGGAGACCCTTCCCCTCCCTCCCTGCCCTGCGCTGCCTGAGCCCCCCGTGGGAACCCCCAGCACCCCATAGCACCTCCGGCAGCTGTGGCAGCAGCTGGCTGCAGAAGCCATGATTGCAGGCAGGGGTCAGAGCTGGGTGATGATCTGGGACCCAGAGCAGAGCTGAAACTCTTGCAGGGTCATTGGGGAAAATAAACCTGACTTCCCTGGGGAAAAGGGCAGCGAAGGAAAATCCAGTGCCAGAGTGAGAGAAGCTGTTGGTCTGAGAATAGAAAAGAGGCTGAGAAAAAGACTGAGCCCAGGGGGTGGTGAGGTGTGAGCTCTGCTTGCAGAGGTGAGGGTGATCCCAGTGGCATGGCACAGAGCTGCCTGGTTGGCCTCATCCCTCCTCCTCCTCTCCTCCTGCAGCTGGGGGCGAATGGTTACGTCTTCGCCATCGACCTGAACGGCTACGTCCTGCTGCACCCCAACCTGCAGCCCCAGGTGAGGAGGGACCCGTGGGGCTGGGTTAGCCCTGTGGGACACGTGGCTTCCCCCAGGGTCCTGAGGAGCTGATTGCAGGAGATGTGATGTTCATCTGGACTTGGTGACAGCCATAGGAGCCCTGATCCCATCCCCAGCTCTCTCTTTCTTCCTTCAGATCATCAATTTCCGTGAGCCAGTGACGCTGGACTTCCTGGATGCTGAGCTGGAGGATGAGAACAAGGAGGAGGTGGGCAGACCCAGGAGCAGGTCTGGGGGTACAGGCTGATACCCTCCCCTAGTCTGCAATTGCAAAGGGCACTCAGCCCTTCCAGCCCATCCTGGGGAGCTCCTCATCCTAAGGGCCCCAGCACTGTTCCTGTGAGGCCATGATGGGGACAGGAGCTGGGTCACTCTGTCCTGGGTGCCAGCCCAGCTCTTCTTGCCCTGCACTCCTCAGATGGCCCCCAAGACCCCAGGCTGCTCACCCCTGCACCCCATGTGTCCCCAGTGCCACCATGCCAGGGGGGAGGGGGTGAGCCCATGGGTGCCTGGCCAGGCTCTGTGGCCCTCAGTCACCTCTTCCGTGTCCCCCAGATCCGGAGAAGCATGATTGATGGGAATGACGGGCAGAGGTTCATCAAGACTCTCATCAAGTCCCTGGATGAGGTAAGGCTGCAGGAAAAGGGAGTCACAGCCAAAACTGCCATCATGCTGAGCACCCACCCCTGGTGGCAGGGAGCAAGGGGCCATATCCAGCACCAGGCTTGGAGCTGGAGTCCCGTGCCACCGTGCTGGCAAGGTCCCAGCATCACGGAGGCCTGACTGGTTCCCTCTGACCTGCAGCAATACATCGATGAGGTGTTCAGGACCTACACGTGGGCCCCCATCAAAAGCACCAACTACAGGTGAGCAGCACCACAAAACCCCCCTTCACCTGGACCCCTACCAGCACAGGTCTTTGGTCTCCTACCTGCAGCTCAGAAGGTCCCCAAGGCCTCCAGAAATGTGTCCCATGGGCTGTGAGGTTGCAAACACACTGCTGGGTTGTTGCATGCAGCCATTGGTGCTCTAAGGGGCACTCCAAAAGTGCTGCCTGATGGAATTCAGCACTGGAGCTGGGCCACTGTCCCCAGGGCTCAAGACAAGAGCTTCAGAGCTGGTGTGCAGCGTGCAGGACAAGGGACACCCCTGCTACCATCTGCCTGCACAGCCAGAGGCTCACACAGATCTCTGCTCTGGGGTGGGTGACAGTGACATGTGCCCAACCTGCAGCACAGGCAGTGGATGAGGGCAGAAGGGACTGCATTTATTGATGAGTTAGGACAAGCAGGCATAAAAAAAGACCCCGGTGTGATCACATCTGTGCTGTCCAGCTCCTGCTGCCTTTGTCCCATGAGGAGCTGCACAGTCCCCTGCTGTGTCCTCCTCCTCACCACCAAACTCCAGAGGGGCTGGCAAGGGTCACAGCCACAAGGGTCCTATTGCTGCCAGGTGCCTCCCATGCAGCTCTGGTCCTGTGGCAGCTCCACAGTGGCATTGCTCCTGGGCCAAGCAGTGCTGTTGAGGAGGGGACAATGACATGGGGCAGCAAAGTGTGGCCAGGACTGCGGGTTGATCTGTAGGACAGAAGGTGTTCCTGTGGCTCTGTAGCACAGCATGGATCTTCCCTGGGTTTCCATGGGACGCTGTCAGCATAGAATCACAGAATGAGCCAAGTTGGAAAGGACCCCTTAGATCATCAAGTCCAACCCTTGATCCACTACCACCCTGGTTCCCAGACCATGGCACTGAGTGCCACATTCAGTCTCTTCTTAAAAACCTCCAGGGACAGAGAATCCACCACCTCCCCGGGCAGCCCATTCCAATGTCTGATTCCCCTCTCTGTAATGAATTTCTTCCTATTATCTAACCTAAACCTCCCCTGGCAGAACTTAAGATCATGCCCTCTTGTCTTACTGAGAGCTGCCTGGGGGAAGAGACCGATGGTGGCATATGAGAGACCCATGTGGCACAGCACTGAGCAGAAAAAGTCACCACCCTCCTGATGCTACCTGTAGTTTGGTGCCACCAGCTCTGCCATGCTTGCTGGGGTGCCCAGCCCAAGCTGCCAGGTGCAGATGGAGGGGTGGCCTGGTGGCTCAGGTGCACATGTGACATTGGATGAGGGCCAGTCCTCACCTGCCCCTGCTCACTCACCTTGGTCAGCACCTGGCACAAACAGCATTACCAAAGGCCACCAGCTGCTGCAGCCAGCACCCAGGAGCCCAGCTCCCTCTGACAGTGTGTCCTGTGGGGGTGACAGCCTTGGCATCACCTCCTGCCACCTCCTTTCTCACCTCCATCCTGCCTTCTGTGTGCCAGACCCCCAGCTCGTGGATCCTTCTTCCTGGCTCACAGCAGCTGGTGTCTGGGGCTCTCTTTGATCTCTCCTCACTGGGAAGGTTTTGTCACTTCGTTCAAGGGCTGTGTCTCTTCCTGCCTTCCTCCCTTACAGGGATGTCCTGTCCCTCTTCCATATGCTTCTCCCTATGTTCCCAGCCAAGTGTGTCTTCCCTGTCTCAGCCCTGGCTGGACAGGCTTGACACCTCCTGTGCTCAGGGGTGCCCCTGGGACAGCCCTGGGTCCTGGACAGCCAGCAGGATGACCCGAGGTGCTCTGGAGATGGTTTGGATGCTCTGGGGGCAAATTTGGATGCCATCAGAATGGCCTTGGGGGCTCTAGGGATGACCCTGGAAACCATGAGGATGGCCCTGGGTGCCCTAAGATGACCCTAGGTGTTCTGAGGATGGTCCTGGCTGTTCCAGGGGATGGCATTTGGTGCTCTAGGAATTACCTTGGGGTCCACCAAGGTTACTCTGGATGCTCCAAGGATAGTGCTAGATGACTCTGGGTGCCCCAGGATCACCCTGGATGCTTTGGACACAGCCCTGAGTGCCACCAGGATGTTCCTAGGTGCTCCGGGACAACTCTGGGTGTTCCTAGGACAGCCCTGGCAGCAGTCCCTGCAGAGAAGGAGGTAGTGGCCTCTGCAGGGGACCAGCAGGGATGCTGCCTGCCATCAGCTGGGGCCAGGTGCTGCCAGGTGGGATGCCAGCAAGGGGCTGGGGGCCAGCCAAGGTCTCTGGGTGGGTGTAAAGCCTTACACCACCTGTCTGCTCTCCCCTTCTGCAGCCTGGGACTGGTTCTGCCTCCCTACAGCACCTACTACATCCAGGCCAACCTCAGTGACCAGATCCTGCAAGTGAAGTGTAAGTAGCCCCTGGCTTTCCCTCCTGCCCTCTCGCCCTCCTGCTCACCCCCGTGCTGGCCCACGACTGTTGGGGGGAGAAACACCAAGAAAAAAACTGGCAAAAAGAGCTAGGGATCACTATGAGAGGCAAAAAAAAAAAAAAAAAAAGAAAGAAGAAAGTAATAGGAAAAATTTTAAAATAAGCGAGGCATGAGTAGAGGTGAAGACACAGAGGGAAAGGAGCTGCCTGCCTGGGTGCCCCCGGGTTTCAGGGTTTGGGCTGTGGGCTTTGCACCCCAAAACCCAAGCCCCAGGCTGCAGGCAGGGGTTGAGGGATAATGTTGTAGCAGCCAGTTAATTTGTGAGCCCGGGGAAGTTTGCATGGATCTCTTTAGTTTCCTTTGGTTTATTACAATTATTTGGTTTTGGTTTCAGTCAGCCATTTATTCTTTTTATGAGTTCGGTTTCGATTGGTTTCGGTTTTCGTTTGGAATTAATCTGTGTACGTGTGTGTTAGCCTGGCCCCCCCTTTCTCTCTCTTTCTCTCTCCCCTGACCCCCCAAGCCTTTTTCCACCTCAGGTCCGCTCTGTTCCCAGGGACCCTCTCCCCTGTGGGAGAACTGGGCCCTTTCCCCCTCTCTCCTCTGGTTCCCCCCGTCTCCCCTTCAGCCACCCCGGTGGTTCAACCCCAGCCCCACTCCGGATCCGGCCCCTGCTGCCCCCTCCATCCATTGGCAGGAGCCTTGTGTCCCATGGGGACGAGGCCAGTCTGTCCCTGTCCCCGGGAGGGGGGACCCCCCCGTCCTCCCTGGCTCTGCCCGCCCTGCCGTGCATGCCCCCTAACTCAGAGAGGACATTTTGATATCAAGACTGTTGCATTGTTTGCTACTGACTCTCATTTTCCTTTGGAGTATTGAATATATATATATATATTTCTCTAGTTATATCTTTGCATTTTTATTTTTATTTTTTAATTCTTATTTCACCGTGGCCTTTTCCTTTCGTTACTGGGTTTTTCTTTCTTTTTCTTTTTTTCATTTTGTTTTTTGCAAGAGGTTTCCTTTTGGTATGATTATGATACACAATATTTTTATTCAAACAGCAATTGAATAAAATATTGTTTGTGCCCCCCTTCCCCCTTTCCACCCAACCCCCTTTTTTTTTGTTTGTTGTTTTTTTGTTTGTTGTTTTTCTTGCTTTCTCTCTATGGTGGATTCACACAGTACCAAACATCAAAATGAAGGGCAAGTATTTTCAGTCTCAGACCACTCACCTTCACCACCCTGTCCCCTGCCCCGTGTCCAGTCCCCCCCAGCCCCCTGCTTGCCCATCTCCCTGCCCGTTTGCCACGCCGAACCTGCAAACCGCCACTGACTCGCCCTTCCTCCCTCCTCCTCTCCTCCTCCTCTCCTCCAGTTCCCCCTTTATTTGAAAGCAACATGTCTTGTTCTGTCCATGAGAGCTTTGTCACGATGATCCCCCACTCTCCCCCCCTGCACATTGCTCCCAAACCTGGTTCGATACCGTTCAAGAGCCGATCTCGTATGAAACTCTGCCGGTTTTGATCCATGAGGGGTTTTGTAGCTAGTTTGATACCCTGCTCTTCCTCCTCTCCCACCACCACCCTCTTCTTGTTCCTCTCCTCCTGCTCGTCCTCCTCCGGCTCCTTCTCCCCCTGTACCAGCTCCTCTGCTTTTCCTCCCTCCCCAAGACAACTCAACCTGAAAGGGATAGGGCTGTGCAGGGAGCGGGGGGCACAGGGTGGGCACCCAAAGGTGACGGGGATGGAGAGCAGGTGGGGGGACCCAGTCCTCTGCTGCCATCACCCTCTGGGATGGGCATTTCTGGGGAAGTCCCTAAGCAGGAACCTTCAGCAGAGGTGGGGATGGGACCATCCCAGGGCGATGCCACCCCTCTGCATGGGGGACAGCCAGCCTGGGGACAAGGCTGAGCCCCGGGGTGCTGTGCTGCCTGCCCCCCCCCACAGTTGCTCGGGGGCTGTCCCCAGGGCCCAGCATGGCATGATGTCCCTGGCATCCCAGCACCCTCCATGCCCCCCAGGAGACAGTCTGAGCCCGAAGTTCCACCACGGCAGATGGGGGTGGGGGCCGGGGCCCATGTGACCCAGGGCGGGATTTGAGCCGTGTTCCTTCGATTCCTGGCCACTGGCTATGAGGGAGAGGACCCATGGGGCTGGACCCACAGCCCCAGGGTGGGTCAGGGGATGCCCTGGCATGCAGGGTCCCAGGGGACCCGCCAGCTTCCTCCCCAGTACCCACTGCTCAGCACGGGCAAAGGGGGTGGCTGCGGGGGACACGGCAGCACAGGGGGGGATGGGGCCATCAGGCAGGACAGCGGGGTGGTGGAATTGTCACCCTCAGCCCTGTTCTATCAGCTTTGAGTTGCCTCCTCCCGGCGCCCCTGCGATGGCAATGCTGATGGACCAAGTACGAGTGTTTTGTACTCCTTTCCTCCTCCTCCTTCTCCTCTTCCTCTCATCGCCTTGTTCCCAGCCCCTGCCTCCAGCCCTGGGAGAGCAACAGTCCAACCTCTGGCTGTGCCATGCAATGCTCCAGGGCCAGCGGGAGGGCGAGGGGGTGGCTGTGCCCGCCGGGGGCCCTGGCAGCCCCGGGATGTCCCAGAGCACCCCTCACTCACCCCCTAACCCGGCTTGCACCCTGTGAGCTGAACCCCGCATCCGCCGCCCTTCTGCCGGGGGGATGCCCAAGGGGGGCACCCCAAACCCTGCCGGACTGTGAACCCCCCCCTTAAAGCAGAGCGAGGCGCGGGGCTGGCGGGCGAGCCTGGGGCCCCGCTGGGGTCTCACTGCCTCGGGGAGGAAGGGGACAGTGGCAGAGCCTGACAGCGCATTGCACGGCACTTTGCTGGCGGGGGGGGGCCTCTGGTTGGACTGTCCTCGGCAAGGTTCCCCGTTTGGCTATGTCGGTGCCTGAAAACTCCTTTTCTTTTTTTCCTTTTTTTTTTTTTTTCTTTTTTTTTTTCTTTTTTTTTTTTTTTTCCTGTTGTTCTTCTCGTTTATTTTTCTCCCGACAACCAAGTGTTTTGGTGATCCTCCTCCGGCCAGGAGCGCAGCATGCGGTTCCCTCGCCCACCACCTTCCCCTCCGAGAGAGAGACGCCCCCCACGCCCCCCCCTCAACATGCATATATATACATGTGCGCGCATATATATATGTGTGTGTGTGTGTCTCTGTGTGTCCCTGCGTACACACCACCGGCCGCGCGTACGCAACCGCCTGCCTTCAGCCCGCCACCGAGCAAATTCGAGCCGAGATGGGCAAACCTCTCCTAATTTGGCTATAACTTTCCTTCCCGTGCGGTGCCAGTGACAGCAGAACGGCCTTTTCCTTCCTCTCTTGTTACCAAGAGCAGCAAATGCCTTTTTTTTTTTCCTTTTTCTTTTTCTTTTTTTTTTTTTTTTTCTTTCCCGTTGTTGGTGTTGTTCCCCTCCCCTCCTCTCTCTCTGTCCGTCTCTCTCCCTCCTGGCCCCCCGGCGTCCCCGTCCCCTCCTCCCCGCCGGATAACCTCCCCTTTCTGTTGCAGATTTTGAATACCTGCTGCCCAACAGCTTTGAGTCGGAGGGACATGTGTTCATTGCTCCCAGGTAGCCTTTGCGTGTGCGCTTGCCGAGGTGTGCATCCGCCCCGGCCCCGCTGCCGACCCCCCCATCCCCGCCTCATCGTGCCTTGTGTCCCCCTCCCCTTCTCCCGCCCGTCCCCGTCGCTGTGTGTGTCGTCTGCCCGCTCGGCCAAGGGAGGGGCTGCTGCCAGGACCCCGGCCCCGCTCCTGCCACCCGGTTGCATCCAGCACAGTATATATGCACCCTATATGTGCAGGTGCATATATAGGTATAGTTTCTGAAAATCCACCCCTCTCCCAAGCCAGGGGCCGGCGGTGGCATCATACAGTCGCGCTGGTCGCAGGAGGGGTTTAGGGAGAGGGTAGAAGAGGTTTTGACTCAAATCCGAAATGCCCGGGAGGGTTGGGGAGGCTGCAGGCTGTGAACGGGGACGTGAGGACAGCGTAGTGGCCCCCGGACAGGCAGACATCTCCCCTCCCCTGGGATGTGCCACCCAGTCTTGTCACCTAGCAGGGACGACGGACTGTCCCTTGGTGGGGTGTTCCTGGAGTCCTCTGGCTCTGCCGGTACCCTGCCCTTCCCACTGTTGCAGTGCAACCTCTGACCAGCCCTAATTAACAGTGCCAGATAATCGCCCTTGTATTTACAAATCATTATAGCAACCGAATACCCTGTTAATAGGTGCTTTATTGCAGTTCTTGGGCAGTGCAAGCCGAGGTAACAGCATCGCTGTCACCTGCAGGTACCCCCTCTCCCCCTCGCCTACAGCAGCCATCACTTGCACTAATTCTGAGCAAACCAGCCCTAAAGTGTGCAGCTGTGGTACAGCCCCGGCTTTTGGGGGAGCCCTTGGTGCCCAGGCAAGGCACAGGGCAGCAGGGGTGAGGTGCAGGAAATACGGGAGCCAAAGCAGAGTGTTGGTGAGAAACAGAAAAACCCGTTTATTAGAAAAATGACCCAAATCTGTGGCTAAGGGGATACATACAGTGGTGAAGCCTGAGCCCACGTCCTGAGGAATGAGTCTGCCCCTCGCTGCAGTGGTAGGGTCAGTGTCCAGTGTGGGGCCCTGTTGCTAGTGGATAGAAAAGCAGGCCTTGAAAAAGAGGGGTACCCCTTCGGTGCCCCCCCCCGAGCTGCTCCATCAGCATCCTCCCTGCGATGGGTGCCAGCCCGGGGGGTGAAGCCACGTGCTGGGGGGGTGCCCAGCACCCAGGGTGACTGTATGATCTGCCATCAGCACCGCTGTGCCCGCAGGCCACTGGAAATTTTCAGAAACCGTATGTCCCCCTCCCCCGTGGGTGTGTGAGTACCTGTATCTGTGCGTGCCGGGGTAGATATTTAGGTGTCTGCTCCCCCTGAGCAGGGGCTGGGGGGCTGGGACAGGCTGGACAGGGTGCCCCAGCTCCTTGGGCTGCCCTGTGGGCATACTCCCTGCCACCCTCTGCTCTGGCGTTTGTCCTTTTCAACGAGGTTTTGGGTAGAGTCAGGAGCTCAGCAGAGGGGACCAGGAGCAGGGGGAGCCCTGAGCCCCCCAGCACCACCTGCAGCTGTGCTTCTGAGCCGGGGGGACTCTTGGCACCCCAGGGTGGCACTGACAGGTTAGAGCCTCGTGGTGGCTGGCAGGGTTACATCTGTCCCCAGCATCAGTGGGGATGGAGATCTGCACTACGGGTGGCCCCAGACCAGATGGGGGACGTGGCAACCTCACGGTGCCTGTCCCAGGAGGGGCTCAGGGCCAGCAATGGCCGTGGGCAAGCACCCACCTCTGCCAGCCAGGCCTCGCCCAGCACCCAACTACCTGCACCAAGGGCACGGATACGGCTGCCGAACGCTGGTGTGGGGGCTCCTGAGGCAAACCCCCACCCCCCGGGGTGCCTCAGGGCAGGGTGGGCACAGCAACACCTGCGTGGCCCCCAGGTAAGTACGGTGGCACAGGGGCCCTGTCCCACCAGTAGCCCCACCAGTATGGGGAGAGCCAGGCTCGGGGTTGCACCGCTCTGGGCAAACTGGGATCTGTCAAACCTGTCCCTGGCAGCGGCGACAGCACCGCGGTGCCCGTGGCAGCGACAGACCCGGTGACTGGTGTGGTGGCCGAGCTGGCAGCAGTGCTGGCAGCAGTGGGCTGGGTCACAGAGATGCCCACAGCCAGCTGCTCCCACGGGGTGACGCTGGCAGGAGTGGTGGCACATCGCCACCATCGTGTCCCTGGGTGCTGGCGGCACAGCTGGCACCTGCCCCACCGTCCCCAGGGGAGAACTCTGACCTTGCCTTTTCCATCCTCGCGAATGTCAAACCTTGTCCCCCAAACCCCAGAGAGTATTGCAAAGACCTCGACTTGTCGGATAACAACACCGAGTTCCTGGAAAACTTTATTGCCCTCATGGAAAAGGTGACCCCAGATTCCAAGCAGTGTGAGTAGTCACAGGCGGCTGGTGGGGGGGCTGGGGGAGTTGGGGTTGCAGGGGATGGGGAGATGAAGGGAGGTGGGGCAAGGAGGGAACCATGTTGGGGCTGGGGTCCCCAGAACCACTGCGGAGCAGGTGGCAGTGCTGGGACAGGGTAGAGAGTCATGGGTGGCCCCTGTAGGGCTGTCCCCCACCTGCTCCCTCTCCATCTTCCTCCCCAGGTGACAACTTCCTCCTGCACAACCTGATCCTGGACACAGGCATCACGCAGCAGCTGGTGGAGAAGGTCTGGAGGGACCAGGACCTCAACACGTAGGTGGGGGCAAACTGGCCTGGGATGGGCAGCACTGGCTGGGGACAGAAAAGGGGGGTCGTGGAGCTAAGATGGGCTATGGGGATGGGACAGGGGCAAAGCAACACCCTCTGATGCCTGGTGTGCCTGTCCCCTCTCCTTGCAGGTACAGTCTCCTGGCTGTCTTCGCAGCCACTGACGGGGGCATCACCCGCGTCTTCCCCAACAAGTGAGTTTCCATGTGCCAGGCCCCATGGGGTGACACACTGCTCCTGCTGGGCCATCTCTGGTGGGACTGGAGCTGAGTGACATCCGTGGCTGTGGCTGTTCCCCCCAGGGCTGCTGATGACTGGGAGGAGGAACCAGAGCCCTTCAACGCCAGCTTCTACCGGAGGAGCCTGGACAACAAGGGCTACATCTTCAAGCCACCCTACCGGGATGGTGGGTACTGGCTGGGAATGCTGGGGGCTGGCACAGACTGCTGCTGGTCCTGTGTGTCCCCTGATGCCACTCTGCCCTCTGCAGCTGGCTACCGGGGCCTGGACCTGGAGAACAACACCATTGGGATCCTGGTGAGCACAGCTGTGGAGCTCAGCATTGGGGGCAAGACACTGAAGCCAGCAGGTAGGCAGGGGGCTGGGTGGTCTGTCACCAGGCTGGGGGGTCCCCTTGTCATCCCCTCTGAGACAGAGCTGACCCTGTCTCCCCACTACCCCAGTGGTGGGGGTGAAGTTGGACTTGGAGGCCTGGGCTGAGAAGTTCAAAGTGCTGGCAAGCAACCGGACAGACCGTGACCAACTGGGAGCCCGTCGGGTACGTCCCCCATGGCACTGGCATGGCATGGAGACAGAACAGGGACAGGGAGGGAGCTCTGCTGGGTGGGGATATGGCTGGAGAGTGCTTCCAGGGCACAGTGCCCATGGCTCTACTGGGCTTGTACCTCCACCCTGATTGGGGCACCCATCCCCATCCCCTGGGGTCATCACCCTGCATGTCCTCTCCTGGCCCAGAGGACAGCTCTGGGCAGTAGGAATGTCCTGCTGACCTCTCCCTCTGCCCTGGTTTGCCTGACAGTGCGACCCCTCCACCAGCTGCGAGATGGACTGTGAGGCCAACAATAAGGTGGGTGGTGGGCAGGGGGGGGAGCAGCGGGGCACAGCAGTCAGGGGGTGGCTGTGAGGGCTCCTCGTCCTCTGCCCACCCAGCTGGAGCTGTCTGGTTGAATGTCCCCACCTTGTCCCCTTGCTGCTTCCAGGGCTTGGTCAGCCCCCAATCCCCCTTACAGGGACAGTGCCCCTGGGGTTGCCCCCTGGACTGTGGACCCTCCCCAAGGGGGCTGGTAAACCCCCCAGGGTGGGTGGTGGTTCCTGCTCCCTGCACCCGACACAAGTGCTCCTGACAACAAGACGCCCCTGAGCAGCCCCCCAGGCTTGGGAGCGTTGTGCTGGCCCCCCTGCCTGACCCCCCACCCTGCCTGTCCTTGCTTTGCCCTGGGCATGGCCACAGAGTGGGTGACACTGCCCTCCTTCCCCAGGACCTCATCTGCGTCCTTATCGACGATGGGGGCTTCCTGGTGCTTTCCAACCAAGAGGACCACTGGTACCAGGTGAGCGGTGCCTGTGTGACAGCTCTCGGGGTGGGATGCCAGTGGGGAGCTGAGACCTCTGAGCTCATGTCACCTGTGGTGTGACACAGCCCACACTAGAGTCCCTGCCAGGGGAGAGCCCCGGGCAAGGTGTTGTTTGAGTGCAGACTTCATGTCCCCATCCCAGGTGGGCAAGTTCTTCAGCGAGGTGGATGCCAACCTGATGTCTGCCCTCTACAACAACTCCTTCTACACCCGCAAGGAGTCCTATGACTTCCAGTCCGTCTGTGCCCCCGAGGCCCAGAGCAACACGGGGGCTGCGCCCCGCGGCGTCTTCGTGGTGAGCATCCACGGGGATGGTGGCTTCCAGGTGGTCCGGGAGCTTGGGGACCCACAGGGTTGTCCCCATGTACCCCTGAGATGGACCCGCTGGCTCACCGCCCCCCTCTTTGCCCACAGCCCACTGTGGCTGATCTCCTGAACCTCGCCTGGTGGACCTCAGCTGCAGCCTGGTGAGACCCACTGCATCCCCTCCTGGGGGACATTTATGTTGAGGGGTGACACCAGCATGTCCCTAGGGCTGGGACAGCTGACGTGGCCATATTCTCCTTCCCCAGGTCCCTTTTCCAGCAGTTCCTATATGGCCTTACCTACAGCAGCTGGTTCCAGACGGGTGAGTCCCTGGGTAGCCTGGGCTGGGGGGTGGGCAGGGGAGGTAGGGGGGTGACAGGAGGTCTGTGTCCCCTGTCCCACCTCACTGTGCTGGCACAGAGGAGGTGGCAGGGGACGGCATGGAGGCCAGGGAGACAAGCTGCATCATGAAGCAGACACAGTACTACTTCAGCACGGTCAACGCCACCTACAATGCCATCATTGACTGTGGCAACTGCTCCAGGTAGGTCTGGGCAGGGTTGGGGACACCCCTGAGGCTGCCTTTGCCAGGACCCCATGCAGCCACCTTCCTGGGAGATGCCTGCAGTGCCCAGACAGGGTGGGCAGACTGCAATGTTAGTGTCCCTGTGGGCTGTGGGATGACAGTGATGTCCCCAGCACTTCTCCAGGTGGGACCGAGCCCTGCAAGCACATTGGTGCTGGTTCCCTGGGCAGCCCCTTGGCACGGGGATTGGGTTGGACATCGGAACAGGGATGGGGTTGGAAATGGGGATGAGAGGGGATGGGGATGGAGATAGGGATGGGAACAGGGATGGAAATGCCCCATCAGCTCAGCCTCCCCAAAGCCACCTGCTGTCGAAAGTGGCACTGGGGGTTGGGGGGGAGGAAAACAGGGCACGGGGTGATCAGGGTCCCTGCTGCCATTGCACCCCCAGGCTCTTCCACGCCCAGAGGCTGGCCAACACCAACCTCCTCTTCGTGGTGGCTGACAAGCCCCTCTGCAGCCAGTGTGAGTCTGTCAAGCTGCTGCAGGCAGAGGTAAGAGGTATCCTTTGGTGGCCCAAGCCATGTCCCCCCCAGGATGGGGTGGCAGAGGGTTGGGGGGATGGGGGATTGTGAAGCTGGGAGCTGCAGGGGTGGAGGGAGGTGGCCTGCTGCCAGAGGGGCTTGGGGTGGCCGTGGGGCACTCCACAGGCCCCTGTTGCCCTGTCCCTGGTGGTTTCCTTGACCTGCAAAGCCCCCCCGAGGGACCCCAACCAGTGTGAGCTGGTGGACAGGCCCCGGTACCGGAAAGGCCCCCACATCTGCTTCGACTACAATGCAACAGTATGTGGGGTACAGAGGGGCACAGGGGGGGGAGCAGAGCTGTGGGGGGGCCCTGGGCAGCAGGAAAGTCTTCCTGGGGGTGGGCCTGGGGCAGTGGGTGCCCCTGGAGAGGGGGGCAGAGCCATGGAGGATCATCAGAGGGGGATTGTAGGGGTGGTTGCCCCTCTTACGGGGGAATAGAGCTATGGGATGACCTTGGGGGAGCAATGCCATGGAGTGTGCCTTTGGGGGGAGCAGAGCCATAGGACCTGGGGGGTTAGGAGATCCTTGGAGTTCTTCCCAGGAAGGTCAGAGCCATTGAGAGCAATATTGTGGGGTGACCTCCTGGGGGGGAATAGAGCTGTGGTGGTCCCGAGGGGAGCAACACCATCCCAGGGGCTGTGCCGGGGAGTCCCAAAGGGAGCATCACCATGGGGTGTCCCCAGGGGCACTGCCACGGGGCAGGAGGCACAGCGGGGTGTCCCGGGTGCCCCTGCCAGGGCAATGGGATGCAGAGGCACCACGGGAGATGCTCCACAGCCCTTCTCCCTTTGTCCCCCCCCCCCCAGGAAGATACCTCAGACTGTGGCCGAGGGGCTTCCTTCGCCCCCTCCCTGGGGGTCCTGCTCTCCCTGCAGCTGCTGCTCCTCTACTCCAGCTCCAGCCGGCACCCGCTGCCCCCGGCCGCCTGCCTTTAGCCCCCCCGGCCGTCCCCGCCAGCTCTCTTTTCTTTCAAGCTCCATCTCCATCTCCCTCCCCGGCCCGGTGGAGCGGGAGCGACGTCCCTTCCTCTGCCATCCCGGGGACCCCCGGCCATGCCGCAGCCAAAGAAGAGTCGGGGTGCGGGCAGGGGCTCCCCGGCAGAGCGGGGGCCGGGCTGGTGCCCTCCCGGCCGCTGGGACTCGGAAAGCGGCGTCGGTGCCCGCCACACCCCCATCCCCACCCCACATCCACCTCGCCTATTTTTTTAGCCTGAAGATTTTAATCCAGATCTTTCTACATCGAGTTTCCAACATTTTTCACCTGGAGAACGGCGGTGTTTATTGTCAGCAATGAGGACACGTGGGGAAAAAAATAGAAAAGAAAAAAAAAAAAAAAAAAAAAAAGAAGAAAGAAAAAAAAAAAAAAGGGGGCGGGGGAGAAAAACAAAGGGGAAAAAAAAAAAAAAAAGGACTTGACTGTGCGGGTCAGTATTATTTGTTCCAGTGGGTACCAGCCCCCCGGGTGTGCGTGGCAGACCTGCAGCATCCCTGGGGGCTCAGGGGGCTGCGGGCAGGGGTGAGGTGGGGGCAGGCAGCACCGGGGCAGGATGGAGCCCCCGTCGCTGCTCTGGGCTCAGCCGCTCTCCTGAGTTCTTGGGCACAGATATCGGTGGGGGAAAAGGAGGGGAGGAGAAGAAAAAAAAAAAAGAAAAAAAAAAAAAAAAAAAAGAAAAAGTGTATTTTGTTTCTTTTCCGTTCTGCAGATCACTGTGAAATCCTGCCCGCTCCCCAGCCCTCCCTGCCCCTCAGCCTCCCTGCCAAAGAAACCGTGCTGGCCAGAGGGACGTGTGGCCTGTCCCCACATGGGCTGTGCCATGTGTCCCTCACGTCCCCCGCAGCAGGTGCCACGTGTCCCCACAAGGGATGTGCCAGGCCGTCCCTCGGGGCTCCGGCGTGGGGGCTGCAGGCAGCGGTGGGGGGGAACTGCCCCCCCAGGCACTGGCTGCGGGCACACAGATTTGGGGTACCCCGAGGTGCTGAGGATCACACCGGGACACTGGGGTGGGGGTGCCATCCCCCCCCCAGCCAAAACGCTGGATGCCAAGGAGGGAACCGAGTGGCACCTGCACCCCAACAGCCCAGCTGGGAGAGGTGCCACGGGTGCAGGTGCCCATCCATGATACCCTGGGGGGGCCTTCCCGCCCTCCCCCCCCCTCCCCGATGCCCCCCACTGCTCCCGGCAGTGCCGGGGTCCCTGCCCAGGCAGGCAGCCCCAGGGACCCTCACCCCCCTGGGGCACCCTGCTCAGGGCCACCCCATCCAACAGGGCCCGGGGAGCCCCCTCGGCGTGGCCACCCCGCGGGGTGGCTGGGGAGGGCGCCAGGCACTAATTAGTGCTGGGGTTAATTAATGGTCATTCTGCTTGTAGCTTTTTCAGTGTGTGTTTGGTTACTGTCTCTGGGAACCGTGTTTGAACAGATGGCTCTGTGTTACCGGGAGTGTGTGTACCTCTGTAGTCTAGTTAGGTGCTCTGCCAGAAACCCACCACTATACATACCTATAAATATATACATATATAGTCTATTTTAAGTTAAAAACCAATGAGATGATGGGGCAGCGTGGCTCTGGGTCTCCCCATCCTGCCGGGGACACGTCCTGCCACGTTCCCCCCCCCCTCCCCTGGAAAGCTTCTCTCTGCTCATTCAAAGGCGTTGGGTTTTTAATTGATTTTCTTTAATTTATTTTTAATTTCTTTGGGTTTAATTTTTTTTTTTTTTTTTTTTTTTTTTTTTGTACAGAAGAGTTGGAAAACAAAAAAAAAAAAAAAAAAGCAACAACAAAAAAGACAATTTGTAAGATATCGTGCGTGTGACTCCTTGTAAAATATTTTCAAATGGTTTATTACAGAGACTCAGTTATTAAATAATGTTCATATTTTCACTTCACAGGCGGTGGCTGCGTCATTCCCGGGGATGTGGGCAGGGCCGGGGGGAGGGCGGGCAGGACATTGGGGTGTTCCCTGCTGCCTTCACCCTGCCCGCACCTCTGCCGAGAGGCTGATGGGCAGGGATGCGGGTAGCGATTCACCGGCATGGGGAGAGGAAGGGGCAGGGGTAGAGGCAGGGGCACAGGCAGGGGTAAGAGGCAGGGGCACAGGCAGGGGCACAGGCAGGGGCACAGGCAGGGGTAAGAGGCAGGGGCACAGGCAGAGCTCCATGCACAGCCTCCCCCAGGCTGTACAGGAGGGGCTGTGGGTCAGCAGGGACTCAGCCCCCCCCCGTGAAGGCTCTCCAAGCTCCTCCGATCCCTGTGTCCCCTCAGGACTCTGTCCCCCCCGTCCTCGTTTCCACACCCTCCCTATCGTGTCTGTGTCCCCACATCCATGTCCCGTGGGATCCATGTCCCCGAGTGTCCCCCCCACCCATGCCCAGCCCACTTGTCCACACTGCCCCCCACCAAGGTTTGTGCCTCTCCCCGTGTCCAGGTCCCCATAACTGCCCCCCCATACCTGTGTTCCCCACGCCTTTCCCGCCTCTGTGTTCCCGTGCCCCCCCCCAGTGGCGGGCAGTGCCACCTGGACTACAACTCCCGGCATGCCCCGCGGCGGCACCCGCCCTCCCCGCCCCGGGGCCCTCCCGGCGCGGCCCGGCGCATGCGCGGATCCGCTGTTTGTCCGCGCCCGGCCTGGCCCAGCAGCGGGGCCCAGCGCGGCCTGGCCTGCGGCGGAGCGGGCCCCGGCGGGGGGTGGGCCGGGCGCTGTAGCCCCCGCGGGGCAGCCCCGTCCCGCCGGCGGGGCCGAAGATGCGGCGGTACCTGCCGGTGGCCCGGCAGCACTTCTTGGCGGCGTTGGCCGGCACCAGCGTGGTGGTGAAGGCGCTGAGCGCCGCCGTCGTGCTGCTCTACCTGGTCTCCTTCGGCCTGGACACGGCCTACGGTTTGGGCGTGACCCCCGGCTACCTCCTGCCCCCCAACTTCTGGGTCTGGACGCTGGTGACGCAGGGGCTGGTGGAGGAGCGGGCCTGGGGGCTGGTGGCCAGCCTGGCCACGCTGGGGGCGGCCGGCCGGCTGCTGGAGCCCCTCTGGGGAGCCCTGGAGCTCCTGGTCTTCTTCGCGGTGGTGAACGTCTCGGTGGGGCTCCTGGGGGCCCTGGCCTACTTCCTCACCTACGTGGCCACTTTCCACCTCGCCTACCTGTTTGCTGTCCGCATCCACGGCGGGCTGGGCTTCCTCGGCGGAGTCCTGGTGGCCCTCAAGCAGACGATGGGGGACAGCACCGTCCTGAAGGTGCCCCAGGTCAGAATGAAGGCTGTCCCCATGCTCCTGCTCCTGCTTCTGGCTTTACTGCGGCTCGCCGCCCTCGTCGAGAGCAATGTACTGGCCTCGTACGGCTTCGGGCTCCTCTCCAGCTGGGTTTATCTCCGTTTCTACCAGCGGCACAGTAGAGGCCGCGGAGACATGTCTGACCACTTCGCCTTCGCCACTTTCTTCCCTGAGATCCTGCAGCCCGTAGTGGGTCTGGTGGCCAACCTGGTGCACAGCGTCCTGGTGAAGGTGAAGGTTTGCCGCAAGACAGTCAAACGCTACGACGTGGGCGCCCCCTCCTCCATCACCATCAGCCTGCCGGGGACCGACCCCCAGGACGCCGAGAGGAGAAGGTACCGCTCGTCCCGCGTCTGCGGGGATTGTGTGCACCGGGCAGCCAGGGCCGTGTTTAAAATCTAAAGAGGAGTAGCGGGGACGTTTGGGTGCGGGACGCTAAGGGAGCGGGGGGTGTCATCTCCAGGGGTCTGTGGGGGGGCTGCCCTCCGTGATGGAGAGGCGGGGAGGGGAGTATTTCGTGGGGCTGGTGGGATGGGGTCCCATTCTTCTAAATGCGGTGGAAGTGCAGAGGAGGAAGGAGGAGATCCTGGGAGAAGGGGCAGACAGGGTTTGAGGTTAGGGGGACGGTGGCCTTTTGGGGAGGTGCCAGCCCCCCGTACCTGTCATCGTGGGACGGGGAAAGGCGCTGAGTCAGCACCAAACGCCTGGCATTGGCCTCCCCAAGACCCGGCAGGAAGGTCTGGAGGAGGCGCTGGCACTCCGCTTTCCCCCACCCTGTTTTACACCTCTCCTCCCCCGTCTCCGGGGCGGCCCATGTGCCACCTGACAGCCCCGGAGTGCAGCGTGTGTCATCGGAACTGGGTGTCACGCTCAGTCTGGCAGCGGGAGTGGATTTCTGCGGGGCGGTCCCAGGGTTGTCTCTAGCGCTGCCGAATCTTCTCCTGCCGGGAAAAAGCCCCGGGACCAAGCCCCGTGGAGCCCCGCCCGTCAGACCCGGAGCTAACCCGCCTGTCTGCTCTCACCCCGCAGGCAGCTGGCCCTGAAGGCCCTGAACGAGCGGCTGAAGCGTGTGGAGGACCAGTCGGCCTGGCCCAGCATGGAGGATGAGGAGGAGGAGGCGGGAGCAAAGGCTGACAGCCCGCTGCTGCCCGATGCCGGTGCGGGGGGGCCGGGTGCCGGCCCGGAATCCAGCCTCATCACCTTCCAGGATGCCCCGTCCCAGCTGTGACCGCCCCCCTCCCCGTCCCGCCTCCGTCGGAGAGCTGCTGACCCCGCCGTGTCCCGGGACGCTCGGGACTCCTCCCACGGCAGAAGCAGGGGGCGGGAGAACTCATTCCAACGCTTCGTTGCCGCTCGCGGTCAGCACCGGGTTCCCAGGACAGTGACACTGCAGCAAGGACGGGGGTTCCTCCAGCTGCTCCCCCTGGTGCAGGTTGGGACGTGAACATCGGGTTTTTCCCCCTGGGAGGGGGACGTGGGGCTGATCCCTGCCCCCCCCAGGCTGCTGCACCGGCCCAGCCAGGAGCTTCCTCACCTCTTCTCCACGCTGGGGCCTGGCAGGAGCACTCAGTGCTTATTCCCTGTTCCAAAGGTAGTTCTGTCCCTAACTGAGGGAATGGGAGGGCCCGTGGGTTCCTTTTCCGAACCCCTTTCCCTTGTGGAGCCTCCCCTGCCCCAGCAGGAGCTCGCCCTGACTGGGGAGAGGTTTGCCAGGCAGGGGACAGGCTGCTGCTGGGCAGGAGGGGGCTACCAAGCCCCGTTTGGTAGTGGTCCAGCACCACAAGCCCTGGGCAGTGCTTGGGGGGTGTCTCTCTTCTCCCACCCATGGGGAGCCAGTGCTCTTGGCAACTCCTGGGCAATCCGTGTGTCAGATTACACTAGTAGCTGGAATTTATTTTTAGGGTGGGGCTCTCATTGCTCCCCCCCAGCAGCAGGTTTCCTTTTCTGCGGGTAGAATCTGGGCTCCCCCTTCTCTTTTCCTCTGTGTTGATGGGCTTTTTTTTTTTTTTTTTTTTTTTTTTTTTTTTTTAATTTTGTTTGTGGATGGAGAGGATGCTTCCTGTGACAGCCTCCTCACAGTTCCTGACACCCCTCCCACCCCCCCAGGCAGTCCCCAGCCCAGGCTGTAGGCCAATGGTGTCACAATTATTTTTTTAAAGGACCACATGAGAAGGTTTTGTCAGCTGGGGAAAAAACAAACAAACAAACACTTCGTTTATCAATAAAGAGCTCTTTGAAAGAGTTGGCTCCCGCAGCAGGGCAAGGGGCACAGAGCAGCCCCCAGGGGCTGGGGAGGGGGTTTCTTCCTAGTTGCTCTCAGCAGGTGAGATAAATGCTTTGCAAGCAGGAGGGGGTGAATCTGGGGGGGATATGGGACATCTGCCCACACCCCAAAGGCCTACTGGACAGGAAACAGGACTTGTCACACTGTAGCTGCCTGAAATTTTTATTGAGTAAAAGCTCTGGATACAGAGGAATTTCCCAGCCGGGAGCTGCTCCCAGCTCTCCAGCCCTGCCTAGAGCAGGATCCATGCTGAGGAGGAGCTGCTGCGAGTGCCTGTGAGGGCTGGAAGGCAGGCAGGCTGCTGTGCTGGCAAAGTGAGGGGGCTCCTTTCTGCCTTCCCAAGGGTTGTGCTGCAGGTTGGCTCGAGAGTTTCCCCCCCAAGTTCTGTTCCCTGAGCCCCTCAGAGCCTTCGCAGGCTGCCCCTTTCCAGCCCAGCTCTGTAACTGCTCTGTAAAATGGCCCCCACATCCCAACAGGCTGAAGCTTCACTGCCCCAGCCTAAGGGAGAGATTTGTGCGTGGAGCTGGGCACCTGGACCCAAAGCTGTTGGTCAGGGCTGACTGCACTGGTCCCAGAGAGCCCTGCCCCATGGGGACAGGCACCATGGGTGCTGCCACCCCACTTCAGCCCTCCAGTGGCTGAAGCCAAAACCGTGCCCAGCGCCTTCACTGGCCAAGCTGCCTCTGTGGCAGGAGAGGCAGCGTGGTGCCCACTGCAGCCTCCTGGGCGAGCGGGGACTCCCTGCCCTCCTCACCAGGAACACAACAGCTCTGGGTGGGAAGGGAAGAGGAGCAGGAGTCCTGAGTGAACCCTCTGGTTCCCAGCACCGAGCACCAAGCTGCTGCAGGGACCAGCAGCTTTACCTGTGCTGGGAAACGTCCCCACCAAAGCAGGCAGGAGGTGGGCAGGTGACACACACCCAAGCCACTCTGTGGGGACGAGACACTACAGACAATCCAGGACTAATGAGAGATGAGTAGGGACAAATCTAGTACCGAGGAGACCCCCAGACCCTCAGTGCTGGCTCCGCTTGCGGTACAGGTAAGCGTTGCTCACCTGGTTCATGATAACCAGGCTGGTGAGAAGGGGACACAGCATGGCAAGGTACCAGGTGACGCTGGTCACCGAGGCGGTGAACCACAGAGAGCACATGCCCAGCATCAGGCTGGCACAGCCCAGCAGGTAGCCCACCAACCCCGAGGTGGCGTGGTACAACTTGAGCTTGGCCAGCGTCCAGTTCTTCATCAGCTTGGGGTAGAGCAGCAGCACTCCCCCCGTGCACTGCCCGCCGGTGTACAGCACGGTCAGCAGCCCCGTCAGGCCGTGCCAGGTGACAAAGTGTGCCTTGCCGTTCAGGTGCTTGTTGTAGGTGATGATGCCCAGCCCCAGGAGGGCACAGAGGAGGGCCAGCAGCTGCAGGGCCCAGTGCACCCGCACCTTGACTTTGCGGGAGAAGGAGCGGAGGGGCGAGGTCTCCGGGGAAAACACCAGCAGCGCTTCCGTCATCAGGAACGAGAACTGGGAGACAGGGGGGCAGGGGGTCGGCACCGGTCGCCCCCCTCCCCTCCGCCTCCCCGGAGCTCAGCATCCCGCCAGCCGGGGGGGAGCAGAGGGGCCTCGTTCCCTTGCGCCGGGGGCTCCCCGCCAGCAGAGCCCCTCCCCGGGGTGATCGGGGGGGGTGTCCCGGTAACCGTGGCGGCGGGACTTACCGCGAGGGCCATGAGCAGCGGGTGCCAGGAGAAGAGGCCTGCAAGGGAAGGGCAAGCGCTGAGGTGAGCTGAGGGGAGGCCCGGCCCGCCCCGACCCCCCGGCTTCACCCCGACACTCACTGGATCCGGGCCGCGCCAGCACGGCCACGGCGGTGGGGAAGCCCAGAGCCACGAGATGGGCGGTGGCGCCGGCGGCGGCGCGGAGAGAGCGGTACAGCCGGGACTCGGTCTCGGCCGTCAGGGCCATGGCGGCCTGGGGGGGGGAGGATGGGGGGGCCGCCGACACGGCCGCCAACAGAGGCCGGGCCGCGGCCGGGCCGCCTATTGGCCCAGGAGGGCTGTCAATCCGCGATAGGACCCGCCCCCGACGCCCCTCGCCGCCGCTGAGTGGGTGAACGGCGCTGTCACTCAGCGGGAGGGCCCCGCCCCTCCGGCGCTGCCGGGTGACGCGTCCGGCGGAACCCGCGCGTGCGCCCCGTCCCGGTTCGCTCCGTACCGGTACCGCTGCTGTCCCGGGACCCAGCGGGGTCCTCCCCGGGCAGCCATGGGCGGCAGGATCGAGTGCGTGTTCTTCAGCGAGTTCCACCCCACGCTGGGACCCAAGATCACCTATCAGGTGGGGGAGGGCTGCGCCTGGGCCCGGGAGGGGAAGTGGGCCCTGAAGGTACCACTCAGGGGCCGGTACCGGGGCAGGGCCCTGGCGGGGGCCACGTCCCGGGAACACCCGCCCGCTACGGGAGGCCGGGAGTGGGGTCTGCTCCCCAGCAGCGCGGTCCGGGCCGGCTGTAGCGGGTCCCTCCCTGTGTGCCGCTGCAGGTACCGGAGGATTTCATCTCCCGGGAGCTCTTTGACACCATCCAGGTGTACGTGATCACCAAGCCCGAGCTGCAGAACAAGCTGATCACCGTGTGAGTGCTGGCCAGACACCGGCTGTCTGTCCCCCGCTCTCCTCGCCACCACTGGGCGGGTCTGACCGAGCGGGACGTGTGGCAGAACCAGCTCTGGGCCCCCGAGGTTCTGTCCCGGTGGTCCGCGGGGTCACTGCCGTGCCCGCAGTGAGCCACGCAGGGGGGTGCGGGGCTGGTTGTGAGGGTGGCCGGTGGTGCATGTGGTTGTCAGCCTCAGAGAGTCAACCGAGCCTTGAGAGCTGTGCTGGTTTTGGAAGGAGACTGTTTTCTCCTCTTCCCCACACACACCCCTTCCCCAGACTCTGTGTTTTGCACTCTGAGCCATCATTTCTCCTGCAAAGCAGAGACCCCACCCACCCACCCACCCACCCTCCCTTGTGCTGGGCTCATCCCTCCCTGAGGGTGTAGGTGCAGGTTATCTTTGTCCCCCAGCAGCACGGCCATGGAGAAGAAGCTGATCGGGTGCCCTGTGTGTATCGAGCACAAGAAGTACAGCAGGAACGCTCTGCTCTTCAACCTGGGCTTTGTCTGTGATGCCAGAGCCAAGGCCTGTGCCCTGGAGCCCATAGTGAAGAAGCTGGCTGGCTACCTCACCACCCTGGAGGTGAGACCCCGGCCAACATGGGCAGCAGCTGCCTCACCATCTGCCCCGTGGAGTCACTGGTGCTCTGTCACACCTTGTGCATCACTGGGCATTGCTGGGAGGTGGGGAGCAGCTTTATAGTGAGGAGGGGATTGGCTGGTTTCAATTCAGGGACAATAGGACCTGAGACTCGTGGTTCCTAGAGCAAGGAATTCTCTGGGGAGGAGCTGACTCCATTTTCTGCTCTCTTTAGCTGGAAAGTGGCTTCATCTCCAATGAAGAGAGTAAACAGAAGCTGGTTCCCATCATGACCATCCTGCTGGAGGAGCTGAATGCCAAAGGGAAGTGCACCCTGCCCATAGGTACGGTGTCAGCAAGGGCAGGAGCAGGGGAGGGCAGTGTTGGGGGGGCCCTGGACTGTCCCCTGCACTGCTCCTGGCAGCTCCCTGCCTCTCTGCACTTGGACCTGAAAGTTGGCCAAGCCAGCCTGGTGCTGGGTGGCTCCAGGGCCAGGAGGGATGGGGTTATGGGCTGCAAAGCTCCTCCTCCATGTGGTGTGGGGGTACCCTGGGACTGGCAGTTGTGACCTCCTGAGGAAGTTTCTGGGAGGTCTGAGTGTTCCCCCACCCCTGGCCAGATGAGTCCAACACCATCCACCTGAAGGTGATTGAGCAGCGCCCAGACCCCCCCATCGTGCAGGAATATGATGTCCCTGTCTTCACCCAGGACAAGGATGACTTCTTCAACTCCCAGTGGGATCTCACCACGCAGCAGGTCCGTGTGCTTGACGTGGGCAGTGTGGTTTGAGGGGGATCCCGGGTCAGAGTTGGGTTGTACTGGAGATCACCATGGTGATGAGCAGGGCGTGGTGCTGGGGCCTGCGTGCAACGCGTTCACCCAACACGAGGATAAAACACTGCCAGGGAGGGAGCCCACCCATCCCAGAGTGCTCCCGGGTGCTGGGGGGGCTTTAAGGTGGTGCCTCCCTGCTCTCTCCCTTCCTAGCTCTTGCCTCCTCCCTTCCTAGATCCTGCCCTACATCGATGGCTTTCGGCACGTCCAGAAGATTTCAGCAGAAGCAGATGTGGAGCTGAACCTGGTGCGCATTGCAGTGCAGAACCTGCTGTGAGTGCAGGGGGGGCCTGGGCAGCCTGGGGCAGGGGCTGGGTGCTTACAGAGGGTCTCTCACCTTTTCCCTCCCTGTCTGCAGGTACTATGGGGTGGTCACGCTCGTCTCCATTCTTCAGGTGGGTCAAGACACAGGGTGTGGAGCTGCAGGTGGGATTTGGGCATCGGGGCAGCCACTCAAGGGGGAGTGGTGGGGTTTGGAGTGGGGTGGGTCTGTCTCTGGGAGCTGTGGCTGAGCAGCTTTGCCTTTCCCTCACCTTCCAGTACTCCAATGTCTACTGCACCACGCCGAAGGTGCAGGACCTGGTGGATGACAAGTGTCTCCAGGAGGAGTGTCTGTCCTATGTCACCAAACAAGGTACAGTGACACACTTCTGGGCTGCCAGTGAAGGGAGAAGGGTGGCTGACTGGTGACTTGTCCCCGCAGGGCACAAGCGAGCCAGCCTCAGGGATGTCTTCCAGCTGTACTGTGGGCTGAGCCCTGGCACGACAGTGCGAGATCTCATCTCCCGATACACCCTGCAGCTCCAGAGGGTGGATGAGAGGTCAGAGCCAGCACCTTCCTGCTCAGCTCCTGAGGGTGGCAGTAAAACCAAGGGTGTCAGGGGGAGCACCCCGCTTCTGTAGGTGGGGAAACAGGCAGCAGTGTAGTGGAACCAGGTGGGAATGGGGGGAGCTGGAGGGGTTGACACTTCAGTGTCATGGTCCCAGTCTCTTTCCCCACTCCTCCCCAGGAGGCTCATCCAGTTTGGGCTGATGAAGGGCCTTATCCGGCGGCTCCAGAAGTATCCTGTCAAGGTTGCCCGGGATGAGAGGAGCCACCCAGCCCGGCTGTACACAGGCTGCCACAGCTACGACGAGATCTGCTGCAAGACTGGTGAGGGTCTGGGCTGTTCCATGTGCTCTCAGGGCTGGTGAGAGGCTGGGGGCTGCCTGCCCACCCAGGGCCTTCAGACCCCGGGGAGATGGGACTCTGGGCTGGGCTGTGTTCTGGGCTGCCAGACCCGCGCTGGGGTGCAGGGAACTGAGGGGCCTGGCCAGCCCCCAGGCCACCTCTGCTGGCCACTGGCCCCCCACTAACAGCCCCCTCCCCTCCCCTCCCCTCTCCCCCAGGCATGAGCTACAAGGAGCTGGATGAGCGCCTGGAGAACGACCCCAACATCATCGTGTGCTGGAAGTGACGGCGGAGCGGGCAACCGGGGCCCGGGTGTCCCCGCGTGTCCCCCGTGCCCACCGCCCACCCCTTTTTTGCTCCTCCGGACCGCCAGGGGGCGCCAGAAGCTCCTCGGTGCCGGCAGGGGGCGGCAAAGGCGCCGCCATCGCTCCGTTGCTATAGCGACGCCACCGCCATGGCCGCCGCCGCCGGGTTGGCGACGTTGCTGCCCGCCGAGGCCGAGGCGATGGTGCAGGCGCTGCAGGGCACCGAGCTGCGGGACGTCGGCGGGCAGGGGTGCGAGGGGGCGGTTTTTCAGGGTGCGGGGCCTGGGGGGGGGGAAGGGGCACAGTTCTGGGGTGTTCCCAGTTGGAGGTGTGGGAGGAAGAGGAAGGACCTCTGTTTTAAGGTGAATCCAGGGGGTCTGGATGGGCGTAGGGAGGACTGCCCTGATGGTTTTAGGGTAGAGAGGAGTAGTGTTCATTTTAGGGCCCTCACAGTGTGTCTGTGAGACAGAAGGTGAGAATAAAGAGGGGTCCCCTGAAGGTCTGGGGAAGAGAAGAAAGGCTGTGGTTTTGATGTGACACCAGAGGGTCATGGTGGGGTGGGGAGAAAGGAGGAGATTCCCCACTTCTGGAGCCCTCCTGGAGGGGCTGAGAGAGAGAGGAAAGTCTGCACAAAGAAGGACCTCAGTTCTGGGGTGTCCCCAGGGTGTTTGTGTGGGTAGGGGTGGTGGAGAGGAGACCCCCAGTTTCAGGGTATCCCCAGTGGTGTGTCTCATGGTGGGTGTTGCTGGGGGACAGTGGGGTTGGGGCTACCACAGGCAGAGCTGCTCTCCTGAGGAGCTCAGTCTCAGGTGACAGTATGGGGTGTGGAGGTACCTGGCAGGCTTGGGGCACTTCCTGGGAATGGGAGCACCGGGAGCACCTCCAGGAGCAGAGTGGAGCCTCAAAGCCAGTGGCCAGAGGTCTCTGGCACTGATGTCCATGCTGGCTGCTCTGCAGATGGCTTCGGCAGCATGAGTACGTGGAGAAGCTCAACATGCATTCCATCCTGAGTGCCTCAGCAGGCCAGGAGCAGTTCCTCATCGAGCTGCTGGTCACCTATGCCAAGGTGAGCTCCTTGGGTGTGGGAGTGATCCCTCTGCCAGCCTCAAACTGGGGGTGTCTTGTGGACACTGTGCAATTCTGGAATAAAATGGTGAAGAATCTGCTGTATCTCTGGCAAAGATGGTTTACTGGTGACTTACCAGTGTTGTTTTTTTAAGAAATTAAAGGTTGAGCTGCTGTCTTTCTACTTGCTGGTCTCTGGTTCCTCTTGGAGGTTGCTTTGTTCCCAGCCATGCACTGGCACCTCTGGTTGCAGATCTCTGCCCTATCCCTGGGGATTGCTGTCCCAGAGCATGCTGGATTGCACTGGGATGTCTGGTGCCCTGGACCTGCTCAGCTCCTGGGGGTCCTTTCTCCCCTTTGCCACCCCAGGAGCTGTGTCTGCCCTCTGGTCAGAGAAAAGCTGCTGATTTCCAAGCTGGGTGACCATGAACCCAGCGTGCTCCATGTCCACTCTCTTCCCTGGGATAACTCTCAAGTCTTTGTGGAAGAACATCAACAGTGAAAGTGGTTCCTGGTCTGAAAGGCTTTGCTCCCACATCCCTAGATTCCTGTGCTCATTGGGGAGCTGATCTCTGTGGAGATCTGGAAGCACAAGATCTTCCCTGTGCTGTGCCAGCTGGAGGACTTCAAGCCCAGAAGCACCTTCCCCATCTATGTGGTGGTGAGTAGAGGAGGCACTGGGAATGAGCCTGGAATTTGGCCGGGCACCACTTCAGCTTAAAAGTAAATCTCACTTGGAAGATCCCAGAGCTGAGGTCTTGTATCTCACCAGCCCAAGAGGCTGTGGTGAGCAGCCTGAGAGAGTGGGAAGCACCTGGGTTCCCAAAGCCACAAGCAACAAGCTGGTGTCCTCACCCCCTGAGAGGGACAGGGACTCACTCCCAGGAGAACTCAGCCCCTGCCTAATCCTGCACAGAGACTCCCTGGAGCTGCTCCTGGAGCTGGATATGCTCCTGGTTTGCAGCTCTCAGTGACTTGGTGCTACCCCAACTTCCAGGCAGCAGCATCCCTGGGGTGTCTGCCCCTCTTCAAGAGATTTCCCCTGGCACCTCTACCCAGAACACTGTCCTAGGTTACCTGCCTCTGGGCTGAAAAAAAAATCATAGGGAATGTGCTTAAAGCTTGGAAGTTTTAACCTGGTTTTGGTGTCCTGCTCCCAGGCACTGTGTGGCTCTGTGCTGGAGCTGAGGGCTGAAGGTTGCCCAAGGGCTATGGCTGTGGTTCAGAGACAGAGCCCCGAGGAGCTGGGCAGCAGGGCTCTGGCAGTCTGCTAAAGTGTCAGGGACATGTTAACATAAAAATTAATATGAGCTCTGTGAAAACTGCAGTGCTTTTAAAGATTATATCACTTGTGTTTGGCTCTTGGACTTGCATTTGGCTACAATTACATCAGCAGCCTCTTGGAAGAGCCTTTTCCCTGTCCCATTGCTCGTGTCCTCACTGCTGTCCTGTGACTGCTCTGCTCTTACCTCACTCTTGCTGTTTCCCCCCTGCAGCTGCACCACGAAGCCTCCATCATTAACCTCCTGGAGACAGTGTTTTTTTACAAGGTAAAGGACAGATTCCACTTTTATTTCTGTGCAAAACCCCTGGGGCTGGAGGGCACAGCTGTGGGACCTGGCCCTCCATGACACTCCTGTTGTCCTGAAGGAGATCTGCGAGTCAGCAGAGGACAGCATTCTGGATTTAATTGATTATTGCCACCGAAAACTGACCCTGCTCACAGCCCAGAGTGCCAATGGACAGGCAGTGACCCCAGCAGAGCTTCGTACCAAGGATCTGCCCAACCCCTCGTCCGTGCAGGTGAGGAGACAGACAGTGCTGTAGCTCGGGGGGCACAGAGGATGTGGGCAGCCTGCAGAGGCACAGGGAGCCTTCCTGTGGAGAACTCCTTGGTCACAACCCCAGCACCTCCCGCTCATCCTGGAGGCCATCTGGTGCTCGTCCATGCCACGGTCACTTGTGGCAGGGCCAGCCTGAGCCTTCCTGTGGGACACGGTCCTGAGGGGCTGAGGGGCACTGGGGAGCTGTCAGATACACGAGATGTTCAGGAGAGGCTTTGGGATCTTTGCTGTTGCTCTGAAACGGTGTGTGTGTGTGTGAGTGTGTGTGAGTGTGTGTGTGTGTGTGTGAGTGTGTGAGTGTGTGTGTGAGTGTGTGTGAGTGTGTGTGTGAGTGTGTGTGTGTGAGTGTGTGTGAGTGTGCAGCCTGTGAAGCCATCTTAGCTCAAGCTGCAGCTGGAGCCAGAGTTAACCATGAGAGGGATCCCTCTGAAAATCAATGTACAACACAACCCAGGATTGCCCTCACGTGTTTTTACCCCCAGCTTCCTCACTGCGCTGGTGGGGAACCTGGAGCTGTTCCCAGTCTGGGTGTTCCATGGCTGCCACACACACACCTTCCCAGTGCAGGATCTCTCTTTGCTCTTAAGATTTTTCCTCTTAGCACCTCAAGTTTTCTTTTCAACTGCACACATGAGGAGGTGTGACTGGAGAAGCAGGGTTAAAGTGATAGCCTGCAGGCTTGGCCCAACCTCACTGCCTCCAGCCCTTGGCTTGCTGCCCAAGCACGTGCTCCTCTTCCAGAAGAGGGAAGGAAGTGGAGGGCTCTGTAACACAATAGGGATGTTTTCCAGGAAATGTTTTCCCAGCTGGGGAGAAGGGGGTATCTCTGTTAGTGCTTTGACGTGACTCAAGTTTAAAAAATTACCTTTTCCAGCCAATGTGGTTCTAAAAAGTGCTCATCTGCCAAGGAGCCTGGTTTCCTCTGATTCATTCCAGCCCCTCCTGACTCTGCATACTGTAAGCCCCAAGAAAAAAAAAATGTTCCTGCCCTCTCCTTTGTGACTGTGTACAGTGTTCACCCTGGAGCAGGACCCATTCTGCTGTCCCCAGAAGACAGTCCCAGGGATGAGATCTGGATACTGGGAGGAGCTGCAGGAAACAGCCTCACCAGCAGAGTTTGGAGAGGTGGGGGGGGGTGGAGGGCAGAGCTCAAGAAGCTTTCTTGGTAGCATGTGGGGCACCAGAATGGGGAGCACAGAGCTTCTCACCACAGGAATTTGGAAGGGAACTGTTGCAGAGGCACTTTAGAGGAGCAGGAGCTGCTGAGGTCAGTGCTCTGCACACAAGGATGTGAGCTGCTGAGCACTGGGCTGGAGAGCAGAAGTTCTCTCCATGGAGGAGGACTTGGCACCTCTAAGCTTTTCCATCCCAGTGGTCTCAGAAGAACACTCAGGGGGTGACCAGGCTGTTAGCCTCAGCACCTGGGGCACAAACAGGGAGTCCACATTGCCTGGGAAGGGAAGGAGTCTGGGGGGCTGGAGAGCATGACGTAGCTGTGGGCTGGGATAACCACAGGCAGACACTCAAACTGGCTGTCCACAAGCTGGAGGGGAGCCAGATCCAGGAGGGGTGGATGTTGGACTGCCAGAGTTTCTCCTTCTTCCTCCTCTTCTGGTTCCTCTGCTCCCCACACAGCTCCCCCCTCCCTCAACCTCACACATCTCTGCAGGGCCATGGGACACAGGGTGATCCCAGAAGGGGACAGAGATCTTGGACTGGCCTTTCAGGGGGTGCCCTGGGGCAGGGGGGCTGCTGCCCCTAGCTACCCACAGGGGTAGGGAGATGAGGGACAAGTAACAGTGTGCTGTGAGCACTTCTGCAGCTGCCCTGGCAAACAGGCAGTGCTGGCACAGTCGAGAGGAGAAGCAGAGTTTGCATTGCAGGGCTCTGCTTTCCTCCCCAGCCTATGGTTCCTGAGGCACAACTAGCAGGCTGCTGGCTCCCTGTAGCTCCTGGGAAATGGGGCCTGAAATCCTGAGGCTGTGCTTGTCCCTCCACAGGAGCTGAAGAAGCAGGCAGAGATGATGGAGTTTGAGATTTCCCTGAAAGCCCTGTCTGTGCTGCGGTTCATCACTGATCAGGTGGAGAGGTAGGTGCCCAGGAGCAGCAGAGGACATGTGCCCAGCTCTCCAGTTGAGATTCCCAGGGGGTCACAGCAGGTCCCTGCATCCCTGGTGGCACTGGACCCCAGGAGGTAGATGCAGCATCCACCCCACCTTGCGCCATGGTACTCATGGGAGCCCGGATCATTGTTGGTCTTCCTGCGTCTCCCAGTTGCCTCAGGATGCATTTGTATCTCCTCTGGATGTTTCAACCTTTCTGTCATCCCTCCAGCCTGCCCCTGAGTGCACTGACACGGATGCTGAACACCCACAACCTGCCCTGCCTCCTTGTTGAGCTGGTGGAGCACTGTCCCTGGAGCTGCTGGGAGGCAGGTACGGATTGTGCCCCCCTGGGGCACTGTGGGCACACTGATGGTGTTTTGGGAACTGCATCCACTAGCTGGTCTGCTGCAGAAGCCTTTGCTCCCTCCATTGCCCCCCTCCTTCAGCCCCCTCCTATTTACTGTTTCTTGCCTGAAGCTGTTCAGCTGGGCAGCAGCTGCCACACACTGGGCTGGGGACCTGGCAGTGCTCCCCAGGGCCCCTCCTCACACAGGGCTGTGGCTCTTCTGTGACAGGACAAGGAGCAGAAGCATAGCATGACTGTCAGCCCCAACTGCTCCTCTGAGGAGCCTTGTCCTGGGCACAAAAAGACCAGAGTGCCAGCCCCAGTCTCAGCCCCTCCGCACCTTTGGGGGACAGCGCTGAGAGCTGGAGCCTGACCTGGGCTCTCCCAGGCAGCAGACCCATTGCCCTGAAGCTGCTGGTCACTGAGCTTTGCTCTTGCCTCTGATCAGGTTGTGGCCATTGCCTGCACCCCCAGCCCTGCCTCCTGCAGCTCTGCACCCAGATGTGCCCCCTGCACAACCCCCCCAAAGTCCCCCCCCAGCCTCCCAGCACAGCCTGGAGCGTGGGAACCCATCCTCCCATCCCCAGCCCGGCTCCAGGGGGGTCACAGTGCAGGCAGGGCTGGAAGAGATGCTGGGAAGCACGTGGCTCTGCGCCTGTCAAGAGGAGCCCAGCTGGTTGTGAGAGCTTTCCTTCTTCCTCCAGCCAGGAAATGCATCCCTTCTCCTCCCCTGTGTGCTTGGGGTATCAGAGGGAGCTTTGATCCAGGGCCCTGAGGGAAGGACTGGAAAGAAACAAGGCATTTCCAGGCTGTGCAGATGCAGAGTTACATCCTCCTCCATCCCTCAGAGCAGCACAGTAGCTCCTGGAGCTTGTTTTGTCACCTCTGTTATATTCATGCTACTTCTGGCTTTCAGTGACAGAAGAACCTCCAGAAGAGCAGGCATTGGCCCAGCTGATACCCCAGAACATGCCTCTGCAGCCACTCCTGCTGCAGCTACCAGTGCTCTGTGCTCCTGGCCAAGTAGAGAGAGAGAGTTTAGGGATTTTTCTGTTCCTGCCACAGCACTAATATTTTCATAAACATTCTGTTTGCCTTTTGTGCTCTCTGATATATTGTCTCACTACCAAGAGGGCTGCCATGCTGAGTGAAGGGGTGGGGAAACTGAGGCAGGCTGGAGCAGTGGGGCTTGCCTCTGTGAGGCAGTGAGCTTAGGTCAGCATCCCCACCACTGAGCTGTCTTGGGCAGTGCTTTCTCTCCCAGGAACTGTGTTCTTTTGTCCCTCAGGCAAGCTCAAGAAGTTTGAGAATGGCACATGGCACGTGGTGCCCCCTGAAGACCAGATGAAGATGACCAAGCTCGATGGGCAGGTGTGGCTTGCTCTCCTCAACCTCCTGCTCAGCCCCGAGTGCCAGCGCAAATACCACTTTGATGGCTTCAACAAGAGCCAGCTCCTCAAGGTAGGACCCTCTACCATGAAGTCCATGGGCCCCACAGCACAGTAGAACCTCACCAGCACTGGGCACCTCTGAGCATCTCTCCCCATCCCTGCTGCAGGCTCCTGGGAGCCAGTGGTGGGCTAGCAGAGGGGTCTGTCAATGTGCCAGTGGCAGCAAAGCTTGTGAGTGCATCCTGTGGGACCCCCATGGGTCGCTCTGCCCCACAGATCCCTGCTCTTGCTGTGCTGCTTCCCCAGCTATAGCTCCCTTGTCTTGATTTTCATCTGTTTGTTCTTCTCCTCTCCTCTGTGGCTGCAGCTCCGTGTGTTCCTGACTGACACCCTCATTGACCAGCTGCCCAACCTGGTGGAGATGCAGAGATTTCTGAGCTACCTTGCTGTGACAGAGCCAGCTCGCCCTAAAAAGGACCTTGTCCTGGAGCAGGTATCCTGTGGCTCTCCCTCCTCCTACCCAGCCACTCTGTTTTGAGCCTGGCAGCTCCCTGTGCCTTTTCCTCCCACCAAGCTCAGCTCTGGAGAGGTGGTGCTCTGGTAAAGTAGCCAAGTGCCCATGTCACAGTTCCACCCTTATATTCAGCAACATTGATCGTGGGCAACATGAGAGCCTTGTCCTGCTACAGCAGTGGCCAAGGAGTCACATCTAATAGCATAAATTCTGGGTTATAAACAGCTCTCCAGATGGCATTGAGTCCCCAGGGTGGTGGCTGCATGGGGCAGGGACAACCCCTGGCTTGTTTTGACAATTAACTCCTTATTTATCAGTGTTTGCCTGATGAATTCTGGACTCCCCAGTGGAGAACTCCCCCTTTCAGCCCTGGCCCAGGGCTGCTTGGCACACTGCATGAGGAGGGATACCAAGGTCTGGTAGCAGAGCCCAGAGTCAAACTGGTCTCAGCTCATGTCTGGAGTTCTGAGGGTCTTCAGACAGCTGGGGGTCCTTGGGGTTTTGAATCTGTGCAGGGTTAACCACTGGAGAGGAGTGTTGCTACTGCCTTCTTGTGAGCTGGAGGAGAAACTGGGGGCGTGGGCAGATCTGCAAAGTGGGCACTGGATGAGCAGAGATTCTTCCCCACTGCTGGAGCTGCAGGGAGGCTCCACGCTGCTGGGGCTGTTGGGCAGTGGGTGCTTGGGCTGTGTGGAGGAGGAGCACACTGTGCCCAGCTGGCCCTGTGGCCTGGGGGTGGGTGGTGTGCCCCTTGGCCTGTGCCTGGAGGTGGGTCCCCTCGGATGGGGATGGCAGCCAGGCAGAGGTGGCTGTGGATTTGCTCCAGGTGCCTCAACTGGCAGCGTGTCAGTGGGGCAGGGACAGGCAGCTGCCACTCTGGGGAGCTCATCCAGCCCTTGCCCGGGCTGCTGCCCCTCTCAGACACTCTGCCTGTGTGCTGGTGCTGCTCCTGCCCCCACCAAAAGTGGGGGCTGAGCCTGGTGGGCAGGGACAGCCAGCTGAAAGCGCACACGTGGGCTCCCTGCTCTGCCCAGAAAGTGGTGAACTCACTCCCTGTCACCAAGCCAAGCTTTGGAAAGGCCTTTTTCCATTCCCCTGCTTCCAGAGCAGCCTCCTCCCCTCCCAGGCCTGGCTATTTTTACTCTGCTGGAGAAGACAGCACTGTTTGAAGCAGCAGCATCCCCTCCAGAGCCTGAGCTCCCCACACTGCTCTTGGCTGGTGATTTCCCTCTTGCACTGGCCCATCCTTCCCCGGGTGTTCATCTTCAGGGAAGTGACGAGTGGAAAAATCTGCTCAGGCAAATGGCTGCAGAGCACGGGATCACAGGGTGCTGAGATCACAGGGCTTTCTCTTCAGGAGCCTGTTCCTCAGGGCTGCACTCTGGCTCACAAACAGAGTGCAGAGGTTTTTCCTCATTTCACCTGAACCCTGTCCCCTTCCTGTACCCAAAACCACAGCTGCACTCCCTGTGCCTTCACCTCTGTGTGTGCTGCCTCCACTCACCCTCCTGGGGGGACACACTGCTTGTGCCCAGCACCTTTGATCTGGCTGTGAGCAGCGCTTCCTCCTGCATGGCTTCTCCTTCCAGGTTCCTGTCATCTGGGACCACATCCTCAAGAAAAATGCAGGGAAGTGGGAGGCCATTGCTAAGCACCAGGTGAAGCGTGTCTTCAGCCCCACTGAGGAGGAGCTGAAGCTCCAGGCACACAGGTAAGACCTTGGCACATGCCCAGGGAGTGCCCAGTGGAGCCAGTATCCCCATTAGCTCAGCACTGGGAGGACAGAGGAGTCTGTGGTACTGGCTGGGAACGTCCCCTCAGTGGCACCAGGGACAGTTTGCTGCTTGTTCACAGTTCCCTGTGAGCAGTCTCACCCCGTTTCTGCCCACCACAGGTGGGCACAGACCTACAGCCTGGACATGATGGAGGCTCTGGCCCCTGACAAGCCTCGCTGTGGGGCGTGTGGTGTGGAGGCAACCAAGCGGTGTTCTCGCTGTCGGAACGAGTGGTACTGCACGAGGTAAGGGAGCCATGCAGCCCCCAGTGCCTCCCTGCAGCCCCCAGTGCCTCCCTGCAGCTCCCTATGCCCCCTGTGCACCACAGACCTCACCAAAGGATGCTGTGAAAGGGCCAAGAGAAACCAGGGCTCCCTTGCTCAGCACCACTGGCTCTCCGCTTGTCACATACATCTCCAAACCTTACAGTGAGGCTGATGTGCTGGGACACTGGTAGAGGAGGTGCTGGAGAGTGTTGTCACCCCTCCTGGTGCCCACACCAACAGCAGCAACAGGCTGGGTCTCCCATGGTGACACTGTCTTCTTCCCCTGAGCCTTGGCAGGACAGGAGTAGTAAGAAAAGCTCCTATGGATTTGTGGGTGCAGGTGATGTGGCAGCTGGGACGGTGGCAGTAAATTAAATCTTCTCTGCTCCTGAACCATATGGCAAGGTCTGGCATTAAACCCTCTTAGCCCCTGGAAATGGGGGCCTCATCCACCTCCCTGTTGGGCTAATGCTCAGCCATGCCAGCTCCCACCCAGCACCTGAAGAGTGCAATTGTGGGGTTTGTCCTTTTCACTGTTTCACTCCCAGGGATGGGTGTGGCCCTGCTGCATCCCTACTTGAGCTGCAGGCACCCCACTTTGCAGCAGAGCCCCTGAGCTGCCTTCCCCTCCACAGGGCATGCCAGGTCCAGCACTGGCAGAAGCACAAGGCTGCCTGCAACCTGATGGCCGAGGCACTGAGGAGAGCAGATGACCCTTAAGACTGGCATCTGACCCACAACTCAGCAAAGCAGAGGAGCCAGGGGCCACAGAGAAGTCAGCAATGGCCCCTTTTGCCTTCTCCCAGACCTGGGCAGTGCTTGCCAGGATCAGCTCTTCCCCCCCCCCCTTAGCCTACCCCCCCCAGCCTTCCCCAATAAATGCCCTTGTGTACCTGAGTGCTGCTCAGCTCCTGCTTTTTTCCTCCTAGCTGAAGATGCTAAACTGCTTCCTCCCCTTCCTTGCTCCTAGGGCAAAGGGGCATGGAGTTGTTTCTCTCCTCTGCAACAAGAGATCCCAGAGAACCCAAAAGAAAGAGCCAGTACCCCCATGGTTTCCAAATGGGCCAAGCCTTCTGCAGCTGAGAGAGGGAAGGGTGCGAGAAGGCCTTTGTGTTGCCTTTTGGTTGCCATCATTTGAGCAGCTAGGGGAGGCAGAGGATGTGGTTAGCATGAGCACCTCGCTGTGAGAAAGCACTTGAATTTTTCTCAGGTGTTCATCAGCCGCCATCTCATAGGGATGATTCTCCCCCTCACTCATTAGCACCAACCTAATGGCCCCCTGCCCACCCGCATCTTTCCACAGGGTGTACTGATGGCCTGCTGTGCCTCGGGGTGCATCCCCAGCTCTTCTTGGCCACCAAAGGCCCAGGAAGCCTCTGCCGAAGGGCCAAAGGAGCCGTGACAGTGAGCAGGAAACCATCTTAGTCCTTGGAGTTTACTCCTCGCCCGGGCTGCTCAGCTGGAGCTGTGTCGGTACCAAGCACGGGGGGCTTAGGCTGTTTCTCCCCCGCTGCCAGAGGCTCCCTCACCCCCTTTCTGCCCTGGGAAACTGAGGCAAGGAGTCAGGCTGGCCCCGGTGGAGAGAGTAGGGCTCCCGTAGCCGGGCCTCCCCCTTACCCAGCAGCGACTCCGGGAGCCTCATCCCCGCCTCCAGCCCAACCCCGCCGGGGTTGCCAGGACCGGGGGTGGCGGTCGGGACCCCGGGGATGCTGCGCGGCTTCCCCTCCCCGCCCCGTTCCTGCCTCAGTTTCCCCCCCTCAGTGCCCGGACGGGGCGGCCCCTCCCGGTCCCCGCCCCGGCCCCATCCCCGGTGCCGGCCCCCGGCCGCGAACGGGCCATGGAGCTCATCGAACTACGGGAGCTGCAGCCGGAGCCGCGGCCGGGACGGGGCCGCCTGGAGCGAACCAACGCTTTGCGCATCAGCCCTGCCCGGCGGCACGGCCCAGGAGCGCATCCGGACCCGCGGCTGACGGCGGCACCGGGGACCGGGCACCGCTTCGAGCCGCGGCGCCGCGGGCTCCACACCTGGTGCGATCTCTGCGGGGACTTCGTCTGGGGCGGCGGCAGGAAGAGTCTCCAGTGCCGCCGTGAGTACCGCACCGTGCCCCAGGGCTCCCGCCATCCGGAACCCCCACCGGGCATCGGGCATCCCTCCGCCAGGCGTCTCCACCGGGCACCTCCACCAGGCACAGGGCACCCCGCCACCCCGCGTCCCCAGCATTGGGCCACTGGGCATCCCCACCGGGTATCAGGCATTCCGGTACCGGGCATCCTGCCACCAGGCACAGGGCATCCTAGTACCAGGGCACCCCCACTGGGCATCCTGACATCTAGAACCCCCACCTCTGGGCAGCCCCACCAGCCACTGGGCATCCCGGGCACAGGCATCCCACTGCTGGGCACCAAGTGTCCTAGTGCTAGGCACCCCCACAGAGCAGCAGGCATCCTGGTACCAGGCATCCCTACCAGGGATGAGCACACACCCCAGGCACTAAGCACCCTGATGCTGGGCCCCTTTACTGGGCACACTGGGCATCCCAGTGCTGGTCACCCGCACTAGGCAGAAAACATCCCAGCACTGGGTAGAAGCCTCCTGACACTGGCCATGGGCATCCTAGCACCAGGCACCCACACCAGATGTGGAGTTTCGTGGAAGAGGGCATCCACACTGAGCATGGGCATCTCAGTACCAATTGCACCATGCACTGGTACTGGGTGGGCACTTCCTTCAGACCCTGGGCATCCCCACACTGGGCACACCCCTGGGTAGGGAGCAAAGGCACAACAGTGCTGTCCCCTGGGACACCTGCACAGTGTGGGCAGGCAGCTGGCACCACGTGTAGTGGCACCCCAGGCACTGGGTACCAGCACTGGAAGCAGTGCAACCAGGGGTACTGGGCACCAGTACTGGCACCACGTACCAGCTCTCACCCCACTGGTCACCAATACCCTCTCTGGCATGACCAGCAACCCTAGCCTGCAGAACCAGGCTCTGGGGGTGATACCAGCCGTGGCTGAGATCCAACAACACAACACAAAGCATCTTAAAATCCCACCAGGATTTGGGGTGCCATGGGATGGGTGGCCCCACTAACCCCCACCCATCCTGTCCCTGTCTCCAGACTGCAGCTTCACCTGCCACTACCGGTGCCGCGCCCTGGTGCGGCTGGACTGCAGTGGCCCCCCGGGCGCCGGTGACGAGGACGATGGCACTGAGCAAACGCTGGAGAAGGACACCAATGTGGTAGGGCCTGGCCCGTGTCTGTGGAAGGGGAAGGGGTGGCCAACCTGGGGCTGCCTGGGCTGGGGTGGCTGTGCTGTGTGAGGCCATGTCATGCCATGTGCTGTGCCACACTGTGCCATGCCATATGAGGCTGTGCCATGCTGGGCTGGGTTTCCTGTGCCGTGCCATGCCAGGCTGTGCCAAGCCGAGGCTCTGTTGAACCATACAGGACGGGGCTGGGCTGGACTATGCCGGGCTACACCAAGTGATGTTGGGCTTTGCTGGGCTGTGCCGTGCCAGGCCGTGCCGAACCATGCCGGGCTGTGCCGAGCTAATACGATATGGTGTGCGCTGTGCCATGCCACGCCGGGCTGTGCCGCACCGGGCTGTGCTGTGCCACACGGGGCTGATCTGGGCTGTGCCACGACGGGCTGTGCCGTACCGTGCTGTCCGCCCTTCCCGGGTCTCCGGCGGGTCCGGGCGGGCGGGCTCGTTGGCGGTGAAATCACCGCCGGAAGCGGGGCTGAGCCGCACCGCCCCCGGCCGGGGCGGGGCCGAGAGGGGAGCGGGGACCGCGCTGAGTCGAGCCTGGGACGGAACCGCGACAGGGACCGGGCTGAGCCGAGCCGCGACCGCGACAGGGACCGGGCGGTGCTGAGCCGGGACAAGGACCGGGAGCAGGCTGAGCCGGGCCAGGAGCGGGCTGAGCCGAGTCGGGACAGAGAGCGGGCTGAGCCGAGCCGGGACCGAAAGCGGGCTGCGCCGGGCCCCAGCCGGGCTGGCGCGGGGCCGGGTGTGCCCGTGTGCCCGCGGGGCCGCGGGTCGGCCGGGCCGGCCCGCGGCCGCCGCCGTGTCCGTGCCGGTGTCCGGGGCGGGGGGCGGCCGCGGCGCTGCCGGGGGCTGCGGGGCGGCGGCGCTGGCGCTGCGGCGGGGCGGCGCGGGGGGCACGGGGGGCAGCACGGCCAGCAGCGGCTACTGCAGCCAGGAGGACTCCGACTCCGAACCCGAGCTCTTCTACACCGCCCGCACCTCTCTCGGCCGCCGCCCTCGTCGCCGCCAGGTCGGTTCCCGGGCTGCCGGCCCTGACGTCACGGGGGGATGGGGTGACGTCATCCGGGGGAATGCATCTCCCCCTCCCCCCGGAGGCTGGGTGCTGGGGGTGAGTGGGGGGGCAGGCGAGGGTGGGCTTCGTGCGGGGCCAGTTGTCGCCCAGCGAGGGGGAAAACGTGGGGTGCTGGTGGTCATGTCTTGGAGATGTGCACGGCCCTGCTGTGGAGCGAGTGTGGGCTTGCATGGGGAAGCGGGGCCCTGTCCAGTTGGACATGGCGCTGTGGGGTGACCGGGGCTTTACTGCTTGGCATGGCTGCCCCATGCCCCCCCAGGCCACCATCTGCTCCCAGAGTGGGTGAGGGATGGTGTCGGGGTGAGCCCCCTGGAGCAGCCTCGCAGCTGTCCCCATCCCCTGGGCACCCCATCAGGGTCCAGCAGTGCCTGCGTGCACATGGGGTGATCATCGGGGCTGGGAGCCTCAGGTGCCCCACGGCGCTGTGGGGACATGCGTGGCTCTGCGCGGCGGCTCCGTGGCCCCACGTAAATACTCATTGCCGGGTGCTGGCGGCGGGGACGCCGAGCTGGGCCAGCCGGGTTCCCCCTGGCGCGGGGCCAGCGCTTTGAAGCCGGGTGCCAGTGGCACGGGCGGGCTGCACCCCCAGCCCGGCCCTCCTACCCCAAATCTCGGGGCGTCCCCGCCGGCGCCTGGCCTGCCCCGACGCCCTGGTGCCAGGCTGGCGGCTGCCGGTGCTCTGCCTCGGGGACGTGTCTCTGATCTGGGGTGTCGGGACGGGACGCCCGCAACCGGGACGTTCTCGCAGCGGATTCATATGTCCTTTCGGCACCGGGGATGGAGACAAGGGCGGGGGGGAGTGGCCGGTGGCCGTTTGTCCTCTGGGGGCCTCGGTGATCTCAGCCTCGCTTCCCCGGCGCAGCCCAGCTCAGCGCCAGCCGAGCTGATGCAACCCCGCGCAACTACCTACGCGTGTCAGCCGGTGTTTCGGGGGGGGCGCGGGGCGCTGGGGTGGTCAGAGGGGTCCCCCCGGCCAGCGTGCCACTAATCCCGGCTGCTGTCCCGCAGGATGAGCCCAGCGAGTGGGAGAAGACAGAGCTGGACCAGGCGCAAGTGGAGCAGCGGATCAAGGAGTACAACAGCCAGATCAACAGCAACCTCTTCATGAGCCTGGTATGAGGTCGGCGCGGGGCTGGGGGAGGGTCGCAGGCCCTGCCCTGGCCCCGCTCACCCCCTCTCCCGGTGTCTTCCAGAACAAGGACGGCTCCTACACCGGTTTCATCAAGGTGCAGCTGAAGCTGGTGCGCCCTGTCTCGGTGCCGGCCACCAAGCGGGTCCCCTCTCTGCAGGGGGGGCGGCCGGGGCCACGAGCCTCTGGGGTGAAGCGCCGCACGTCCTTCTACCTACCCAAGGGGACCGTCAAGCACCTGCACATCCTCTCACACACCCGGGCCAGCGAGGTGATCGATGCTCTCCTCCGCAAGTTCACCGTCATTGACAACCCCCGCAAGTTCGCCCTCTTCGAGAGGTCTGAGAAGGATGAGCAAGGTAGTGCCCGGGGCGACCTGTAGGGGTGGCTGTGTCCCCGTGGTGGTGTCCCCTGTGGAGGCAGCATTCCCATGGCATTGGTGTTCCCGTGGTGGTGGCTTCCTCCGTGGTAACATCATCGCTGTAGCAGCAGTGTCCCCTGTGGCAGTGGTGTCACTGTAATGGCAGCATCCTTGCTGCAGTTGTATCTTTCGGGGTGGCAGTGTCCCCAGTGGCTGTGGGACAGTTCCCCATGACAGCGATGTCCTCCATGGTGATGTCCCCATAGTGGCAGCATCCCTATAGCAGCAGTATCACTGCCACATTTTGGTGGCAGTGTCCCTTGTCACCATGGGCATGTCCCCCATGGCAGCAGTGTCCCCCGTGGTGGTGATGTCCCTACAGTGGCAGCATCTTTATGGTAGCAGCATCCCTGTAGCAGCAGTGTCCCCCGTGGCAGTGATGTCCCCACAGTGGCAGTCTCTCCATGGTGCTGATGTCCCTGCCATGACACGTGGCCACCATTGCAGTGTACCTGCGGAAGCTGGCGGATGAGGAGCAGCCCCTGCGGCTGCGGCTGCTGGCCGGCCCCAGCGAGAAGGTGCTGAGCTTTGTCCTGAAGGAGAACGAGACTGGGGAGGTGAACGTGAGTCCGGGGACAGGGAGGGGTCTGGCACCCGCACCGCTGGGGGACGTGGTGTGTCCCCACGCCACATCCCCATAGCGACAGCAGCCTGTGTGTCCGCAGTGGGATGCCTTCACGCTGCCGGAGCTGCAGAACTTCCTGCGCATCCTGCAGCGGGAGGAGGAGGAGCACGTGCGGCAGCTCCGGCACCGCTACGCCCGCTGCCGCCAGAAGATGCAAGAGGCCCTGGCCACGCGCATGCCGGGGTGACCACGACAGCCGCACCCGTGGCCAGCCAGCACGCCGGGACCCTTGCCTGCCGGCAGGGGAGGGGACACACCGGGCCATCACAGCCCCCATGGGGCTGGCCCAAGGAGTGGGTGTCTCCTGGGAGAGTGAGTGTCTGGAGAGAGTGGGGGCCCTTGGGGGGAGCGAGTGTCCCCTAGGGGTGTGCGTGTCTGTAGGGAGTGAGGGAACCCAGGGGAGGAAATGTCCTCTGGGGGAGAAGGTGTCCTCTGGGGGTGGGGGTGCCCTAGGGAGCAAGTGTTTGCAGGGGAGCGAGCGTCCTCAGGGGGTGTTGGGTATCCCCACGGGGTGTTCATGTTCTCAGGGGAGTGGGTGTCCCCGGGGGTGTTGGTGTCCCCGGGGGAATGGCTGTCCCTTGCGGGGGAAGCAGGGCATTGAACACCAATAAAGACATCTGGGTGACGAGGCCTGGCCTACGGCATGTCCTTGGGGCGGGGAGGGCTGGGTATGGGGCGGTAGGGGACAAGATGACTTCCCTCCGGTGCCATTGAGGTGGGTGTGGCGGTCGCAGCGGGATTCGAACCAGCGGTCCCAGGGTTCCCTCCGGGGCGGGGAGGCGCGGGGAGGCGGGCGTGTCCCCCGCCGCTGTCACGTGATGCGGGAGCCTCCGCCTCCTGCCGCGGTCACGTGCGGGGGCCCGGCGGGCGCCGGAAGTGCCGCAGCGCGGCGGCGCAGGGAGGGGCTCGGTCGGCGTCGCCGGCGGCTCCGGGCCGCTCTCCCCCGCCCCCCTCCCCCCCCTTCCCCTCTCCCCCTTCCTCCGTCCCGCTCCCGCCGCCCCCCGCCATGGGCACCACCGGCTCCAAGTCGCGGGGGCTGTGGCCTTTCGCCTCCCCGGCGGCGGGTGGCGGCGGCGCCGAGGGTCCCGGCGGGCAGCAGGCCCTGGCCCGGGCGCGGGCCGCGCGGGCCGCTACCCCCTTCGTCTTCACACGGCGAGGGTGAGAGGCGGGGGGCGCCGTTGCCATGGCAGCGGGGTTGGAGGTGGGTGGGTGGGTGGGGGTTCTGCGCCGCTGGGTCGGTGCAGGCCTTGCCCGAGGACCGGCCCCGGCATGGTGGGGGGGACAGGCCTGTCGTGGGGCGGGGGAGCAGCCCCTCACGGGACTGGCGGTGCCGGCTCTGCCCGGTCTGGTCCCGGGGGCTGACAGCTGTCGCCATGCTCTCATCTCATCTCATCTCATCCCACTTCACCTGCTCACCTCTCCACTTCTCTCGGCAGCTCCATGTACTACGATGAGGATGGGGATCTCGCACACGAGTTCTACGAGGAGACAATCGTTACCAAGAACGGGAGGAAGCGTGCCAAGCTGAAGAGGATCCACAAGAACCTGATACCTCAGGTAGCTTGTGAAGCGTGGGGGAGAGCATGGTGACAGCTGAAGTCTCGCTGTGCATGGGCCTTCTGCCTCTGGGCAACTTCTGGCCAAGAAGGATGTGTGCGTGACAGTGGTGTTGGCAGTGGTGTGATTTGTACCTCGGTGGTGCTCAGGATTAAGTCTCGTCTTAAAATAAGAAGTTGGCATAGAGCTAGACCAGGGATAGGGACACCGACTGAGGGGCTCGGAGTGGGAGGAGAAGAGCCTGCTTGTAGGGAAACTTCTGGGGGCATAAAAGGAGAAAAGGGAGGATGAAACCAGAGCAGCAGAGAAGCCCTGCAGGAGTCTTTCCTAAGTACCCAGAAAGGCAGGCACCTGAGATAAGCCTCTGGTGTGCTCCAAGGGGTGATCCTCCCACCAGTGGGATGGGACCCTTCTGTGGACTGAGCAGGCAGTTATGGGAGGATGAGGATTCAGTGCTGCTCCCCAGGCAGGCCTGGCCTGTGGGACTAACTCCTCACTGATGTGGGCTGAAACTCACCCGATTGGAAAGCTGAGTTGAGCTGGAGACAGCAGGCCCTGAGCCCCGCCCCCCCTTCCCCCTCTCCATCCCAGCCCCCACCTGCCAGCGGATCCGATCGGATCTTCCTGGTGTCGTAACAGGAGAAGGCTTGGACGGAGCATGGGAACGGTGCCTGTAGCTGGCATGCGGGGAGCGTGCATTCAGCAGCCTCCCCTCTGGATAGAAAGCTGCTTTTCTTGTGCGCCAGCTGCCCTGGCTGCTTTCTCTCAGAGAGCTCTTTTCATTCTTTTAAATCCCGTGAATGAAAGGTGCCGGATGAAAAGCACAGGCAGCCAATATCTGCCAGTCACACACCAGCTGCTGCACGGGCAGTGCCTGGCAGAGCAGCTCCCTCCTTCCCCGCCCCGCTGAGCTCTGTGCCCGCCGTGTGTGGCAGCCAACCCTCGCTCTCCAGGGACGAGTTCGAAGGGCAAAGTGCTTTTATGGCTTCGTGTTCCCCGAGGGCAGCGTGTCCTCTGTCTGTGTAGGGCGACTCACAAGGCTCAGGGCTGCTGTTTGGTGGTTCTTGGGTGGTCTGCTCTGCTCACCACTGGCTCTTCTTTCAGGGCATAGTCAAACTAGAGCACCCTCGCATTCACGTGGATTTCCCAGTGATCATCTGCGAGGTGTGAGTCGACGGAGGTTGCTGCCCCTGGCTGGGAGGCCCTGCCCTGCTGCTCCCAGCCTCACCAGGCCAGGCTGCCTCGTGTTCCCACCCCAGGAGGACTCTGGGTGTGTGGCAGGGACGGTGGCTTTCCCCTCGCCTGGACGTGAGGTGGGACGGAACCGGCTGGGCTGGGCTTGGCTTAACGCTCCTCGCAGGAGATGGGTGACCTTGTGCAGCGACTGCTTGAAAAACACCTTTGCTTGAGTCAGAAGACTTAAAATACCTTTTGTAGCCTCTAGCCGACATTTTGATGGGTAACTGGAACTGCAGACAAGCTGCTTTGTGGGAACTGGTAAAGGGAGAGCGAGCCTGCACTTCCCACCAGAGGATATTCCCTGCTTCTCAGGTACGCGGCCCAGGGTGAGCCAGGGTAAGGTGATGTGCTGCCTGGAGTCCCTCGGGCCCAGTGGAGAGATGGCCAGTGTTGCAGCCTGTCACTTGACACGGGGGTTTTGTGCTGCTGCCCTGGGCAGGTCTGTTGATGGAGGATGAAGGCTGAGGGGGTTCCATCTCAAAGCACACTTGGCTGCTGCTGCGCTCCTCTCAGGACGGCGACAGAGATCAGATGCCACTCTCATGGACCTCAGTCTCTCCCTTCCATGTGTTTCCCACTCATCCCAGCACTGGGGACGTTGGCTTTGCTGCTGCCCACAGTCCCTCAGCCTGCAGATCTCTGCAGCCTGTGGCTGCTGCTGGTGGCAGTAAGGTCCCCAGCTCTGCGGCAAACTTGCTCCTGCCAAGCGCTGTCCCTCACCCGCTGCAGGGCCGAGCCGCAGGGCATGGAGTCTCCTCATAATGTCCCTGTCCCCCAGTGCCACCTTGGATGTACCTGCTGGCGGGGTGAGCTTTGACAGCACTGACCAGGAAGGAAATCATCTCTTCCCTCCCTGTCCCCCAAAAATAATCGATTGGTGTGCCCGGCTTGGAAATCTCCCTGGCGATGTGATCTATGGTTCCTCCCATCCCAGCTGGTGGCAGGAGGAGAAACACGATGCACTTTAAAGGAAGGCTCTCTGTTCTGTCTGGGAAGGTTCTGCTCTTTTCTCCTCTTTCCTCCTGCTTGAGAAGGTTGGACTTGCCTTGCAGCAACCTGAAACCTCTCTCCCCTGTGTTCGAGCCCCAGGACACCGAGCCAGTTGCCCCAGGGCCAGGGAAGGGCCTGACCCGCTCCACCCTTGCCAGTGCTGGGAGCCACAGCCTCCCTGCCCGGCTGTCCAGGAGCAGGCAGGTGGAGGTGGTCTGGCCATGGGGCACGGGCACAGCTTTAAACTGGGTCAGAGCCTGCTCCCCATGGCAGCCACCTTGGCTTTCCTCCTCTTTCGTTCCAGAACTTATTTACTTTCTAAGCACTTCAGATGTTTGCTACCTCGATTTTTAATTTAAGCCGCTGGCACTTGGCCGCCAGCCCTGTCGGCGTCTACGTTGGATGTATCCATCCCCACGCCCGCCCAGAGCCGCCCGGGCGCGGGGCCACATTCCCGGCTTCGGGGAGATACGGGCGGCGTGGCTGTTGCTGTCTTCCTGTCACCACCTCTTCCCTCCGTGTCCCCTCACCCGCTGTTCCCATCGGCAGGCGCGAGCAGGGAGGGTGAAGTGGACGTGCTGGCAGGGAAGCCGGCAGGGCTGAGCTCGCCTACACTGTGATGCTGGGCGCTTCTTTCCACGTCTTTTGTTCTCCTGCTTGCTTGAAAAGAGTCTTGTCTTGAAACAATCCCCCACTGAAGTGTTTCTTACTTGCACCGCCTGCTCTCAAATTCCTCCTGGGCTGGATCTCCCTGGGAAGGGGTCCCCACAGGAGAGCAGGAGCTGCTGTCCCCCAGGAAGAGGAGAGGAGAGAAAGCCGTGGCTGGGCTGCCTGGCCCTGCTGCTGTCCAAGGGCTCAGGAGGCTGCACCGAGCCCACCTTGGGTACTGGGGAAGACAGAGGAGGAGCAGAGAGGAGGTGGGTGCTGTTTGCCTGCCCTGACTGGGAGCCCCTTGCCTGGCTGCTGGCCAGAAATCTGCTGACAAGGCACAGCCTGAACCCCGGGGGGGGAAAAACGGGAACGAGCTTAGTGAGGATGCTTTTGTCCTCCCTGACAAGCTGCCTGCCCTTCCCCCAGCGTGTCAAACATGCTTCCCCCAAAAAAAAGACTTCTCCCACCCTGCCGTGTCACCAAAGCAGCAGGGAACCTCTGCAGACTGCCAACAAGTTGTGTCCTGTCCCTCTGCTTCCCAGGCTGGTCCCCGAGCAGCCAGACTCCCAGACCCCTCCCTTATCCTGCAGCAGCAGGGCCTTAGGAGGGCCCGGAGGGATCTTAAAATGTGAAGGTCACTGTAAATAGTATCTATGTCCACTGTGGTGTTGGAGCAAGCAAAAAAAACAGAAAGGAAAGTTTTTCCTTTTGATTTTGTGTTGGGATTTTTTTGTATGATTTCTGTGCGACATTGTGCTTTCTTGTGTGGATGTGTAGCTGAACCATACTCACCAACACTAGGCTCCTTGCTCCTCTAGAGTACGGGTAGGACCCGTGGGGTTGGGAAACATACACTATTTATGGTCCTTCTCCCAGTGCATCTGTCCACTTTTGTTAAACTTCAATAAAATTATTTGTAGAGCCCACAAGTCCAAGAGCTGTCTGATTGGGGAGGGTGAGTGGCCGTGCAAGTGGGATGGGGAGCTGAGAGGAGGGGGGCTTTACTATGCTGGGCTGCTTGCTGCTGATCCCCGTTTTTTTTTTGGGGGGGGGGGTGTTTGTAGATGCCAGACTGGTGGTGGAGGAGCTGGGAGTCATGGCTGTATCCAGGTACTTGGATTAGGCACAGCCAGAGCCGATGGCTTTGTCAGACCGAGACTCCACTTGTAGCTGCTGTGACAGCCTTTAAATGTATAAACAAAATGTATTTATATAAATAGAAGTCTCTTGTTCAGCGTGGTAGGGTTGGAACCCAGGCCCCCTCGCGTGGGGAAGGACGTCTGGGTTGGAGGCAGGGGGTCTGATCCCAGGAGGATCTGTTTGCTCCTTCACTGCCTGCCCTGCCAAATCAGTGCCTTGTTAACCACCGGGGCTGACGACATTCTCGGACCTGGCGTGACCCGGTGCCGGGATGTTGCCTGTCCCGGAGCGGTGCCGGCTCCCCCGTGGGACAGCCGTGATCCCACTTTTTTCCCTGTGTCCTGCCCCCGGCTGCCCTGTGAATGTTTTCGTGTAGCCACCGCCACCTCTTACCGTTTCCTCCGCGTAAGCCGGCTCGGAAATGAGCCGCTGACGAGAGCTGTAATGAGTGAGTGGTGCGGGGTGTCCTGCCAGCGCTTCGCCTTGTGCGGGGTGAGGCACTGGGATTTTTGCCCAGTGATCTGTAGAGGCACCAACCCCAGGAGGGGACGGATTGTGATGCCCTCCAGGGTTACCGGGTGGCTGCACCGAGCGTTACAGCTCAGCGAGGTTAAGCCAGGCAGTGGTCACCTCTCTGTCCCCAGCCCAGATCCTCTCGCACCTTGCCCGGACCCTTCCGGCACCGGCGGATGTGACTAACGCCCCGTTATCCGGTGTCAGGGAGGGATTCACAGCTGCAGGTCGCTTGCTGGGCTCACCCCGACCCCTGCTCACCTCCACCTCTCTTCTCTCCTGCCTGCTGGGAACAGCTGCCCCCTCCCAAAATCCAGGGTTTTCTCTGTGAGAAGACAGGAGGGAAACCGGGGCCGGCAATGCCAAACCCTCCCGGGGGGTGAGAAGCTGCCTTGTGTTGAGGACATCATCTCTCCCAGCAGCAGAACCGTGTCCCCCTCAGCCACCCCGCTGCCGGGGGGAGCCCGTTACCTACCACGCACGAGGCCGTGGAGGGTGGAAAATTTTAGGCATTCTTGGTGCCGGATCAGGGAGCTGTTTACTGCCCGGAGGAGAGGGCAGCACCCGCTGGAGCTGGGATTTCTTGGCTCCCAGCAATCTCCCCCGAGGGTTTCTGCAGCCAACGCCTGGCCACCGGCCGACCTTCCCTGCCTCATTCCCGACCGGTGCCCAGCCCTGCCCACGGGCCGGGACGAGCTGTGAGGCACAGCCTAGGTTTGGGGCAGCCAGCTGGGACATCATGCCTGTCCATGGTCACCCTCGTGTGGGATCTTGGCCACTAAAGCTGGCACCGGAGTGGGTCCCGCTAACTGGAGCCATCTGTGGGTGCTGGTGGCCCTGGGCTCAGCACCGGGGACTGGCACTGAACGATGCCAGCTTGGAACTCCCACCCCATCCCGGGGGAGCACGGGCGGCTGGGGAGTGCTTCCGCAGATTGAGCCCCGCTTCCTTCCCTGCCGGCCGGCACACCCTCGCACTCCGGCCCCAAGCTTCCTCCGCGGGGACACCCTGCTGGCCCCTGGGGCCAGCCCTGGCAGGGACAGGCAGGACACAGGGTGGCCACATGGCTGGTCCCTAAGTCCTGCCTGTCCAGCTGCCCACCAGGGGACCCTCCAGAGCCTCAGCAGCGCCCCGGGAAGGAAGCCCCCCCAGCCCGGCTGCTCCTGCATCCCCCCTTGTCCCTCATGTCAGGAAACCCGTGGGGCCACGGCTGAGTCAGCAGCACTGGCTGTCCGGCCCCACACAGGACGTCCTGTCCTGCACAGCACTGCCCTGGGGACACCACCATCCTGGGGACACCACCATACCAGAACTTCACTGTCCTGGGGACTCTGCTGTTCCAAGGACACCACTATTCTAGGGGACACCACTATTCTAGGGACACCACCATACCAGGGACATCACTGTTCTGGAGATACCATTGTCCTGGGGACACCTCTGTACTAGGGACATCACTGTCCTGCCCATACCACCACCCTGGGGATGCCCTGTTCCAGGCACACCACTGTTCTGGGGACACCACCATGCTGGGACCACTACGGTTCTAGGGATAACAACAAACCTGGGGACATCACCATGCTGGGGGGACACCAGTCTGGGGACACCACTGCCCTGAGGACATTGTCACTCTAGGGACACCACCATTCTGGGGTCACCACTGTCCTGGGGTCTGCAACATTCTGGGATCACCGCTCTTTTAAGGATGTCACTATCATAGGGGACACGACTATTTTGGGGTCACCATCATTTTAGGGTCAATGCTGTCATGGGGTCACTGCTGCCCTGAGGACATCACCACCCCGGTGTCCCCACCACTCTGGGGACACCCTCATCACGAAGTCATCCCCACTACTCCGGCGTCACCCCCATTTTGGGGTCCCCGCTGTCACCACCGCCTTGGGCCCCCCCCCCCGCGCCCCGCAGCGCCCCCTACCGGTGCCCCCCGCCGCCCCGGCCCGCCCCCTTCCTCCGCGCGGTGGGGCGGAGCCTCCCGGGCCGTACCAAGCGCAACGCGACGGGGGGCACCAAGCCCTACCCGGTACCACAGCCCCACGACGGGAGGTGTTGGAAGGGGGACAAGGGGGGGACCGCCGCCGCTCTGCCCCTCCCCAGGCTCCACGGTCGTTGGTTCTGCCCCCCCGGCACGCGGCGCCTGGGGCTGGACGCGGGGGCTGGGGGGGCGGTGCCCCCGCGGGTGGTGCGCGCCGGGGAGGTTTAAAGCGGGCGGCGGGGGGAGGAGGCGCCGGTGGGAGCCCGCGGCGGGGAATGGTGTGAGGCGGTGAGAGGAGAGCGGAGCCGAGCGGTGGGGAGCGGGGCCGGGGGGCCGCGCCCCGGGGCTTTGTGTGCCGGCGTCGGACAAAGGCGGCGCCGCGCCGGCACCCGCGGGAGCGGCGGGCAGAGGGAGCGGGGGCGTCCGGGAGTGGGGAGGACCGGGAGCAGAGGAGATCCGGAGCGAAGGGGTGTTCTGGAGGGACCGGGACCGACCAGGAGAGAAGGGGTATTGAGGAGGGATCGAGACCGACCGGGAGTGAGGGGCTACTCGTGGGGGACCGGGACCGACCGCAGCCGCTTAGGACAGGGATTCCCGGGCGTCAGTCCCCGGGGCGCGGGCAGAGCCGTCCCGGCACACTTCTGCCCCGGGCCGGGTTGTGGGGAGGGGGCTTAGGGCAGGGTCTGCCTTGGGGGGTGCGGACGGAGCCACCCCCTGCCCTCACGCCTCTCCTGACGCCCCTCTCCCACTGCCCACAGGCCCCGCCTTGGGCAGGATGCGTGGGGGCTGCGCGCTGGCCGTGGCCGTTCCCTGGCTGGCCCTGCTGGCCCTGGCCTGGCAACCCCCCGAGAAGCCAGCGGCCACCCCCCTGTTCACCCGCCGGCCCTTCTTGGTGGCCTGGAACGTGCCCACCCAGGACTGCAAGCCCCGCTTCCAGGTGCCCCTCGACTTCAGTATCTTTGACCTGCATGCCTCCCCCAACGAGGGCTTCGTGGGGCAGAACCTCACCATCTTCTACAAGGAGCGCCTGGGGCTCTACCCCTACTACAACAAGCAGCGTGTGGCCATCAACGGTGGCATCCCCCAAAACAGCAGCCTGTCCAAGCACCTTGCCAACCTCCAGGCGGGCATCAGCAAGTACATCCGCTCACCTGCCATGGAAGGGCTGGCTGTCATTGACTGGGAGGAGTGGCGGCCAATCTGGGCACGCAACTGGAAGCCCAAGGACATCTACCGGGAGGTGTCTCAGCATCTGGTGCACCAGCGGCAGCTCAACTGGTCCCGTGAGGAGGTGAACAAGCAGGCAGTGTTTGAGTTTGAGTTGGCCGCCCGGCAGTTCATGGTGAGCACCCTGCGTGTGGCCAAGAGCTTTCGCCCCAAGCAGCTCTGGGGGTTCTACCTCTTCCCCGACTGCTACAACCATGACTACAGCAAGAACAAGGAGAGCTACACCGGGCAGTGCCCGGATGTGGAGAAAACACGCAATGACCAGCTGTCGTGGCTCTGGAAGGAGAGCATGGCCCTCTACCCCTCCATCTACCTCGAAGCGCTCCTGGCGTCCACCCCTAACAGCCGCAAGTTTGTGCGGGCACGGGTGATGGAGGCCATGCGCATCTCGCAGCAACACCATGACGGTTACTCCCTGCCTGTCTTTGTCTACACCCGGCCCACCTACAGCCGCAAGCTGGACGTGCTCAGCCAGGTAGGGCTGTGCCACCAGGATGTCCTCATCCCTAGCCCCACACGCCTCTGGGGTCAGCCAAGTTGGTCCCTCTGCCTGTGTCTCATCTCCATCCACAGAGTGGGATGGCTCTTGAAGCTGGTGGCCATGCTTATGGTGTCACCAGCACCCTGTGGTTTGGCTGTCCCCATGCAGAGCAGCACTCTTTGGTATAGGGCTGGTCTGGGAGCCAGGAGGAGTGCATGTCTCTGTCTGTCTCCTTCCCAAGGGGGTTATGGGCCCCCAGTTCAACTCTTCCATGGGTAAATGCTGAGGGCCCACAAACTGCCCCTGCTCTCCCCTTCTACTTATGGGCAAAAAATATCTAGCAGCAGGGCTAGCACCACTGGTCACCATCATCAGGTGACCACAAGACTCCTGGGTCCTGGCAGCCAAGACCCTGAGGGATGTGAGTCCACAGCCCCTGTACTGTGCTGGCTTAGCCCCTGAGGCGGTGTGGTGGAGTTGGGAAGCCTTGCCCCCATGGAGCTGGGACAGTCCCCTCTCCTTGTGGCCTGGAGCAGGGATGAGTTTTGCTTCTCTGACTCCACAGTGGGCTCTTTGAGGCACACTGTGCTGGGGGAATGGGGTCTTTGGGCACTAACTGGACTCTGTCCCCGCAGCTGGACCTGATCTCCACCATTGGAGAGAGCGCAGCACTGGGTGCAGCTGGGGCCATCTTCTGGGGTGATGCAGACTACACTAAAAACCGGGTAAGTGTGGGGTCAGTGTGCCCTTGGGGACATAGGTGATAATTGGGGGGGTTACCTGCCCCTAGAGAGGAGGACCAGTGGCTCATTGCTGGGATGCCTTCAACATCTGGGGTGCTTTTTCTCTCTGGGCCACCCCAACACACACCTGATGCTCCCCTTTCCCCCAGGACTCGTGCCAGATCATCAAGAACTACCTGGAGGGGGACCTGGGCCGCTACATCGTGAACGTCACAACGGCAGCACAGCTCTGCAGCACAACGCTGTGCCAGGGCCGGGGCCGCTGCCTGCGCCAGGACAGCACCGCCGATGTCTTCCTCCACCTCAACTCCACCAGCTTCCAGCTGCGGCGCCGGGAAGGGGACCACTCCCAAGGCCCCCTCTACTGGCCCGAGGGCCATCTGTCCCCTGCTGACACCCTCTTCCTACGGACCCACTTCCACTGCCACTGCTACCAGGGCTGGCAGGGCAGCAGCTGCCAGGTGCCCGCCAGTCCTCGCAGTCATGCCCCGGCCCCCCTGGCACCGCTGGGGCTTGGGGTGCTGTTGGTGCTCGCCAGCTGGTGCTGACCCCCCCTGGACTGAGCTGGCACCCCCTTTCTGTGGCGGTGGAGGGGATCTATTTAAGATTCCCCCACCCTGCCAGTGTGGCAGCTTGTTATGGGGGTGCTGCCCCTCTCCGGGTGGGAGGGGGGTGTGTTGTTGTCCCCCCCCTCTGCCCTTCCTGCTGCAGGGCGGGTGCCCCTCATGGGGATGGAGGGCAGGGTTGGGGGGCGGCCTCTCCTGTTGTAAGGAGAGAAAGGGGGCGGGGGGGACTAAGGGGGGCATGGGGGCAGGGAGCGGGTGCTACGTGGTGCTGAGCCCCTGTGCGCTGCCCCACACTGAAGTGCTTTACCTCGAATAAATGTGGGCGAAGTGTCAGTGGGCTGTGGGCTGATTTGGGGATGGGGGGAGGGGTCACCCTGGCGTGGGAGTGCGGGTCGGGGAAGGTGCTGCGGGGGCTGGAGATGCGGGACGCGGCTGGGCCACCCACGTGGAGGCCGCTGAGGCCACACCCCCTTCATATAACCACGCCCCTTGATCTAAGCTCCGCCCACCTGGGGCTTCCCCCGGGCTGGCCGCGCCCCGCAGCGCGTGGTGAGGGCGGGACCGGGACCGGGCAGGGTTCGGTGCGGCGAGGGTCGGGTGGGTAGCGCGCTGCGGCCCGGGCCGAACCGAACCGAACCTCTGCCCCGAGTGTCGCCGGGTGCTGCTGTCCCCAGGCGGTGCTCTCCTGTGGCACCAGTGTTCCCGGCGCTTGTGACTCACCAGATCCTGCCCCACGTCGAGAGCTTCCTCCCAGCAGTGCCCTCCTCCTCCTGCCTCATGGCCGATGTTCTTCTCTGCGCTACCCCAGCAGCCCACCCCCCTCGCCGTGACCTTGACCCCCACACCCTGTCTGTGTCTGTTTGTCTTTCCAGGCCAGCTCATCGCCGGCTGGTCACTGGGTGTTGACTCTGCGCATTCCTCCCCAGCGCTCATTAACCGGGGCAGGCGCGCTGCCGGCGCACTCCAGAGCCACCCCGCTGGGCTGCGGATGCTGGTATCTTGGGGACTTCACGTCAGGAAGTGGGAGAGGTGACCCTGGTGACTGGTGTTGCTTGGGGACGGGGTTGTGGGTTAGGGCTGGTCCCAGCTTGGGCTAAGGACAAAAGCGTCTGCCCAGATCTCAGCCCATTTCAGCTCTGGGACCCATCCTTCACCCACTGTCACCATGACAATGGAGTGGTCCGTCTGGGTCCTCCTGCTGCTCCTGCCCACCATGACCTACACGGGGGGGCCTGGCCCTGTCCTCATCAACCGCCCCTTCGTCACCATCTGGAACATCCCCACCGAGCGCTGCACCACGAAGTACAATGTCACCATCAACCTGGAGGTCTTTGATGTGTTGGCCAATGACCATCAGTCTTTCATCGGGCAGGACATCACCCTCTTCTACAGTGAGGAGCTGGGGCGCTTCCCCTACTACACGGCTGAGGGGGTGCCAGTGAATGGGGGGCTTCCCCAAAACGCCAGCCTGCTGGCCCACCTGCTCCAGGCCACCCAGGACATCAAGGTCACCCTGCCCAGCCCTGCCTATGATGGGTTGGCCATCATTGACTGGGAGAAGTGGCGCCCGCTGTGGATCCGCAACTGGGACTCCATGGATATCTACCACCAGAAGTCAGAGGAGCTGGTGCAGCAGCAGCACCCGCAGTGGCCCCCCAAGGAGGTAAAGGAGGAGGCCATGAAGCTGTTTGAGCAGAGTGCCCGTGCCTTCATGGAGTGGACCCTGCAGCTGGGCAAGACCCTTCGTCCTGGTGGCTACTGGGGGTTCTATGGCTTCCCCAACTGCTACAACAATGACTTTGACAGCCTGCCCTACACTGGGATGTGCCCGGAGGTGGAGCACGAGAGGAACAAGGAGCTGTGGTGGCTCTGGCAGAGCAGCCGGGCACTCTATCCCAGCATCTACCTGCCCCCACATTTGAATGGCACCAGCAAAGTGCTTCCCTACGTCCAGCACCGCGTGGCCGAGGCTTTTGCTGTCGTCAATGGCAGCATCCCCGTCGTGCCCTACTCCCAGATTGCTTTTGACTGCACCACTGACTTTCTCTCCCAGGTGATGGGGATGTGGGGATGGTGGGCACCTCTCAGGCTGATGGGTTGGTGCTGGGGAGTCTTTAGCTCTGCCGGGGCAGTGCAGGGGCCTTTGGGCACCGTTGACTTCTCTTCCCACGGTTGCAGGAGGACCTGATCAACACCATTGGGGAAAGTGCCGCTCAGGGCGCTGCCGGCATCGTCCTCTGGGGCAGCCTCAACTACAGCATCTCCAAGGTGAGTGTGCTGGGTGGCACCTTCCCACTGCCCACCCGAACCTCCCTGCCCTATCCGTGCAGGGCTATGACACCGGGTGCCATTTCAGGAGATGTGCCTGAGGCTGAAGGACTACACGGAGGGGCCCCTGGGACACTACATCGTCAACGTGACGGCCAGCGCCGAGCTGTGCAGCCGGAGCCTCTGCTCGGGCCGGGGCCGCTGCGTGCGCCGGGAGAACCAGCGAGGCTTCCTCCACCTGGATCCCTCCCGCTTCTCCATCGACCTGCAAGCCAGGAAGCCCTGGCTGGTGGCACAGAGCCTGGAACCTGGTGATGATGTCTCCCGGCTGGCCGAGGAGTTCCGCTGCCAGTGCTATGACCAGTGGCAGGGACCCCGCTGTGACAGGCAGAGCTTTGCCCTGTGAGCTCCCCTGTGGTGCCGAGGACACTGGGCAGAGCAGGGTGACATTGTGGGTCTGGGAACACGGCTGCTAATAAAGCTGATAGGCACCTGCATGTGTCTCCTTGTCTTCCACCAAGGTATGTTTTGGGGCAAAAGGATCCCCCAGTGATTTTGGCACTGCCTTGGGATGCTGCCAAGGGCTGTGCATCGGTTGGGGGGTCTGGGAGTGGAATACCTCAGAGAAGCCAGTAAAAAAAAAAAAAGAGGAAAAAATTATGGGAAAAGGTACGAAGAACCTCCAGAAATGTCTTTGCTGTGCTGGTGGCTTTTGAGTTGCTGCTCCACAGCCTTTGGCAGAGAGCAGGGTAGCAGCAGGGCTGGAGCTTCAGCCAGCATCCAGAGTGCTGGCTGTGTGGGGTCCCTCCTCAGCCAGATGCTGCTGCACCTTCCCTGTGTCTTACCCAGGGCCCCTTTATTTCCCTTGGGTTTTTCCAGCAGTGTGGAGTTCATTTCCCAAGCTGAACAAATGCAAGAAAATAGAAATCTCTTCCTGTTTTCTGCCTGTTTCGTGAGATGGGCTCCGTGGTTTGAAGAGCACAGTTTCCACGTGGGAACAGGTGTGTGCCCAGATGATGCTCCCTTCCCACACTTCAGCAGTCTCCCAGGGGCTGATCAACTGAAAGTAAAACACCACAAAAGTTGTGTAAAGGAAATGGAAGGACAGGGATGTGTGCCTCCCCTGTTCCTTGCTTTGGTTCCTCTACTTCTCTTTGTTTTTTCCAGTGTAAGAACAAGAGGAACAAAACCAATCCTGCTCTGTAAAGCTTTAGCATCACCTCCCTCTCTGCTGGATCAGGTGTTTTGCTGCAAAGGAGAGGTCATCTCCAGGCTCTGGGACTCAGCAATGCTCTTCCCTTTTGCCACAATCCTTCTCTGGATTGTTTATGATCCCGTGAGTGTTAGGGCAGTAAAGGTGAGGACATTAAGCATAGGGACAGTGTGGGCAGAGCCCCATGGTGGGCATTTGGGCAGAGCAGGGAGGGTCTCCTGGAGCTGCCAGAGCATCACTGAAGGCCTGGCCTGGACAGAGAGGCATGGTGCAGATCAGCTGGACTTGACTGTTGCCCTGCAGTGCTGGAATAAATGGAAGGTTTGGTATTTCCCTGCTGCAGAAATGTAATATGGTCTTTGTTGTCTTGTCCCTGGATGCTGACTGTAAGGAAATTTCATCCAAGCTGTTATCACAGCCTAAATTTTACGTTTGTCAAAATGCAGAGAACTGCAGCAAGTGTGTAGGAAGAAACCTCTGCCAGACACAGGAGAAGGTAGCCCAGGGCCCAGTCAAAAAGGAAAATTGAATTCCTCCAGCCCTTTCCTTTTCCAAGTAACATTGCAGCACAGAGCCAGAGGACATCTCTTTCAGAAGAGCAGGAAGACAGAAGGGAAACTGCTCAGCAGGGACTTGCTGTTTTTCTTCTCTCCTGGGGACAAGGTGGCTCCTGCCTTCTCTCTGGGCAAGTGCAGTGCAGATGCCTTCATTGTCACAGGTAGGAGAGCTTGTACAGGTAACACAGTTTTAGCAGCAAAACTTCATGACAATGAAAACAGTTCCAAGTACCTGTTTTCAAGATGGGCACAAATGTCTTCCAAAAAAGCAGTCACTACCACCACCATCCTGGCATGAGTAACTTAGGGTTGTGAGTACCCTCAGCAGTCTTATGGACCCCAGTAAGAACCAGAATTTGATTTCTACAGAGCTGCTACAGTTGACTTGTTCATTTCTTGTTACACTGACTATGGCTCTGAGAAAGGTACCCAGGATCAGCTCTTTGGATTCCCCAGTCATGGCTTTCAGGAACATATACTGGGTTATTACCAAACTCTTTGCCAAGCTTGTTCCCCCCCTAAAAATTAGTCAGAATTGGATTTTGGCCCAGAATTAATTGTTTAATCTAATTGTTATATAGTTAGCTCGGTAAATGTTGGGTGTGGATGTTGGAAACAATGTTATCTTAATATTTTTTGTATGTGGAATGTGATTTAACTTAATGAACACTCAAACACACTCCTCCCAAGTTACAGAGAATTGGATATTTACCATGTATTACATGCTGGAATTGAAAGCAAAGTTCACCCTGCTAATCAGACAAAGAAAATGTCTGAATTTCAAGAACTCCTTTTGCCTGGCAGGTATCACAGCTGTGTGCCTGGAGCTTTCAGTCATTTCTTTGCCTTCAGGTTTTGAGATTCTGAATATCTGGTGCATTGTTAGGGGATGGTTTGGGACTTGTACTGGGCACAGTATTTTATGTTATCTCAGCCCATTAACTGAACTGAGCATTGAAACAGGTATCAGGAAAGATGCTCTTCTGGCTTTGCAGAAGGGTCTAACCCTGTCAGCAGTTGCACAAGCACTGCAAGAAAACCTGCCTTTGGGTGCTGGCCTGCAGTTCATCTGAGCCTGGAAACCCAGACCAGACCTGCTTCTTGTTGTTGAAATAATGCAAGCTGGGCACGAACACATAATAATAGTTTAAAAGGTATAAGAGGATTTGTTTTATTCATCCTGTTTGTGGTAGCTATTCCTTGGTTCTTCCCTCTTGCCATATATCTAATGATACCCAAGACACTGGATTGCATGTAACCCAGCTCATTATCCTCCAGCCTCCAAGAATCAGAGACAAGTAAGACCTGGCATGCTCTGCCAACAGGCAGCTTAGATCCACTGAACATCTGCTGGGCTGGTTTGATATTTTTTTTTTTTTTCAGGTCTGAAAACCACACTACACCTTTTACCTGTGCAGTGCTCTGCGAGTCCACCCACAACATCAGAGAGCTTGGGCTGGAGAGGAGCCAACCAAGATCCCACAGCGTGGGTCCCACCTCTGCCTGCTCCACACCAGGTGGGTGCAGGATGCTCATGATGCCCTCACACCAGCTCCCATCTTCTGTGCTCAGGGTGACTGAGAAATCTGCTGTGCTCAGAGCTCAGTTGTCCTCTGGGCTCACTCCAAACTGCTTTTTAGGCTTTTTCCATGTGCTGCTTAAAGAAATAAGGGCAGGCTGCCACCTAAAACTGTCCTTACATTGCACAGCTTTTCATTTCAACCACTAAGGTTTTTTTTTGCCTTGGTAGCTTAAGCCCCATGTTATTGCCCAAAAGAACTGAAGTACTTACTATGGTTACCTATCCCAAGCAGAGAAAATTCAGTTGCTGATTGCTCTGAAATGAGAAAGATTATTCTGTGATCTAGAATGAAGCTACTGCTAGTGAGAAGCCTTAAATGCTTCAATATGACTTGGACATGAAGTCCTAGCTGAATGGTAAAGTGTAGATTAAGTCTTGCATAAAACAGGATGAAGAAAACTCTCCCAAACAACCCACAGGTTTTTCAGGTACAAGTTGGAAATTAGAGGCCTGGTAATAAGCTAATAAGAAAAGTTCTCCCCTGCCTTGTTCCCTGAGTAAGAAGGTCAAAATCAGTAAAAAGAGAATTTTTCCAAATTCCTTTGTGTCCAATCAGACACTAAGATGCTGTTTTCAGTTTTGTATTTGTCTATGCCTATGGTCTGACCATCAAGATGGTGACTGTATTTTGAGACCTCAGGAGCTGTTTTAGTTATCATTTACCACTGCACTCCACTTCATACAAAGCTTTGGACAGAAGTCATAAAACAAAAGTCAGAAGAATGGGAAGCAGGTCCCTTCAGCCCATTTCTCCTGCAGCCCTTGCAGCTGGGTGCTGAGCTTCTCCCACAGCCTCTGGACTCAGGGTACAAGTAAGCAGCATTTTTTGAATAATTTAATCCTACCTAAAAGCAGTCACAGCAACTGTATGGCTTGAAATTAGATGCCATGTAGATCTTTAAAATGCTTTTTATCCCATTTACATTGCAGCAGAAGCTTGTAGCCTCAGTACTGATGTTGCTCTGGATACCTGTAAGCCCATTGCAGCTGAATGAAGACAGAGCTGAGTGCTCTGCACTTGGAGGAGATATTGAGAATCAGTGCCAGCAGCATGAAGTGATGACAAAATTCTGTGTTCATGTGAGACCAACTTTAATCCACCACCAGGTCAGTACAAGGCATGAGACAGTGTGGGGGCAGGACAGGAGTGTCCTGGGGATGGGTGAGTCTGGGCATGGGCTTTGGTTGTTCTGTTTACCTGCAGTCACAGAAAGCTCATCTAACTCCCCATCACCAGCAAGCTTAGGGGGGAGCAGCTCACAAAAGCAAAGGAGCTCAGAGGCTGTGGGGAGAGGCACCTTAGAGAAACAGGAGACCAGGAGGAGGAGAAGGCATAAAAATGTGTCCAAGGACAATTGCATTTATGAGTGGCTCGAGGTGCTACCCAGAACAACAGGAGGGAATGGCCTCATGTTGTGCCAGGGGAGGTTTGCATTGGAGATTAGGAAAAATTTCTTCCCCTAAAGGGTTGCCAGACACTGGCACAGGCTACCCAGGGCAGTGGTGGAGTCACCATCCCTGAAGGGATTTAAAAGATGAAAATATGTGTACATGTAGTTCTTAGGGACATAATTTAGTGGTGGAATTGGCAGTGCTGGGTTAATGGTTGATAATCTTAAAGGTCTTTTCTAACCAAAATGATTCTATGATTCTATCTAGAAGAGGTGTAAAACAGTCTTCAGGGGCCACAGATGCTGCTGTCGCCTTGAATGTGGTGCCTCTTGTTTCCCAGCACTTGCAGGGATATCAAATGTCATTCCTCTGATTCAACAGATTGCAATTTCAAAAGTTACTTGGAAAAAAAAAAAACAAACAAAAAACCTAAACCCTGAAGCATGGTTTTCAAGCTCTCAGCAAACGTTGAAACATCCAGCACCAACAGCAGCCCCTGCCTCAGGTTGTGTAAATAAAAAAGCCTCTGTGTTTGGAAGCTTGAACCACTTTATTCCATGATTTTTTTTCAGATCTGTCAGCAATAGGGCTGGGCACCCAAACAGAGGTGCAGGAGCTTGGTTTGTGTGCTCCACTACAGCCACAAAGGGCAGAAGCAGCACACTGGTGTTACTTGCAGTATCTCTGCTGCTCTGATTTGGCAGCAACTCCTCTCCTAGTTATTTTCCAGCCCGAGGAACAGGCTAATCGCTGTCTTGTGCTGGCGCTAGGAAGTCGGCAGGAGTGTTACCAACAGCCTGAGGAGAGTCAGAGCAAAGCCTTGTGAACTGACCTCAGTGAAGCTGTTTGCTTGTGCTGTGCAAAATGCCCTGCAAAGTGATCTTCCTCTGCTGACACACGAAACCACACACTGCTCCAAACACTGCTCTCATCTGCTGATGCCAACTTCAAGCAGACACCCAATATTATAGCAGAACAGTCTCCAGGACCTGTCCTGCATTTGACTGTAATCCTTCTCAGGAGGAAAAACCCTGATTTTACAGATTACCGGTCATAATTCCCAATGAAGACATTGATAGCTGTAATCCTCTGTTGGGTAGAGCTCGGGGTTAGTTTTGGCAAACACAAACCAAGCTGGAATTGAAGGGGGAAAACAAAAAAAACTTTGAGGCTGTTCCTGCCCTCAGTGCAAAGTATGTATTCTTTACTATCTTATTTGTTTTAGCACACACCAACCTGCTGCACACAGCAGCTATCAGCTGAGATAACAGAGAGTTCAATGTTTGAGGCCCAGCTTTTCTCACCATAACAACAAAGCTGTAAAGAGAGTAAGGGGACGTGGGTAATTCCAGCATCCAGCATGGCAGGTGCAGCCTTGCTGGATATTTTGTCAGGATTTATTTCATACTGTCACGGTGCATGATGTGGAGCCACGGTGCATGTCTGAGCACAGATACCCCACATACTCTGGGGAGTCTGTGTGGTGCAAAGCATTGACAGAATATAATATACACAGTGTGTACAAGTGCCAGAGAGCATGTGTGTGCTGCTTGTCTTCAAGGCAGCTGGGAAAAGCGGTGGTCTGTATTTAATCTTCTTGGCCTTTTATAAAATAGTGGAGGTGGTGACCTTTGAATATGGTCTTCTGAAACCAGCCTGCTCTCCCTGACTGATTAAGCCAGCTCTTGGGGCACAAGTGACTCTTTATATTCACTGGTCTAGACCAGAAAAACCTCCCTCAAGCAAGCTACCCTTTTCTCCCTGCATCTCTGCTACCCTATCAAAATTCATTTGATGGGGCAGATTTTCTGATAAAAATTCAGATTGCATTTAATCACACTGAAAATACCTATGCTGTTTTTTATTTCGTGTACTAACACTGTTGTGTTTGCTTTGCCAGTCTGCTTGTAGACCTCGTTGAATCAGTAACCACATTCAACTCGAACCAATTAATTGGAAAAGCTGTGCTCTCCCCACCAGTCTATGAAAGCAGGTAAGCCCAAGAAAAATCTCCTAGCAGCTGCTCTTTAGGGTGTTAGTCAGAAGGGTCATGAAACCTTTTCCTCTTCAGTTATGGCCAGAAGGCATAATGCAGTATATAAATCCAATAACATGGAGTAAAGGGATCTCATCTTAGAATGCCTGGGTCTGAGTTCTTGCTAGATAAATCAATGTAGGAGCTAAAATAACAAGGCACTTAATTGATGAGTAATCCCTAAGTGGCATGGAACTAAAATACATCAAAGTAGTCCTTTCTGTTGTGGTCTGAGCACCTAACTTATCGCTTCTACTACACGTATACTAGTAGAAAGAAGTGCAACAGAAATGCAAGCAATTTGCCAAAAAATGTGCTTAATATAATATTTATATAATCTTCTTATGTGCTGCCTGTCTTGAGGGGGGCCTGTGATGAAAGAAAGGGTTTTTTTCCCAAAGGTTATGGAAAATCTCAGTTGTCTGGGATAAAGAAGCAGCAGTTGACTACAGCTGTGTGTACAGAAAACGTGAGGCATAAAAATAGCCAAACACTCCAGCACGCAGCAAGATTCCCCACTTCCAGAGAGCCTGAGAAAGGCCAGGCAAGCTCTTAGGGAATGACCAGACTTGAATGAGAATTCCCACTAACCAAGATAAGGCTTCCCAAACCAGTCTTGAGGTAGCTTAACATGCTTCTATGCTTCAGGACAAGGCTCCACTTAATTTTTTAAAAATCTTATAGTCTGGACAAATAAAATAGCTCAGAGAAAGAAAAATCAAAGTAGTGTCTGACTACATCAGTAACTGTATTATCTTAACTTTTGCTTGCCAGTTCAATGATTGATGTTTCTGCCTTTTATTCTTCTCCTGCCCACTGGGCAGAGGCTGCAAAATGTCTTAAAGAAAAAGAATTGTGCTGCCTGGCACAACTGAATGCAGCACAGTCCTGCATTTGCCCAGTTCCTATGAAATTTAACAAGGACCCAACAGGTTAAACTTTCCAGTGAAACTGAGGAACTTGACCACAACCTAGCTAAAATAGTTACAAACCTCTCATTGATTTACCCACCTTTTATTTATTGTCACCCAGAGATAAAAACGATGGGCTCACAGTTAAAAAAGTAAAGTAGGAGAAAGCAACCTGTTAAAATAACAGCAGCATCAGTGTCCCCAGGCAGCTGAGGCTTGTCACAGCAATGTGGGCTGATAAGCCTGATAGGATGCATTCCCTTGCCAGCAGCTGCAGGCAGCTGCATTTGTGTGGCCTTTTCTTCAGCCTCGGGGTAGAAATACACACTGGGCTGATCTTGGAAGCCATAAAAGCACGTCTAGGGCAGAACATTTTCCAAGGTCCCCAAGTGTGGAATTGTTTCCAATTTAACTATTTTTGAGAAAGACACGGGACTAAGTCACACATTTTCCAAACAGATGACCCTGCTTGCTCAGTCTGAGCATAAACTGGGGCCAAATATCCCAGGGAGAAACTTTGTGAGTACTTATCTTAAACTCTTCTTCCTTCCCAAGTCCTCTGAAATGCAAATAAATTATAAGATGTATTTTTTTCTTTCCATAAATCTGCTCCTAGTTCCACTCACCTAATTAACTACACCTCCCTAACTTGGACTAAACCAACCCGATCAAGGGTTGGCTGCACAGATATTGAGCAGAACTCAAGATTCCTAGCAGCTCTTGTACTGGTTTATCTGCTATTTGGTTTTTTTTGTTTTGCTTTTAAAACACTTAAGTTCTCTGCAAACTTTGTATCCTGCAGTACAGCTGCTTTCCTGGGAGCTGCAGAATGCCAAACCCTCTGGGACAAGAAGGCACAAGAAGGGACAAGCCCCACCGCAGGCAGAGGATGGGAGGAGCTGAGGAGCTGAGGGCTAAGGTTTGCCTTCCCACCTTGAAGAAATGCTACAGAGGAAGGTACACATGGTTAAACAGAAGACAAAAACCACCAAAAGGACACACAAGCACCTTGTTTGGTCTGCACCAACGTTCTGCCCATCAGCCCACACCAGCCTGCAGGCTGCCTTCGCAGTTAGGACCTTCTGCATGAAATTTCTGGTTGTTACCGAGCTGCTTCTGACTGCATGGGGGAAGAATCCCTTTGAACCCTTTTGCCAACATGGAATCCTCGCAGCTGTGTGGTTTTTTGGGTTTTCTTAACTTTTAAGGCCAAGGACAGGAGGGTGAACTGCTGCAGGGCCCAGCCCCTGAGCTCCACTTCTGGCCCTGTCTCAGCTGCTCATGATGCCTCATGCCAGCTGCAAAAACCTCTTTTTTTTTTAATTTTTTTTTTTTTTTTTTTAAGGGAACATGGGGGTGAGGTTTCACTAAGCCCAGAAACCGTGAATTTAAGATGTTTCATCATGAGAGCAGGTGAGATCAAGGGCCTATCCCCCATCCCAAGGGCTTACAGCTGCAGGACATTTCTTATGAAGTCTCTCAGAACTCCAGCAAGTTGCCCTTGCTCCAAGCTGGAAGGAGCCAAACACCAAAATCGGAGCTATTTATATCCAGTTTTGAGCTATGCCATCCCTGCCAGTGATAACCACTCTGCTCCACAACAGCACTGGTAACATGGTAGCCCTGTGCACCTACTGTATCATCATTTTCTTCATGCTGTTAGCAGTGGGCAATGAAACTTCTAATGCAGAGAAGGCCACAGTTAGGTGAAGTTACTTGAGCTTCTTAAGAAGATAAAGCACATGAAATGTTAATACTTCAGATGAAATCAAGGGAGTTAAGGATTGTCCAGAAGGTGGACCCAATAGGCAACTTCGGTCTCCATGGAGTCAGTGACTTGCACTTTGGCACCTTGAGAAGCTTTTCAGCTCTCCAGGGGATTTCTGTGGGAGTTACTGCTTTCTCTTGGTACAGCTTAGGACTGAAGGAGTGGTGGGGTTTGGTCTCAGACAGCAGTAACTCAACCCTTGATCTGAGTCACATACAGACACTTCAAGGAAGTGATACCGAGCACTGTACTGACCTCAGCTGCCGAGTTTCCTCATTACAGGAGGCATCATCACCTGGAGATAACCATGCAATACTCTGTTTACAAAAAAGCTCCCTTTCTTTCATGTGGCTTCATTTCTGTAAGCAATTAACACTAAAGAAACTTTTGTTCAGTAAAGGTTTGGAGCACCAGATGATCCCCAGGCAGAGTCAGGGTAGTTACAATGCTTTTTACCAGTGGGAGTCTGAAACCTGCTGCCCAAAGAGCAAACTTTTGAGCTCACTTGGAGAGAGCCTGGGAAGGAGAATGAAGATGTGCAGGTAGAGTAAGAAGAACAAAGATGCATAGGTAGACATCCTGCCTACAGGATTATTCTGATTTTTAGCTGCCAAGCACTTACAGACTGGTGCTTTCTTAAGCTTCTTATGTTTTCTGCTTGGCCCCTTTCATTAGTGGTGGTATTTTTCCCTCCCCAAACTCTTTTGCCTATCTTGGCAGGCCAAGTGCTCTGAAGGACAGATAGCAATGCTCTCCTGAGCACAGGGCTGCCTCTCCTGCTCCTCACCACGTACAGGACATGCTTACAGTGTGATGAGATAACGACTGCAGAGCTTCCATGCACACCCATTGATTTGATGCCTCCCTCAAATGGACAGCGTAATAAAATTACAAAGCAGTTGATGAAGCGAAGCCATAAAAATAATCTGTCCCTACTTGAACAAGGCAACATAAACACTTAAATACTGCCATGAGGATAGTGTGAGGAGCCAGTGGATTGTTGTCACCATGCTTGAGCTGACAAATTGTCCTCAGAGATCCTGGATGGAGAAGCTCCTGCAGGACCAGGTGGGGGGCTGTGGCCTGGGTGCACTTCTAGGCTGTCATCACCCTCTTGGCTTCCCCGGGATCTCACTGAGAGGGATCCCACCCCCGAGGTGTGTGTGTCCCTGCCCTCCTGGAGACAGTGCTGGGGTGTGCTGCCGGTTGGACCCACTGGGTCCTTGCTGGGGTCACCTGTTGACTCCTGAGTGAGTGCTTGGAGCCGACAAACATCTTTTTCTCCAGAGAAAGTAGGTCCCTGCCTCCAGCTGGGCTGGCTGCCTTCATGGCCAGGTCTGCAAAATGGCTACAGCTGCTCCACCTCCGCTGTTTATTTGAGTTTTCGGGTTTTTGTTTGCTTGTTTGTTTGGTTTTTCTTTTTTTTTTTTTTTTTTTTTTTTTTTTTTTAAATTTGGTTCATTTTACCAAAAAAACATAGACTCAACCAAACAACCCACCATAAAACCCCGAGCAGAAAGTAGGAGAGCGGCTGACGTCCCGGACGGGAGCTGGCACCGGAGGAGCTGCCGAGGGATGGGGCCACGCTTCACCCCGGAGGGGCGGCTGCCCTGCCGAGCCGGGCCGGGCCGGTCCACAGGCGGTGCGGGGGTTCCCGCAGCAATGGCTGAGCGGAGGTGATCCCGTTCCGCGCCCGTTCCGCTGCTCGCACGGGGGGAGCGGCGGGGGCGGCCCGGCGGGGCGGGGGCTGCCCGGGGACGGTCTCCGCCGCTCCGCTCCGCCCCGCGCGGGGCGCGCACACCCGCGGGCAGCTCCGCGGGGCGCCGCGGCCAGGACCCTCCGCTGCCGAGCCGAGGGGTTGCGGGAGGGCTCCCCGCGCACCGCCGGGCCGGGCCGGACCGGACCCTCCGCCGCAGATGTGGGGCTGCCGCCGCCGCCGCGGCTGCCCGCAGGGCCGGCACTGCCGAGGTAGGAGCCCCGCGGCCTCCCCGCCCACAGCGGGGCTGCTCCCGGTGGCTGGGCGCCCGCCGGGCCCCTTCGCCCCTTCCCATCTCCGGCTGTAAAGGGGGGGGGGAGCCCCGGGGCAGCCCCCCCACCCTGGGGAGCCCCACGCGTGTCGGGGCAAAGCTGGGTGTGGGGTTGGGAAGTGTCGTGTGTTCTCTGGGGCAGCCCTTTCCAGCCCTTTCCTCTGGATTGTCCTTTCCAGCTCCACCAAGCAGTAAGGGTGACCGACATCTCCAGGGCTGGGGAGGTGGGAAGTGGGAACCCTGGGCCAAGGCAGAGGAAGGCTTGGGAGATGTGGGTGTGGGGAGAGGGAATGGTAGTGTACCAGCGACTAGTTGATGTCTGAGTTATTTTTGGAAACTGCTGTGAGGGATATACGTGTTTTTTAACTGTCTGTGGGAAGGTGTATTTACATCGTGCTCCTCTGAGCGTTGGTGCTTTCCATTGGCTGTAAAATCACTGTTCTGGCAAACGCTGGTCCAACCGGTTAGTTGTTCTTTCCCATTCCTAATGGCAACACCATAAAAAACATAATCTGCATCTTTTTTATCTCTCCCCTTGGGATTTTGCTGCTCGCTCGCTGTAGCCCTTCCTCAGGAAAGGCCAGCTCTCCCCAAGGACTGAGGGGCCTGGTGTGTTCATCCAGCACTTTGTGTAATGCAGGACAACAGCCCTGATGCAGGCACTCCAAAACTTTTAAATGTGGGCTCAGTCTTGGTTACGTTAGGCTGGTTCTCCCCTTTTCCAGGAAAACTGTGTCACATAGGCTGGAATATAAACCTGGCTCCTTCCTGGGCTCTCCGGCAGCCATGGGCAGGATGGGGAAGCCAAGCCAAGGCAGGTTTTTTTGGCAGGTCTGTTAACGGGACTAGGGAGCCTTGGCCTGGCACCCTGAGTGCCACAGAAAATTGGGTGTCACTGGGTGTTGAGTGGCCGTGACTTCTGCCCAGTGACTCAGAGGATTGCTCTTGTTTACAGCCATTGCTTTGCTTCTGCAAGCATTCTGGTAGGCAGCTGCCCTCTTCATCCATGCCTGGCCCCAACCCAGGGCATGGAAATGGATTTCATGCAGTTTGGTGGTAGTTCCAGACCCTCTGGTCTAAGGGGACCCTGAATCAGCTGTTGAAACACAGTGATGGGCCGCTGCATGTCTCTGGATGAACTGAAAACCCTTTGTTGCTCCTCATGTCATCAGGTCCTCATTGTGTCTGCTGTGAGCAATGGTTTTGTGGCTGTGTGTGTGGAGCTGCTGAAATGGAGAGGGGCTCTTGTTCCTTATTCTCAACACCTTGTTGCCTGGCTCAGTGTTGACTCCGTGGCGGCTCCTGTTGTGCTCACGTGGCTATTCAGAGTGAGGGGAGGAAAAAAAAAAGTATTAATATTGAAGAGATTTGAAGGCTGAAGTTTTTCCATCTTTAGAACCATTTATTCTGAACGGAACACTTTATATTGCTAATTGTTGAAGAGAAACTACTTGACACAAGGTAAAAACATACTAAACCAAGTATTACTTGGAGTGATCCCATATAGGGTCAGTTGATTTTGTAGTGCTCTGCAGTGGGCTGGTGGTGGGACTGAATAAGTACCAGTTGTGGCAATCCTGATGCTCATCCAACACGCTGCGGAGCGGTTTGCGCAGTTTCCAGCAAGTTTGCTTAATGTGGCCTTACTCAGTTGCAAGGCACTCCCATAATTATGCCAGCAATTAAAGGCAATAACATCCATTTACATAAGGTCCCAGTCCTTTTAAACCAGCGCATCATCTAATGAGAGCTTTCGTGTAGGGATAGCTATGCAGGACGGGGGCCCAAAGCTGAGGGTATTGCAGGGAGGGTTTTGTTTCAGAAGTTTTTTTGAGGTCATTTGAAGGAGCGGTCTGCTTTAGTCAAGTGATATAGGACATTTTGTTATGAAAAAGAACTGAGTTATAAATATAGCCCTTACCAGTAGTAGGATGTTGTTGAATTATATGCTTTTAGCACTTCATTTTTTTAAGCATCCATGTAGTTTTTAAAAAATCATCGTGATTACACCAGTATTTTTCTCAACTGGGTTGCGTCAGTGTTCCTTCTGCTCTTATGAGTAAGAGATTTGGTAAATCCAACTTGTGGATTAAATGTAATTGCTGACAGAGCACTGCGGATGTGTACCAGATTGCTCACTGAAGTTGCCTGGTTTCCTTGGGGCTTAAACTCTGCACGTAAAGTCCACAGGTTTGCCTTTGAGATGAATGTAAGCATTAATTTATAAATGCAGAAAAACTTCATAGATTTGAGGGGCGTTTCAGCTTTATTCTGAAGAAGATGACCTGGTGGAGTCAACTCGCCTTCTTGCTCTGTATGGTGTTTTTTGTTTTGTTTTTTTTTTTTATGTTTGTTTTTTTTTTATATACTGTTGTTTTTTAAATGTACTGAATGTAGTGTAAGCCCCACACCCTGGCTGAGGCAGGTCCTTGGGAAGAGTCACAAGGCAAATGTAGCAGCAAGGGTAAAGAGTCTCAAAATAGAACTGAAGAAACACCAGTCTCAAGTCGGAGAAGTGTTGGGTTCTTTGGGTCTGCTCTGCTTTCCTCCAGAAGCCTTTTTTTCCCTTTTTAAGTCAAATAATTAGTCTGTTAATCTTTTGTCACAGACATAGCACTGGACTTGTGGCCTCTGAAAGCACAAGAGGTTGGGTAATTAAATTCTATAAGAGCGTAAAAGAGAATAATGGACTCCAAACCAACTAAGCTGTCTGGTTGGGCTCTCCAGTGGCTAAAATTAAGTAATTTGATTCTTGTGTTTACATAATTTTTATTAGGAGTTCAAAGTAGGGATGAGGGAAAGAGCCCTGTGCTACTTCTCATGGGTTGTTGTTTTCAGAGGTGAGTTTATTTAAGGTACAGTTCAGTTGGACAGCTGATGAAGTGAAGCCACAAAACCAATCTGTCCCTACTTGAACAAGGCAACATAAACACTTAAATATTGCCACGAGGGTGGTGTGGGGAGCCAGTGTTTGGACAGAGGGGCAGTTCAGGGGGAGCACTGGCCTGTCTGACCCTGAGAAGGTGCCCTGTGGAGTCAGGTTGGCTCATATCCAAGGCTTGTTCTTGGTTCCTGCCAAAGCCCAGCCCTAAATATTGTAATCACATGCTAATTATGAATGCTAATCTCCAGATGTACTTAATATATTACCAGGTGAAGCACGGACCTTGTAGCTGCTGGGTGGTGGTCTCTGCAACGGGGGTGTTTTTAGTAAAATCACCATAGCGTGGTGGGGTGTGAATTTGTGTCCCTACGAAGTGAGGAAATCCTTGTGGTTCTGCATGAAATATGTTGAACTTACCCTTGCAGGGCACTTGTAAGTGCCTTTGAGGTTGTGTGTTGATGATGTCAAGCAAACTCATCTCTCATTTGAGAGGCAGGTGAGTGGGGGGCTCTTCTGGATGTTGGAATCCAGATCTGCAGCATTGAAGGGTCTGAAGCAATGCACTGGAATTAATCCTGAAGTCTTTAAGCGTGTAGCTGCCATGGTAGGTCCTGAATGCAAGTGATGAGCCTCCTAATTGTGTCTGATTTTTATCCATGTGATGGATAAAAGGGATGTTTTGTAATGTTTTATTAATAAAATGGGATGGATTTGTCATGAGTGCCCCTGTGGAAATAATGTGCCTGTAACAACTTTAAGTTTGTGTGTGTTGGTGTAATTTCAGCACAACTGATTACTTAGATATATGAAATGACTGTGTGGCATTGGTTTCCAGATGATTCAGTACATTACTATTTTGTTTACAAGACATGTACAAGTAGGAGAAGGTAGGAAAGGGTAAAGCAGATTAGGTTTTAATTCTTATTTTCCTTTTTTCCATTACTTGAAGGGGTATACAGGAGAGCTTTGGAGGGACTTTTTACAAGGGCATGTAGTGACAAGGCAAGGGGGAACAGTTTCAAACTGGAAGAGGGGAGATTTAGCTTAGATATTAGGAAAAAATTCTTCCTGGTGAGGGTGGCCTAGGGTGCCTGGAGAAGCAGTGGTTACCCCATCCCTTGAAGTGTTGAAGGCCAGGTTGGATGGGGCTTGGAGTAACCTGGGCTGGTGGGAGGTGTCAGGCAGGGGGGTGGGACTGGGTGGTCTTGTAAGTTCTCTTCCAACCCAAACCATTCTATGATTTTTCACTCTGGAGTTGACCGCCCAGCTTGTTCCCAAATAATTAGTTTTCCAAAAGGAAATTCTCTTCTCTTCCCACATAGTGTCAAGTCTCTGCCTGTGTCATGGTCTAGGAACTGGCTTCATGTGTGTTGTGCTTTGGCACAGGGAATTGTTGGGCTGCCGGGAATTGCTGGGTGATCAGGCTCCCTGGCAGCTGTTCCCAGCTAGGATTACAACATGCCCTGCCAGCCACCGACCTGTTGTGGGCTTGGTCCATGGCTGTTCAGTGATACCCAGGCTGACTGAGACGTGCTGCTATTTCTGCCTTGCTGGGAAGAGCTGCTTGTGGTGTTGCATCTTTTGAAATGGATTCCAATGTGAATGATTTCTCCATTGGCAGACAGCAATGTGTTGTGTTCACTGGGTTAGTCTGCAGTGTAACTGCAGGGGCCTGGTTTGATCCTGCCTGTGGTTTAGGTGCATAAATAGAGTCAGAGAATTGCAGACTCTTTCAGGTTGGAAAAGACCCTTGGGAGCATTGAGTCCAATTATCATCCCTGCTCTACGAAGGTTTCCCCTAAACCAAATCTTCCTAAACCATATCCCCCAGCAGCACATCTAAAATGGAAAGGTTTTCCTCAAGCAGCAAGAAATCCTCATGACTGGATTATATACGTTTTACCAGTGGGTAGTTTAAGTCAGTTGATTCAGGGGAGAAAATATTTGTGGTGGTTTATTTATAGTTAAAAGCTTCCATGTGACACTAGACATCCCTTTTGACATAAACTAATTAGGGAGCACAACAACAGGGGTTGTTTTAGTGCATCTGAAACTGCTTCTGACAGTTATTGCCACAACAGGATTTGGATTCAAAGCTGGCTTTCTTCCTTTTAAGTTTTCTTTTGTGATCTATTAATCTCTGGAAATCTAATTGATGTCTGTTAATAACAAGCAACATTTGTTTTTCATGGGAACCCTATGGATACTCTTAAACTTGGAGCTCTGCAACATTTGTCTTCCGCATTAATGGAAAAAAAAATAATAGAAACCCTTTGTAGTTTTTCCAATACCAGTGTGAAACTGGTTTCCCCAAAACAATGGGGAGATTTCAGAGGTTCATGACCTCTTGCAATTAAAAAAATTCAGATGGCTTGCAAAAGGCAGACTGATGGGGCAAATGAGAGGGGGGAGGAAAAACCGCTCTTACCATGGGGGAAACAAGTACTCCTGTTACAGCTGGCTAGGTTATCACTCATTTTTGGTAGGACTTCCCATTTAGCTGCCTTTTTTTTCTTTTTCTTTCTTTTTTTTTTTCTTCTGATAAGTTTGGGGATTAGAATACAGGACCCTACAGCAGTTCTGGAAGACAAGTTTAGCATGGATTTCTTTCTTAGGGATACAGCTGACTTTTCTTTCCCAGGCTGGGCCAGCCCCAAGGACTGGGGCTCAGCTGGTGCCAATCTTTTGTCTGATGCCACTTGAAGCACTGGCAGGGCAGCTCTTTTCTCTTGGTAGCTGGGTTGCACTAAAATGTAGGAGACCAATGTTATAGAGACCTCTGTCTTGTGTCAAATAAGGGTCAGGTCAGTCAGTGGCTTCAGATGTCCTTCTTGATGAGTGGGAGCCCTGGGGAGGCCACCAACCAACCCAACCACCCACTGTGAGGTGGCTGGATCCAGCAAGCCTGGGTGGCTGGTATTCTGTTGGAGTTGGCTAGTGTATGAGGGCTGCTTTTCCATCTTTATATCCCATATATGTCTGGCTTTCAATTTGTATTTAAATTGAAATGTTTGAATGCGTGTTTACACATTCTGATGCTAAAGGCTCCCACAAGTGCTGTGTGTGCTTGAGTATGGCCTTCTGCACACCTGAGTAAATTTTTATAATTTATTTTCCCTAGGGGCATTTGTGCTGAAGCAAAATGAGTTTAAGGAATTTAAAATAATTCAGGGGGGTTGTTTCTGTGCTAGTATTATGGTGGTGATTCTTACTTGGTAAATGCTTTCCCTTGCAAGAGCTTTTATTTGTAGCATTTGCGTTGTTTAGCCTGTTTGTGCTCCATAAATTAGATTATTTTGTCTGTTGTAATTTTATTATCCTTTTTAAGCTTACTCATCTACATATTGATCCTGTTAGTCTCAGGAAGCTGATAAGCCATCTAGCTGTACTTGCAAAATACACAGAAAATGAAGAATCTGCCCTGGAGGCTGCAAGACTGAGATTCATCAGCAATTTGTATCTCTGTATGTCTGGCCTGTGTTGTTTTTTTTTCCCCCCCTCAGTGCTGGGTTTTAGACTGGGTGACAGCATTGCAGTTTACCAAATCAAGATGAATTTTATCATTATAAATTCTGTCACCAGTAGCTTCTGAGAAGCTTTGCTCTAGTTTACTTTTGTCAGGATGAATAAAGCTTAAGAATTCTTCCCGAGGCAGCTGGTGTCACACAAGCTGTGAGATTTTTTTTCTCCTTGTGTCGTTTTTCTGTGCTGGCTTTCCAGTGGGGTTTATTCTTTACTTTCAGAACCCTGCTTTTCCTGTCTCCCTTGCCTACAGGACACACATTAAACCAACTGAAGGTGTGTGTGTAGGACTTGGGGCCAAGTCACTGCCCCATTAACTCGTTTGCTCTCTCTTTCCTTGCCATTTGCTTTTTACTTAATGACTGATCCCATATGGTAATATGTGCTGGAGTATTGGACTTCTTCGACCTTTAGTTCTCATCTCCTCATCTTTTTGGTCATTCTAGCTCTCAGCCAACTCTGGTCCCTCTTAGAATGTGAGGCTCTGTGACCTCCACCTCAGCCTCTCCCATGCTGAGTCCATTTTGGGTGCTTATTGCTGGCTGACATGTTATTTATGTCACTGAAATGGTTGAAGATCCCTGTTTTGTTCTTGTTCTCCCTGACCTCTCTGCACAGTTACTGCTGCTTCTAACATCTCCTTTCTTCTTCCATGATACTTTTTCCTCCCTTCCCATCTGGTGTTTCCTTCTTCTCCTACAGTTTGACCTTGTCCTGCCCTTGTTCACAGGGCTTCAACTTCTGTTGTGTGCCAGTGACTGGCAGATGCACTCTGCACCCCTGATGGTTTGTCCAGCAGCTGTCTTTCTTCTCTCTTTTTTCCCTCTGATTTCTCTGTCAGGAGTAATTCAGTAATTCAAGCCCCAAGCCCCAGATGGTACTTCCTAACTTCTCTTGTCTTTTAAAACACCGCCCACCTAATAAGTAGCTTTGTCCCAAAGCCTTTGTTATATTTTTAAAAATTTGTATGGTTTACTGCATGCATTTGGGTCACATGCAGATTCCACATACTCTTTATTATCAATATATTTCTCCTTTTATAGCCCATCAGACATCTTTCCTAATGCATGTAGTAAGGTTTTACAGTTGTCTGTCTCTAAAATGGCTGTCCTGAGAAATTCCACTTCACAAGTCAGTTGGTAGTGCTTGATTTCAAAGATAGCATTAAGTATTTCAGTTCTACTCTGAGAAGGCAGCTGCCTTTGTTTTGCTGCTTTTGATATCTAGCAGCCCAGATCTAGCTGTTGGAAACAAGTGGGATTCATGGATTCCTAATTGAATGAAAGAAGAAAGGATATGTACACATCACAATTGCCAAATTACTGAATATAAAACTTGCTATAAGTGAGCATAAATTATAAGCCTTTCAGCCTGGAGAAGGGTTGTTGGTTTTGTTTAAATTTACTAATCCTTTCCTTCTGCTCTCTTTAACTGTACTCTGACTCGTAACAGCAAACCCAAACTCAGACTTGGAAAAGTTTTTCTACGGTGCTTATGTGAATAGAGAGTTTTAAGGTGATTGAGATGCTTTCAGACTGCTTTCTAAAGATTGCTCTCATGCAGATTCAGCAGGTACAAAGACAAACATTCTGGTGGATGCAAGTATGTGCTTGCTTTTCATACTCTTTCAAGAAAATTTTACACATTTACCAAGCCTTGGTTTTCCCAGGTTGCATCACGAGTTCCAGGTAAGCAGTCGTGCTGCTGTATCACACTTCCAAGGAAGAGGAGAGTGTGTCAGGCTGGCTGATACCACTGGCCATCCAGAGGTTGTGCCAGGCTGTACGTGCTGTTGCTGTAGTAACACCATTGGATACGGCCACAACAATGTGTAGGAATGACTGTGCTCTGCACATTTACCATCTTGGAAACTCAGTATTCCCACTTACCCTCTAGGCCTGTGAATGTAAACAGGCTATTTGGGCAAATGCACAATATCCTCTTGTGTATTCTAATGTCCTCTTTCCTGACTTTTTTAGAAGCAGCAGCCCCCTCGTGTAAATGGTTTGAAGTCCCTACAAAGTGTTCTTTAACTTTAAACCCAAGTTCTGGGTCGCACTTGGAAAACATGAATAATGGGTGCCTAGATTTAAAATGTTGCTTAATTTTGTGACAATGGAAATAGTTTTAAGGAATACCTGGAAGCAGCACTTGAAGATCTGGCATATTTTTCAAAGAAATAATTTCAAGTGTGCTCTTAGAGGTAAAGGTGGGAGGCAACAGCTTGCACGGGAAGTGTAAAGGATTAATGTTTTATCCTTCAGATTTAATGAATTTAGTTACTGCAGACCAGCCTGAAATCTTTGCCTCATGTTGGACCTCAGACAGGAAACTTCCCTGCATGAGAACGAGGGCATCTCCATGATAGTGTTTATCTCTAGACATTCTGTTTCTCCCAAGTTTCAGGTAGTGATTATTTTTCCTGAAATGTGATAGCCCCCTGAACTAACATGTTTATATATTTAGAAATACTAAAAGTACTCTGACCACACTTCCAAGAGTGGTCACGTAAAGATAAGTAAAGACCAGAGTGACAGTGCAGTGAGGTGTACTTTTTAAATTTAGTTGATAATACCATGGATGTGAATCTCTGCATGCTCTGGGGTTCTCATGCAACCCACGTGTTGGTGAGGTGACATTCTGCTGATAGCCTGTTATCTCCTCCAGTAATCTCTGGTTGTCTGATAGGCTTTATTTGCATACAGTGCAGTGCATGGGTTCTGTAGAAAGCTGCCCAAGACTTTATTGGTACAATTCTTACAATAAAAACCTTCGTATAGTTAGTACTTGTCTCCTGATTCTAACACGTAACCTTGCTGGAATCAGGCCATGCATAAACACAGCTGTAAGGGATACATCATTGTTTTGCATACACAATGAATAACTATCATGATGCTTCAGCAGACGAGGAAGAAAATATAATGAATGCAAATTGGTGTGGGAATTGGCCCTCTCTCCAAAGAGAGTGGTGTAAGGCTCCTGAGGTCCCAGACCTTGTCACATCTTCCATTGTATCAGATGTGTAGATGATTGTTAGAATAGGAACTTGTTTTATCACAGATTTAATTTATGCCAACATCTCCTGTTTGGATGAGTTATTTTCCTTATCTGTGGTAACAAATATTGTTTCATCTTAACGAATCTCTCTAGTATCTATATCTGTGCAACTTCTGTGTGGGATCTTGGATGTTGTTTAAATCTGTTTCCTAACTAGCACTGAAGAGGTTTCTTGTTCTCAGTAGTATCATATTCTCATATAAAGCAAGATTACATGTGGGGTTTTTTTCTTCATCTCTTGTAGATTGATCTGAAGCCAGGAAGGCTAATAGTAAAATGAACTCCTGTAACATCTAAAGGTGGTTATTGCTCAGGGCTGATTCTTTTTTAGTTCTGAAACCTTAATGACTTTGCTTGTCTTTGAGGTAGCTGTCAAGTTCAAGACAACTGGAAATTTTCCCCTTTAGGCAGTGATAGGAAATAGGATATGGAGTGTATGGTGCCAGTAATAAATTTGTTGCTCAGAAGAAATGGAGTAAGTGCTAGTGCCATGTATCACAAGGCCTGGTCCTCATGATTTCAGCTGGTTTGGAATCAAGTTCTAAATGGAAGGACCTGTGGAGATGGCATGGGGAGCCTGCAGAACTTGTCATGTGGGATGGTTGAAATTTTTGGGGACTGAGTGGGGTATTTGTCATTTTTGTTGGGTTGACTTCTAAGATATTAGACTGTGGGAAAACAAAAAGGATGGTACTTCTGGTTGAGAAGAAAACTGTAGGCAGTCTTGAAGAGACAAGAAGTCTTCATTTAAGAAGCTAATGTACCAAAAAGTCCTGAGATACTGAAGTGAGAAGGTCTGAATCAATGTATGTTGTTTTGTCTAATACAGTACTGTGTCTCTCATCCCTGAATGCTCATTGTGCTTGCAAAGCTTTTCATGGGAAGGAAATTATCCTATCTCTGTGGGAAGCTGTGTGAGAAGTTTTGAACTAGTAAGGGATCTCCTCTGCAGAATGACTGTTACTAAGGACGGGGGCATCTTTTCTTTTTGGTTGCTAATGCAGCTTCCTTTGTCTCCAGGCTTCCTTTGCAATGGAAGAGTAAAGCAGAATTAGCCTCACAGAGGTGACAGCATAGCTAGCAGGCAGGATTGTGTTTTCAGTAGCTGGTTAAAGACTCCTCTCCAGTGAGGAAAAACCTGCCAAGCTTGATCTGTACTTCAGGAATATGAGGATTACCTTGGGGATGGAGCAGCCTGTCCCCTGTTGAGGTGCTAATGTAATGAGGGATGTGATCAAATAGGCCAAGTGTCCCATCTGTTTTACAGTCGTTTGGCTCATTATAGTGGCAACTCGGTGAGGTTGCTGGTTAGGATGCTGTCATTACCCATAAGCAGCAGCTTTTCACCATGTAAGAGACATAAGAAATGCTTGGACAAAAGAAAAAAGACAGAACAGTGGTATGGACTGTAAGGGATGTGGGGAGAAATCTCTCTCATTCCATCTGAAATCCAGTTTTGAAATGCTGGAGTGTTGTTCCTTGCGAAGGAGAAGGGTGAAGCATAGTTGTGAGTTTGGTCACCATCTCTCCTCATTGGCTGGCAGTGTTGTAACAGCCTTGTATATTAGATAGCTGTTGGTGGCTGTCCTTGGGTGATGCTTCCAGCTGCCTGGATTTGGGCCAATGAAGGACTGCCACGAGTCTGCTGAAGGTACACTTGACATCCTTTTTTTGCTAAGAGAGGAAATTGGTTATAAGTTAATTAGGAATTATCTTGTATGATTTATAGGAATATACTGTGTGATTTATGGAAAAACTGTGCTGCGGTGTAGCAGGCTGCTGGTTAGCTGGTCAGACCCCTCCAGTCCCTCTGGGAATAGGGAGTGTTGGTTGGATGCTGATGCTGGATACATAAGGTGTGTGTGTGTGGCTGAACGCTGTGCTGGTGTGTGTCTGTGTTTCTTGAGTAACATTCATACGTGATGTTCTTTGCAAACTGGGCATTCTTTTGTACCTCCTGAAGCTACACTGAAGCTAAGCTGATGCTGTGCTGTGTGGCTGAGGTCTTCTGGAGCAGCTGTAAAGTGGGGAGGGCATACAGCCCTCTCTGTACCTTTTCTGAAAGGAAGAATAAGGACTCTTACCTCTCCTCCTCTCACCGTTGCAAAACATAAGTATCTATGTTAAGATGAGATAATTTAAACTAATCCCTGCTTGGCAGTTTTAGCTAGAACAGTAACCTGCCAGTTGCAATAGGGAACATCTGGATTTAGGGTTTTGGCGCCTATTTATTGCCCTTGTGTAGAAGTCAGATACTATTGGTTTACCCAAAGTAGAAAGTAAATAGCTGATAAGGCAGGGGTGATAAATTTACCTCATGGCATTGTAAAAAGAGATTTGCTTTAGAGAGATGGAAGCATTAGGCTTAGGGTGATATATAATTTTTTGGTGTTTAATATCTAGAAAGAATGGGAATATTTAGTTCTGAGTGTGTACTTCTTCCCTCCTCCAATAACTTAGTTTTTTTTCATTTGGTTGGGAAGATAACTTGAGATTAGTAGGTAAGACTTTTTGTTTGTTTTGTTTGTTTGATTGTTCCCCTGTAGTTTCTGTATCCTCCGACTCTGTCCGGTGTGCTTGAGAGCCCAGAGTGGGTGTATTTTAATACTATTGTTCTGTGCAGCTTCGCTGTCTCCTGGCAGTCTTTAGGGTGCGACTTAGCTGTGAGTTTCCGCAGTGTAAAAGCGAATCACTGAATTCTTCCCGAGGAACAGTCTGGGTACAGGCCAGCTGCTCCTGCTGAAACCAACTTGCAGCTCGAAACGCCTCAAACATCTGCTTCCCCCGACCCCCGGGTGCCGCCAGTCCCGGTCCCGATCCCCCCCTGATCCTCGGATGCCGCCGGCCCCGGTCCCGATCCCCCCCTGATCCCCGGGTGCCGCCGGCCCCGGTCCCGGTCCCCCCGACCGCCGGGTGCTGCCAGCCCCGGTCCCGGTCCCCCAGGCCCCCGGGTGCCGCCGGTCCCGGTCCCGGTCCCGGTCCGCCCCTGTGCTGTGTCTCCATTGGGCCGCCAGAGGGCGCCTGCATCCTGCGCGCCCGCGGAGCAGCAGCGGGCGGTGCCGTGGCGCCCTCTGGCGGTCGCTCTCGGTCTCTGCCGCCCCGCGGCGCCGCTGCCCGTGAGGAGGGTCAGGTCGGAGGGGTTCACCCGTGAGGAGGCAGGGAAAGAGGGGAAGGAAGGTCATGGACTGCCGCGGGACTCAGTTCCTGGGGAAAAAATCCCGTTCCTGTCGCGTTTGGTAAATGCGCACGGTAACGGCCCAAGTGCTGGTCGTTGGGGCTGCTGTGTGCCTCGGGAAGCGCAGGCGGCAGGCATCACAAGCGGCTCCTTCAGTCACCGGCAGTGCGAAGGGGAAAACGGGAAGGTTGTGTTTTAGCAGCTTTTCGTCATGAAAGTTTTGCTCCCTGACCGGTATTTCAGGAATTTCCCAGGAAAAGCTTGTTCGTGCTGTGCTGCGAAAGCAGCAGGAACAGGACATGGCCACAGTCTGGTTGGGGCTCTGAGTGTGACACCAAAAGATCTCACGGGATTTATCTCAGGGCCTGGCACGGCATGGAGGCTCCTTTGGAGCCATCCTGCTTATGCAAACCCCACGTTCTGACCTGTGGTTGTGCCGGGGTGAGCTCTGGTCATTTTACAGAAACCTCGTGAGCTGGTTTCTTGTCATCTGTATCTGCTGTGCACAGTGTGGTGAGAGTGTGGGCACCTGGAGGACTGGAAGGCCTTCTTGCTTATTCCTAGCAGTGAGCTCCTGCTGCCAGAGCATTGAAAGAGAGGCAGGAGGCAGAGATGCTGGATGCTTTATGGATTGTTTTGTCACTTTCTATTCTGACAGCCTGTATCTTTACTAGGGAAATGAGATCCATGAAAGTGACGTGCAGGTATTGTGGAACTTGTGTGATACGGTTACCATATGACACAGCTTATTTACAGATACATAGTAGGGTTTCTGCATGATCAAGCAGGAGCCTTGGTTCAATCTCCTCCTTTATTTCTCCCTGTCTCAGAAGTAATTACTACTTGCTGTATGCATTAAACCATGAGTTTCCTGTCTTGTCAGTCAGTCACTTGAAAAGAGTAAGTGTAACTCAGTTCCTTGGCTCAAGCACATTGTTCCCCTGCAGCAGTTCATTTTCAGGGCTGCTGTTCCCCTTGGCATTTTGCCTCTTCCAGCTCAGTGAGGCCTTGAGAGCACCAGTTTTGTGTAAAAGCCTTCCAAGGAGTGTAGGCTTATTTGTGGTTTCCCTGTAGCAAGCCCAGTTGAGTCCCCAGCAGTCCACCTGCAGGAACCAGCCCTGCTTCTCAAGCCTTTGTCTTAAGACAGTGTTGGATGACAAGGTGATGGTGCAGTAGGGGATCTCTATCGTTATTTGGAATCTAGTGAGCAATGTTCATGTTCTTTTCCTAGGAATTGAATGTAGTGCCTTTGACAATGCCTCTGTGCCCCAGGAATGACACAATATTTCTGTATTTGCTTTCTGCGTGTCCTCACTCACATAGTGCACTGAGTTCATAAAAACCCCAAACCCTTAAAGTTTTATCAATAACGTAAGTTTGTCATCAATCAAGCAGAGATCTTTCTATCTCAAAAACAGAGGCTAGCAGGTGTCCATGCTCTGATGTCATTACAAACACCTGGGCAAACCCTTATTTAAATGTTACACAGATGCCACTGGTTTGTTTCAATCTGCCTGAACAAGAAGCGAGCTCTGTTCTTGTGATTCCTGCTTGGGGAACAAGCCTTAGAAATGTGGTAATTCACTCTCCAGACCTCTGAAAGATGTTATTCTTTCATGAAAGTCAGCTGCAAGGCAGGTGTGTGAGTGGAGTTTTAGTTCTGGTAAACTGACTGGATTTGAAGATAGGAGGTACAAACTTTTTCTAGAGACTTGGAAGGATTTTGTGTATTTTTTTATGTAATGGATGTAAAGCAAGTCTGAGAAGCATACTTTCTAAGTCAGCATTCTTGTTGGTCTTTTATTTCTGTTAATATTACATCTGTTGAGGACTTGCCTGGCTTTCCTGGAGGCACTGCTAAGAAAGCTGGAACATCCTGGTGGCAGCATGCCTGGCTGTGATCAGAGTCCTGATGCTGGTCTCTACCCTGAAGTCTGTCATCTGCACAGAGATAGACTTCCAGGGTTAACTGGGAACACAAAATGAACTGTTCCTCCTCATGGCTCTTTTGGCATCTTCTGTAAGTAAATACATACTTAGGAGAAGAAACCAACAAGCTTTAGAGAGTTCAAAACCTCCCTCTCCCTGCTTCTAGTTTACTGACCCATGTAATGCAACTCCTACGGCCTCTCTGCCTTTCCCTGCCTTGGCTAGTGACTCAAAATCAGGAAAAAAATGCTAATATAAAAATAGAGTGAAGGTGCCAATGGTTGAAAATTGTTATCAGTCTTGAAGAGAAGGAAATCAACTTTGAGAGGTGGGAAGGGCAGGTCAAGCAAACATGGTTTTGGAAAAAACAGTGCTGACTCTCATGGGAGTGTCTTAGCAAGTGTCTTTGAAATGATTTTCTGTTGTTTAAGAAGATACCTTTTAGCTTGTGATGGAATAGAAAAGCTAAAAATGATCCTCAGATGCTCACAGTCCATGTATGTATAAAAATACATACATGGACTGGTTTTATTTGTATTTAGGCCGGTGTCAGAATGTCTGACTGCATGGGAGTGAATAATATTGAAAATGTGCACTGTTCTTCTCTACTGTCTTTTCATTTATCTTTCTAAAATATGTAGATGTATTAATAGTGAAATATTCAGCTTTTTCAGGCCTTTCTTGGCCCAGTTAATGGACTTAGTTGTGGGGTTTCTCTTGGTTGTACAGCTGATGGAGCTGGTGTGGAAATGGGACAGCTGGATGCTGTCCTCAGCCACACCACTGCTCCTGCTGCAGCACAGCCTCTGTCCAGCATAATTTGTGAATAGTTTGGGTTTTTGGTAGCTAAACAAGATGTTAGAAACCTATTGTTTATTTATGGTTTTCCGCGTTTATATTAACTTAAGCTTCAGGCCAAAGTAGACTTTACTGGGAAAAATACATCATTCAGCACATGACTTCTTAGAAGAATGCTCCCTGGACAGGCTATTTTTAGGACTTTTTTTAAAAGGCCATTCTGAGGCAGCGTGATGTTCTCCGCAGAAAACGAAGTTGTAGAATCAAACGCAGAATCTTAGAACTATTTGGGCTGGAAGGGACCTTTAAAGGTCACCTGCCTGTAGGTGCACAACACCGGCTGTCTCCGGCCCCTCGCTTTCAGAAGACAGCTCTTGCTTTTTTCCTGCCCCTCAGGCGGCGGCGGGCAGGGCCTCAGCCCCCTCAGCGCCTGAGGAAGGGGAGGACGACGACACCGTGTGAAGCCTCTCCGGTGAGGTGACCGAGGAGCCGCTCCTCCCCGCGGGCCTCGGGCGGTCCCGCTCCCCGTGCCCGGCCTTGCCTGAGGGGGCGGCGCGGCCTGGCCCGGCCTGGCCCCCGCCGAGCCGAGAGGCGGTGCCGCCCCGCCCGCAGCCACTGCAGTGGGAGCCGGGCGAGGATGGCGGAGGCATCGCCGGCACGGGAGCTCACGCAGAACCCGCTGCAGAAGACATGGGAGCCCTACGACAACGGGCTGCCGGCGGGACACAGCGCCCAGCGCGGCGGTGAGCGGGGCGGAGGGAGCGGGGGCTGCCCGGGCCGCGCTGTCGGAGCCCCGCCGGGGGGCGGCTGTCAGAGGGACCCCCGGGCGGCCGCTCCTCCTCCGGGCCGCAGCGGGTGAGACGGGTCCCGCCCAGCAGCCCCCCGGGGGTGATTCGGTCTCGAACGGGGAATGGGGAACGGAGAACGGGAACGGGGAACGGGGTGCGGAGAAGGCGGAGTGAGGGACCGGGAGGGCCCCGCAGTGACCGAGCCCCTCAGTGCTGAGCCCTTGGGCTGGGGTTTGACGCCTGAAGCAACGGGGAGGAGGGCAGAAAACCCCGAAACTGCCGGATCTGTGCCCAGCTCAGGCAACAGAGCTGCTCTGGGAAGAGTATCTTTTCCCAGGTGCTTTGGTTGGCGTGTTTGGTTTTGTTTTTTTGAACGCTGTGGTTCCGAGCAGCCTTTATATCCACAGGATTCCCCTTGAAGAGAGGCCTAAAAATGTCACTGTATGATTATGTGTTCTTTTTCCTCTAAGGTCAGTGCCGTCTCGGGCCATCTGCTGCGTGAGTTAATGGCTTTCCTTGTTCTGAGGTGCAGCCAACCAGCTCATCAGCCCCTAGAGACTTTGGCTGCGGCGTCCGTAAACCATAGTTTGTTAACAAACTTTGCCTCACGGGTTTTATTTTATTTTCTCCTTACTTAAATAAGTGAGGATGAGTACACGGCAGCTCTGCAGACAACAGGGGCTTTGTCGGGTGGAATTGTTTCTGTTTGTCATGCAAAGAGGCAGCGCTGGCAGAATGAGCTGAGGGCTCTGCTGGGATGGCAGAAGTCCATGGGCTGCTGCCTCTGCTCTCGTCTTGCTTTGGTGCAGCCCCTGGTTAAAAAAAAAAACAAGCACGAACTTTCTTGGTTTCTCCTAGGCAAGCAGGCCTGTGCTTCTGTGTGAAATTAATTACTCCAGCATCTGAAAAATTGGTGTTAAGAGGATGTTGAAAGACGAGGAGGGTTGAAAGTGTGTATAATAGCTCTTGTAAACAGGCCAAGGAGAATGCTTCGTTTTGGCCTTAACGTGGCATCTCTTTTCCAAAGAAAATAACATTTGTTACAGTAGCTTTGACACAGGCACTGAGCTTTACCAAAAAAACCTAAAACGTGAACAACTCAGAACAAAACCCAAGAACAAGGTTGCACATCAGCCACAGGTAATATGGTGACATATGGAGTCGTCTTGGTAGAATTATTTAGCTCCTTTTGACTATAAAAATATATTTCACAGAAGTGTTTTTTGGTAGCATTGTATAATTTTTATTGCCTGAGATCCCTTATGATTGGAAAACCTTTTTGGTTTCCAAAAGCAGATTTGGAAATGTATTTTTTTTAATCCTTCAGCTTGTGCATGTGTTTGCTGTAGCAGCATACCCATCATATGTCTACAGTCATTTGTGATGCATAAGGATTACAAACAGCCTGGAGAGTAGCAGAATTTACTCTTCCTTGATAAAGCAAACTGAGAATGCTTTGTAATTTTTCTTGTACAAGGGGGTTCTTTATCCTCAGACTTCCATGTATGCTGCATCACCCTGATGAGGCAGCGTGACCTGCTGGCTCTGTAACTGTGCTGTGGTAGCTCAGGGTGGACTGCCCAGGTTGGGTCATTTGAGGCAGTGTTGGGTTGAGCAGTTACAGTTCTATGCTTTTGCAGGTAACTGTTAAATGTTACTCTTCAAAAAAATACAAACTCAAGTTGGAAGTGGATTTCTTGTCCTTAAGAGTAGGTTTCCAGTGGAAGCAGTGAAGCTGGTCAGTCTGTTGCCTTCTGAATTCCTAGGCTAAGCAAGATGAGCTCTTTCAGTCTCCTTTGGTTAGGTTTTTATTTTTTCATAAATGCTGGTGACCTTTATCTGCATTACTTTTAGTCTTAATTTATCTTTCTAGAAGGTAGATGAACAGGATTTTGCATGCTTCCAGTTGAGGACTTGGTAGGTTCATCTTCAGAGGGACTTACCTGTGTTTGCTGGTTTTACTGTGATTTTCCTAACAGTTGCAGCAACTGTAATTGTCTAGGGAAGAAGAAATCTGGCTGACTGTGTAAGGGTTTGGTTGTCATGGGGCTTTGAAGAGCTCCCAGAACTCTTCAGGGAGGAGTTCTGATCCGTGGACAGCCTGCTGAGCAGACTGAGCTTTTATAACCTATGAGACCAATAAACAAAGATAACTGTTCTAAATTGCTTACTCAAGTAACACTTGAAGGCAGTAAAAATGCACATTTTTTATGAAGATCTGCCACAGACCTTTCCTGGTCTTTTGTGAAGGGTTTTGTCTGTAAGGCTGCACTAAGCTACTCAGCATTAGATGTTGGACTCTGTCAAGCTCCATGAATCAAATAATGGGCTACAAACATGAGCATAAAAATAAATAGTCAGATATTCTATAGTGAAAGTTTTTTGAGAGACTAGCAGAGGATGTTTGTAGAGCAGTAGATAGATAGTGAACTTCCTGTGGTTAAACATAATTTTTTCCCTCTACTACAGTTAAGGGCTTTTGTTTCCCTAAAGCTGCTGGAATTTGGTCATTCTAATAATCATTTGTTGTTTGTAACAGCAGTATGAATGTACATCAGGTTAAAAAAAAAAAGGATCAAATGAAGATTGTCTTTCCTCTAAAGAACTCTACCCTTTAAGCTCAGGCTGCTTATGTGTATTTGTACTCCCAACCCTGGGAACTGGAGATGGAGAAATGAGTGAGGTAAGGACAACACCCAGCTGTAGCCTGAGGATCAGGGCATATGATGGGATCATCAGTGTTGGCATCAAAGTTGTAGGAAGCAAAAGGTAACCCTGAGCTAGTGGATGGCAGAACTGCTAGGAACAGTTCCTGGCATGAGTCTGGCTAGAGGACAAACATGAATTCTGAATCTCTTTTGCCAAGGTGATTTTAGAAACTGGGAATTAGGAAAAAAAGAGGATAAACAAATTAGAAAGCAATTTGCTTCAGGTATAGAAGTGGGGAGGATGAGTGGAATGATGGGGAACTTGTCCCTGTGGGATGTGAAGAAGGGTAACCAACTATAATCATTGATCAACAGGAAAAATAATGGATTAGCAGTAGTTATGTTGGGTAAGTGATAGGGGGAAACATGTAGGGCTAACCTTGTTTGGAACTTATTGTGGATGAGCCTCTAAATAGGACAGTGATTTCAGAGAGGGTGCCTTGAGTTGAAGGCCATAGAAACAGCAAGAATCCTTCATAAACTTCAGATGACTAACCTTAGCAGCTTGGTACAAAAGGCATCTGATCTGAAAAGTTGACTTAAAAATTTAACAGAGATAAGGAAAAAACAAAATTTCATTTTGGGTGAAAGGAAAGGACAGCTGATAATATGTTGGGTAGTAGGTGAGCTTGAAAAATACCAACTCATGTCTCTGATTTCACAAGATCATGAGAGTTTGAGAGCTGATGAAATGCTGCACAGCTGATCTAGGTTGTTCAGTGTCCCAGTTTGGTTTCACAACATTCTTCTGCATCTTGAGTTATTTCACAATAGAGTCTAAGAGGCAAGAAGTGAACATACAGTTTCTTCTTTTCTTTGACTGCTAAATCTTAGACTTTAGCAGGGCAGACAGATAATTTTACTCTGAGCTGCAACTTGGTGTCTAATAGTGTATAAGAAATCTTTGACTGGGGTGATGACTTTGCTTAAATTGCAATACTTGATTTAATATGCTTCATCATTTGGCTGCTTTCCTTCACTGAGTGGCATGTTGAAGGATTTTTGTGTATTTTGTGTTGCAAGGGGATGCAACACATTTAATTTTGCTGCTGTTTATAAATATGCAGTCTTACAGGCATATATTACAAATATCTATTTTAAAGAAAAGAAACTGGAGTAATGTCATAAAGCATCTTTTGCAAATGAAGGCATATAACCCTGTAAGTGGTGGTGTTCCAAATGTGTATTTTGCTCTAGCAGAATCAGTGCTGGTAGCATGTCCACAGGTAGGGGCTTCTGGAAACCCTTAGGAGTTACATATATGAAGCAGGATTAAAAAAATGAGTTTGTTTTCTTAAGACAAGATTGTGTAGAGAGATTTCTGGAGGTAAACCAGACAATCCAGTGGTAAGGAATTGAGAGAATGCTGCCTTGGCACTGCAGCTTGTGCCTAGATAACTACTTCTGTGCTGCAAGTGGTTTTTCATGTAAAGTAAATGATGGTGAGGTGCTGTGAAAAGGGGAATTGAGCCTCGTGCCATTGCGAAAAGTCTAAATTAAAGGGGCTTTTTAATTTCAGGATTTTAGCTCTATGTAACTTGTGGTTTGTTTGGCTTTTTGTATCCACTTTCTCACGCCAAAATTGCATGAATTTCTTCAAAGGGAGGTCTTGAGACAGACATTTTGAAAACTGTCATTGAAATGAATGTTCCTCCCCACTTGTTGGCAACATTTGGTTGAGAAAACTCTGATTCAGTCAGATAATGTGAAAAATAATTAAATGGTTTTAAACTTTTGAGTATTTGGTACATCCTCAGAACTTCGCATTTTTCTGGTCTTGGTTATTTTACTGACCTAATAAGCAAAATTAAGCCTTGTTAACGATGCAGGATTGTAAGGAAGAAAAAACCCAAACCTGTGTCTGCTGTGCTGAGTCCTGAGTGTCTTGTTGAAAATGTCTTGGCCAGCAAATGTACCTCTGATTTTTACTTCCAAATGCACAGGTGTGTGCTTGTCATGAAGTGCCACCTGTGTAAGTGGCATTAGACTGCAACCAGTGTTAGACATCTAAACCAGGGCACCAAATATTTTTTTGGTGCCCCAGGTTTTTAGATTGTGAGCTGGCAACCTCACGCTGAACCCAAGCACCAGCTATTGGTTTGTACTGAAGAACCATGTGCTGTGTAGGGGTGTTACAGGGCTGTGTCCTGATGTAAAAGCCCAATATTAATGATGGTTGGGATCAGTGGTGGAAGTCCTTTGGGTGTGCTTGGCATCTGTTTTACTGGCATCTCTCCTTAAAGAGGAAAAGCACTTGCTCAGCCTGGCACCTAATCAGGATAGGGCTGCAAATCGTTTGATGGGGATCAGCAGATAATTAATTCCCTTGGTTTCTGCTCTGTGTTCACACACTAAGTAGCCATGCACAGTAATTGGAGTAACAGGTTAGACCCTCGTGTTAAACTCCATGTGTAGGGCTCTATAAAGGCAAATTTGCTGGGGTTTTTTTTTTGTGCTTGCTTTGAGGAAATTTACATGAAAATCCAAGTGATGCTGGACTTGCACAGTAAGTGCTTGGCAGTGGGAGGAAATGTCCCTCTTGCATGTTGTTGTAGTTGTGTTGATCTGGTTTGCTGCTCAGGGAGAAGGTCTGTTACAGAGTGAGGAAGGCAGCAGGACCTGGCCCACTTAGGGGGTTGTTGGTGTCACCTGTGAAACAACCATTTAAGTGGATTGCAGGTTTCTTCTCCTTAATCTTGCAAAAGGGAGTTTTGCATTATCATTATGTTACCAAAAGACAGCTGTTCTTTGAGAAGGCTCAATTCTATGGCTCACCCCAGGTGAAGGGAAGGGGGAAGGAGGAAGAAGAGGTCATCTAGGTATAATGTTAGTTGGTAAATTCTGTCCAGAATGGGCAGCAAAACCATGTTTCAGTTGGCACAGTTCCTTGCAGAGCAGGTGAGTGTGAGGCTGTGTACAGAGCCTTTCTGTACACATCCTGGTTTTCTCTTTTGAAACTCTTACTGCACTACTTATTCTGGAAAATTGTTTAAAAATCGAGCTTGATATTTCAGATGAAGAACCATTCAAATTGGCTTTGAAGAACAGTGTCTTCTCTCAACATTTCTGAGCGCTCAGGATTTTTCCCTTCTCAATATTTTATTGTATTGACCTCAAAAACCTGAAGCAAACCTGTTAAACTTACTTTACTTAAAAAGTGTACTCTTTGCACTTCATAGACTGTTTTTCGTGACGTTCCTTCCTTCTCTTGGGGAGAAGATTCACAGGCCTGAACTTGGGACAAAAAGGCACAAGAAAATATTGCCCTTTTTGTTTAAGGGCTTCTGCACAGAGGAGTGTACTCTGAGGGCTTTCAGCAGCATCCTTCCATGGGTGTGTTTGGATGTGGCTGCTTTGGCACTTCCCTATAACTTTGGTTGCATGGAGTAGCAGATTCTTTTCCTGGGTTTGAGGTTAGGTAATGTTTTGCCTGCTCTCTCTTATGAAACCTGTTGTAGTTTTAATGTAATTGGGGTTTTGGTTTTGTTTTCTATGTGCTTTTTAAGAGTGCATCTGTTTCAATCTTTCTTGATGTGTTTACTATGCAAAGTAGCTGTGCCAGATTTGTGCAAGTGAGTTTGTGGGATGGGGTTTTGTCAATTCCAGGTTTGAGACTCTTGGGCCATCACAGTGCTTCGTGCAGCAGCTTGGTTATACCTTACAGTGTAATGCTGAGCTTTAGTCTTTTTGAGTGAATTGACTCCTCTGTCAAGACACTGAAGAAATTGATGCACATATGGATTGTATAGGAAGTCATTCCCATTGAAATATGGATGGAGGGAGCCGGTGGTATCTTTGCATCACTTTAATATCTTCTTTCTTTTTAGGCAGTTCCTTGTAGCTGTTGTAGATTCTTGCAAGGTACCCATAGCTTTGTGCCATTAAAATGTTCAAAAGCTTGTCATTTGAAAGGAAATTACTCAAGGTTTTCAGTTTATACATAGAACTTTAACTTCATACAGTGGATTTTTAAATGTAACACTCTGCCTTTGATTAAGAGTATTTCTGTACATGCACCTGTGTATCAGATTATTGTACCTAATTGTATAGAATACTTGTGTTTTATTCCTTATAATCATCAAAGAACAGTCAGAATGAGCTCTGTTTCAGAGAGATTTTTGTGTTAGTATACAAAGGAGCAATGAATAGTGTGTACCATGTCACACTGTAATGTATTAAGCTGCATGTGTGATGCTTGTTTCACTGAATAGCAAAAAAAATTGAGAAGTATTGAGGTCTCTAAAGATTTTAAAACTATCTAAAAATGGTGTACACCTTCTCTTTCCTTTCAATGCAAGCATTGAACCAGGGTACATGGGGTGCAAGATGTCAGTATCTTTCTTTTGGTATTGTTTTGTGTGTCTTAAAACTTGCATACAAATACATAGGTTTGTTGTTTACTGCCTGTATACTTCTCACATGTCCAGGCTTGCACTGCCACTCACTTGTCCTTCCAAAATTCAGCACAGCATTAGGAAACCCAGTTAGGAGCTACACCCAGCTCCTGAGGAGAGCCCCAAAACTGTGAGACACCGTGCATGAGCTGCTTGAGTGGTCACTTCCCCAGAGAGCACACAAACTGTACTTTCCTACCCCCATCTCAGCCTTTGCTTTGTGGGAATACTAATGGTAAATCCTAGTTTTCTTTTTTTCTGTTTCAGTATGTATGACCAATTGCCCTACCCTGATTGTTATGGTGGGGCTCCCAGCAAGAGGGAAAACCTACATCTCGAAGAAGCTGACACGCTATTTAAATTGGATTGGAGTGCCTACAAAAGGTGATGGATTTACTTTTGTTTGCATCAGAAGGACAGCGTGGGTGTTAGGTGTTTTATAAACCTGATTCCCAGTAGTTTTGTTGCCAAGTTTGACTACTTAAAGGCCTTTCTGCCTTGTTAAGCAATAGCGTGCACAGGCTCTCTGTTCTGTTCTAGACGTTAATTAATCAAGTTCTGGTGACTGTTCATTTGCCTCCTTGTTCTGCCAGGTGCCTACATCAACTTTTCACACTTGTTCCTTAACAGTTTGGTTCTTCAGCTGTACTTTTTTTTTTTTTTTTTTCCCCTCTTTCTTTTTGTGGGTGAAAGGGAATCCTGTTTACAAGTGGAAGAGCAGTCAGCACTTCTGGGTTAAAGTTCTGACTTCTCCATCTTCTTTGTGAACTTTGTGCAGTGTGTATTTCTCTGTGTAACTGTTTAACAGCATTTGTGAAATGTTAGAGCTCTTTAAATATTAAAACCTCAAGGAACTGAAGCAACCACTTGTTACCACACTCTTAAGGACTTTATGTTTTGAGTGGGAAAAGATGGTTCAAATGGACTATTCCTGGCTGTTTGTTCTAGTTCCTGAGGTCCCGTGAGCCCAGGTTGACAAGTGAACAAGGCACTTGTTCCAAGTCCATTGGAGGTTCTGAGCAGCTGTCTGCCTTTTCCTCTGTCTCTGTAGAAAAAAAAGATAGTTTTAGTGTACTGTGAGAGATGTATTTCTTAGTAGCTTTAAGAAGTCAAGATGTAGAGTTCTGGTCTATATTTAAGCTACTTTTTGAATCTAGGGTACAGGTTTTTTAGTTGGTGTTTTCTTAACTTCTTAGAAACTTGTCTAATGTTCTTTGTTGAGGTGAGATGTTACAGAGAATACATGACATTGTTTGAGTGTGAGAATTAGCAGGATTTAAACTATCACTTGAGTTTTGACTGTTCTCACACAGTATAATCCTTCTGATGAGCAGTACTGGATGTTTAGGGACTTATCCATTAGGCTGAAGTGGAGTAACAATTCAAATAGCTTAGCCTATATCCAAGCTGATGGAATGTATGTGATGTAACTATGCCTGTATATTAGATATACATCTAACTACTATTGTATATATGTCACTGTGCTGAGCATTTTACTGTGTGAACTTTGGAAAGCAGAAATTTGCTATTGGACAACAAATACGATACCATCCACGTGTGGCTCATGCTTGGTTGTATATACCCCAAATACAGGAAAATAGGTGGGGGTGGTCTGCTGTAATTGTAGGAGTGGTCTTTCCTGTAATTGGTTACAGGAAAAGTTCTGTGGGCTACACTGAGCAGCACATCAGAAAATATATGCACTTATGCTTGATAAAAATTAGGGCACTGCAGCCTAATTTTACAAAACTATCCAACATTAGACTACTATAAAAGCTTCCATCCTAGGTTGCTGGTTAAGGTTTGTCTTTGTTAGAAAGAGTGACTTCAGAATTTCTTGGAAAACCACAAACCCTTCCTGGTTTTGTCATCAGTGATGCAATTTTACAGAAGCTGAAATAAATTTAAAATACTTCACTATCTGAGGGAATAGATGACATGGTGACTGATGTTCCCAGTTGATTGGGACTTAATCAATTGATATATGTTAAGTATTGAGCAGCCCTAACATCTGTTACTTTCTGCCTATTAATCTCTGAACATTAGTGTGTGGTTAGTATAGTAAGTGTTCCTACTCTGAGACAGATGGGTAAAATTGTGGAGAAAAGATAAAATCTTTTGTGGAAAAGATAATTGTCATCTTTTTACCAAGCTGGAGAGTTCAAGAAGTAAAGAGCCCAGTGTTGATGTTTGTTGACTCATTTCAGCCATCAGTTCTGTGCTTTCTTCTATTCCTTCCAAAATCTTCTGTCGTTTAGAATGTGAAATGATTAAAAATACAAAAGACTTTTGTCTGGGCTTTTTGAAGGAAATGAGGTCAATTAGATGCCTGAATAGAATTGTGTTGCAATTTGGTTTTTTAGATACTAAACTTTGGGAAGCTCTTTTGAATAGTTCTGGCTGTGGGGAGCTGTGATACCATTTATCTTTGTGAAACTCTTCCACAGAACTGGATGCTAATAATAAGGACTAAAGATTGTTCCATTAGATAGCACTTTTTCCTTTACTGTGCCCGATTCTCTTGCAGTAAGTATTCTTTTTCAGGAAATTCATTATTTTGATTTTTAAAGGGCTATTTCCTCATAACACTGGCTATCTGAACTACTTGCAGATTCTGTGAACCACCTTTTCATGTAGCCAGCATGGCCAGTGCTCATTGTACCTGTCACAGAATAACCTGGATGATGCTGTAATCCATGTAATACAGTTGACCCCCAAAAACTGCATCAACATTTTTGAGTTCAAGCAAAACTCATCTATTTATTTCCCTATTCTCTGCTCCCAGTCCACAGCAATCCAGATACAGCAGCTGATGGCTGAGCTCTTTTATCCTACGTCTTTTTTCCTTAATTACAACTTGGCCATTTTATCTTCTTTTCCTATTTCCAGAAATGAAGTCTGGCGAGTAGTTCTGTCTTGGCAGCTTCTCAAAAAGAAATCTTAAAAGCTTAGCAGTTCAGCAGAGAAAAACCTATGGATCAGAAATAAGTTAAACATTAATTGCACTTCAGAGACTGACTTTCAGATCTGTTGAATGAAGTTAATTAGCAGACAGTGTAGTTGCATTCTGCATGGCAAACCAGAACTGCCTACCCATAACCCCACATCCAATATTGTGACATGTATGGCCTTAGACATTTTCCTAGGTAAGGAACAAGATTGGTTGGCCCAATTTAGAACTCTTCCTTGCTAAAGTAAGAGCTGTAAGTTTTGGGAGGTACTGTCAGAATATTGTTTCACTGCTCATATACACAGAAGAAGCTAGATTGTTAGTATTCTTTTGTAGTCTACCAAAATAGACTTACAGCTACCCTAAGAAGGAGGAGAAGGGTTTTTTTGTTGTTCAGGCAAACTGGCAGACATAGGCATAGCAATAGAGTCAAGTGACTCCATTGACCTGCAGCCCAAATATTCTTTTGCCATTTCAATGACTTCATGTTTTCTTTGTAGTTAAAACCAAGCACACACACACACCCCAGAACACAAGTAGAAGTATGATACGTTGACTTAGTACAAGCTAAAGTATTTTATCCTTACAGATAGTTTGGTTTCAAAGCTGTCATAACATTTGTCTTCTTCACATCTGAGTACCATCAGTCCCTGCTAACACTGGTTTCCTCTCTGCAGAATTTAATGTTGGTCAATATCGTCGAGATTTGGTGAAAAAATATAAATCTTTTGAATTCTTCCTGCCTGACAATGAAGAAGGCTTGAAAATCAGGAAGTAAGTTTTAAATGTGTTTTGTAATTTGCTCTTAGAGACTGATTTAATTTCTGTGTGCTCAAGAGGACCCTAAAAAGACTGCAGTATGAAATGACAAGGAAAATAAGTTCTATTGGAAGAGGAAAAGTGATTTATTTAGGTTGCTTAAAATCAGCTGTTTCAGATAAAGCTTCAAAAATGTAGAGATAAATACTTAAAATTGATTCCTTTTCAGTAGGCTGTGACTGATTTTATTGCTCCAGATATTCCAGGATATTTTCACTCAAAATAAAATAGTTTTAACAAATAGTTACAATTTTTCTTGACTTCCTGTAAGTTATCAGCTAATAGATGGGACTCTTTCTACTATCTGGTTCCTAAAATGGCATTTCAGAGTTTTGTATGGATCATAAAGAAGGAAAAAAGACAATGTAGCTGCTTTTCTTTTTGGTTTACATACTGGAAATTTTCATCTGGAGTATTTAAAATATATTTTTCATTATCCATTCAAATCAGTGGGGTTGAAACTTTATTATTTTCTCCCTGAAACTGTCCTCTTGGCCACTAAGCAGGTGCTTCATGTGGTTGGTCAGTGCACTCCATCAAAAACTGCTGTTTTGCTAATGCTCTGCAAAGTAAGGTGAGCCCCAGGTGAACATCTGAGCCCACACGAAGCACTTGCAACTCTCCTCTTGCCTGGAAAGAGCTTTTAACATGAAGAACTTTAAAATAAAGGGTAGATGAAGAGAAGGTCAGAGAAAGAGGGATCTGCCTCTTCCTTACACAAGATCAGTTGGGAAGATCTTTTCATTTTCTGCAGCATTCATTGCCTTTTTTAGTGTGTTCAAGAAAACATTTAAGAGTGTGCAGTATGAAATGAGGAGGAATATAAATTTTAGAGGAATGGAAATGTTTAAGCTACTTAAAAATACAGAGTATTTTGTTCTTAACTGCTTCAACTCAAGCATCAAAGGTTTCTGGATGTCCATACTGTCTGGACCTTCTTTTGTGGCTGTTCCTCTGCTTGTCCACTGTCCCTTCCCATTCCCCCCCAGCAGCAGCAGAATATTGCTGATGTCAGAGGAGAACCACTTGCATAAGAACCCCCTAATCCTCTGAAACCAAAGAGTAGTTATGAGGCACATTAGCCTTGCAGGCATAGAGCCAAACCTTTTAATGTGCCTCTGTGACACCTATTAGACTAAATGGTGGAGAATATAACATGAAATGAGCTGTGTGAACTAATCTGCCTAGTTAGCAGTGAGTAAAGAGCCTTTATATTTATTTAGTGAAGATTTGACTGATGAATCTCAGCTCCTGACATCTATTAACCATGCTAATGTGGAAATACTGTCAGGATTGAAAAGCCTTCATTTTTCTTTGAAGATAAAGCTGTGCATGCAGAATATGGTAAATGTCAGAACAGAGTTATGCATTTCAGTCTGGAAGTCAAAAGTAGAGTAGTAAAGCATAGAAAGGCTGTTGAAATTAATAGGTTTTAATGTTGGTACTGCAGAAAGGCTGTTCTTATTGAAAATAAATGGGGCTTTGTTCTACTAATGAGTAAATCATTCACAATGCTAATGTTGCCCTCCAGTATTATTTATGTGTTAGAAATTATAAGGAACTTTGAAGATAATACTAATGCTGGGGAAATAGGAAAATCTGCAAATTAGTTCATTCTTGCCCAGATTTAACACAAGTGCAAAGTATATAAGAGTGGGGTTTTTGGTGTTTGTCTTCTACAGCCTCCTGTACTAATTGCTTGGTGTTGGTGACTGCAAGGAGATGTTATTTTCACCTCTACCCTAATACTTGGTGCTAACTTTGTTTTACCCTCTGTTTTAACAGAGTATTCTTTTATATATGAGTTTTTTGCACAGTAGTTCAAAAGAGGAGTAGTAGATTACTGAAAAGTAGTTGTCTATCCACTTTAACATAACAAGGTAGAAGCCTGAAGTTGGTTTATTCCATCCCTCTTTGAGAGTCGAATTCCATAAGTATCTCTGAATACATCATTGGGAAAAGTGTACAGCTGCAGGGATGATTCAGTGATGTTCCTTTAGAGGAGTGAAGGTTTATCCTGGTCAGCAAAGTTGTTGGTATTCCATGGTGCTGTACAGCTGTCTCAGTTGTACTGGGAGCCCTGGGCTGGGCTGGTTTTAGGCAGGTGGCCATGGCTGTGGGGAACGTGGTTGACCGCTGTTGGTTTTTTCTCATGCTTCATGGGGGTGACTCATTAGGAAAAAACACAAGTCTTGGAGAGAAATTACCTGACATTTGCAGGGCACTTTGATCACAACAAACGGGTGCATTAATACAAGAACTTCAACTAGGGTTTGGTTTTTTTCTCTTTCATTTTGAAGACAGTGTGCCTTGGCAGCGCTGAATGACGTCCGGCAGTACCTCAGCGAAGAGAACGGGCACGTGGCTGTAAGTTTCTTGTTGAAGACACCTTTGTTCTTGAAATGCTTCCCAGCAAAACACTGTGTGTCTGCTGGATAAGATGCAGCCTGGGTCACTCCAGTGTCACTTCAGGATATCAGGCTTCCTTTACTTTTAGAGTTGTATGTTAGATCTGCCTCGTTGCTGCAGTGAATAGGAGCACTTAAGTTCAGGGTGATGATGCCATGCTGAAAAACCACCTTTGTGACTAAAAAAATGTCCCTCTTCTCGTCACACTGTGTAATGTACTGTTAAACACATCTGTTGGTTTGCTTGCATTTGTGGTGCTACTTGACAGTCCTGGTGTCTGAACTGAAAGGCAGGGACTCACTGAACAGCAAGCATCATGAGTATTGCTTGGCAGTTGTGTTACTGACGAGATCTCTCTAAAGGGAGCAGGAGAAACTCACAGTAAATTGCTGCACATCTGAGTATTTAATAATGGGATGCAGAACATCTGCTCAGCTGTTGAGGTTGCATCAATATTAATTGACATGAATGATATTTTGTGGGTATCACTTTTCTTAAGGCTACAGACACAGTGCTGTAGTGCTTTCATTAATTAATCAGGGAAAACCACGAATAATAAAGTTCTGCTGGGACATGAGGGCTTTGTACTTGGGCAAACTTCATACTTCAGTAAAACACTGTTGTGTTTGGAGCTAAAAGTAAGTTCTCAGAAAAATGGCTGCATTTATCTTGTAGTTCATGGGCAGGATTTACAAGTCATGCAGATCTTCTGCACTTAAAAAGTTTTACACTTTCATTTTGAATAGTGTATTGATTACAGCATCTTTTTTTTGTAGCATAGGTTCAGTAAATAACTGCATTAGGATTTAATGCTGGTGTGGGCCAGGAGGAAGATGCTGTCCTATATTACATGTTAGGCTTAAATTCTGGTTGCTTCTTCCAGTTACAGTGTTCATCTAGTAGTGCTGTCAACTTTCAATACTTTTTTTTTTTTTTTAATTTAGAAAATCATGTGTGCAAAGTAGGAATGTCTTTTTTTCTTATTTTCTGCTGAGCATGTTGAGGTAGAGGGGAAGGGGAAATGTTTTGTTTTCTTTTGCATTGAGGGACTCTGAACTGTTATTTTTGTTGATACTTAAGACAGGCCATCATACTTTTTAAATTCCAACACCCTCCAATTATTCCTAGGTCTTTGATGCTACAAATACAACTCGAGAACGCAGAGAAACTATTTACAAATTTGGTGAAGAAAATGGATATAAGGTGAGTCAAAAGCCAGGGAGTTCTGACCTAATGGGTAGACAAGTTAGGGCAGTGATTGTTTGGCTCTCATCTGTACTTCTGGTTAAAAAGTGTGATAACATAAGCCACAGCCTTCCTAGATATTTAGTCAGTAGAGCATTTTGTGTTCTTAGGCATTGTTTGTGATTAAAAGTCACTCCATGATCACTTTTCCTATCTTTAGTATTTGCTACTGTTCAGATTTAATGTCTTTTATGCCATGGTTTCACTTCTGTCATCTTGGACCTGTGGTTTTGTGTGTAGTGTCATCAAGAACTATTTAGAATATGGTTGTTAGTGCAGCTCAGTTTTTTCTGCTGAAACACACAGTTCTGCACAAACAAAAAACTTCTGGGGGCTTTCTGCCTTCTGTCTGGGATTGTTTTGTATTTAGCTGTTCTTCAGTAATCTTCCACTTCTGTAAATTAGCATCTCCTTTCCCTTTGAGACAGCAAAACCCAAACCTTTTTTAGTGTGAAGCTACTCCATTAGTTGAAAGGCTAAATTATTATTTCAGAAGCATTAATTACTGTTTTCATGGCTGAGCTTGTATCCTTCCCATTGCTTTCTTCCTCTTATGTCCTAAATTTTTCTCACTGCAAACATTTTCCACTTAAAAATCGTTACTGGGGAAAATAGTACAGAGTGTGGTGCTTCAGGGAATGGTAAAATGAGAGCACTTGGAGAAACCTTCTGAGTAAATGAAGGAAAGTCTAAGGCATGACTGTGTTCAAAAAGGGGTTAGCATGGAAGTGAGCAACGTGCTGTGCATCTGCAGTCTCCAGAGGTGTTATAATAAAGCATCTTCTTTCTTCCTTCCTTCTGTACACTGCTTGGACTGAAGACTTTTTTTGTTGAGTCAGTCTGCGTAGATCCAGAGGTCATTGCTGCAAACATTGTGGTGAGTATGGGCAAAGTTTGCCTTAACTGCTTCAAGTCAAGAGGTTTAAACTAGCTAAGTATTTTTTGTAAACTTCCAATAGTAAAAAGCATTAGCTCCCATTGATGGAACACTTGGTTTATTTTCTGTCCATGTGTATACTAACTCAGAAGTTTGATTCTATGAAGAACAGCTCTTTTTACTTTACATTTATTTTAATTAACTTTCAGAAAACAAGTTTTTCTGTTGTGTTCTCCCCCTTCCTGTTTCTTTAAACATCTGTTAAAAAGGTAAAGAAACTTATGTACTACTCTCCTGTTTTTATTTTAAACAGCAAGTGAAGCTGGGGAGTCCTGACTATGTTGACTGTAGTAATGATGAAGCAACAGAAGACTTTATGAAAAGAATAGAGTGCTACAAGAACTCATATGAGACATTAGATGAAACTCTTGATAAGTAAGGAATGAAATAATACTGCTGTTGCAATTGGGCTATTTTAAGATCTTTTCTTAGGAGATGGTGCATCCTGTATCAGGGATTAGGGCTTTGTAGTCCTATTGTTTCAGTGGCTTGAGCTCTCTTTCATTTGGCAAAGCAGAGAGAGTTGGTTCTGGGGGTGTAGCCTGGAAACTTGCTTAAGGAAAATTGAGTAATGAGTCCACATAATATTCTTTTTTATTTTTCCAATTGGAGAATGCTATGATTCTTCTGGGACAAGAACCAGTTGTTGGTTGTTATTTGTTTTAGTGCTTAGAGGAGACCTGAGGGATTTGTTAAGTATAACTTCATTTGTTTGTATAGCTGAGATGAATTTTGAACACATCAGTCTTAAAAATGTGTCACCTATTATTTGTGCTTGCAAATTATCCTTCAGGTGCAGGGCTGTGAGAATCTTTCTTAGCTGGATTATTTGCCTTCATGACAAAGCATTCTTCTGTTTTTCATTTGCTTACAACACTTGAAAGTAAAGCATGGATGAACTGTGTGTGGAGGAGCCCTTTTTCTCTTGCTACTGTCTGAGATTTTGGTGTGGGATTTTGGGCTGTGCTCATGCCAGGAGCTCCTGGTTTGTTTCAGTGTTTCAGGGAATGCTGGGCTGCCTTTTAATGTAATTGGGTGTAAGCAGTGTGAAGCTGGTTCAATCAGATCAGTTCATGCATGTAATTCCTGTGATGGACCTAATGGTTGTGCCTGGCTAAAACAGTAATGATTAACTTCAAAGAACACTGTCAGAAACGAGGTGATGATGCTAGCTTCTCATCACCTACATTTGCTGTTAGAAGTTCTCTTGTTTTATTGTGATGTGATGTCTCAAATGCATCACTGGAAACCCATAGTGGTTATTTTCAGCACATTAGACTTTTTTTCCTCCTTTAAATGAGGTACTTCTTGGAAATTATAGCTCAGATGAGAAAGGTTATATTTTCAATTTTCAATGTTTATTCTCTCAGATGCTGAGAGGAGGTAGTGGTAAATTACTGTACTGTAAATAAATAGCTGTTGTTAGAGTGGCTGAGAAAATGTCTTGCTTCAGGCTAGTCCCTGATCCTTCTGATGCTATAGATTTTCTGGGATATCTGAGGTTGGTAGTTATGGTGCCTTTTGACCCCTAGGTGCAATCAGACCAATAGTGTCTCTGTGGGAATGTTTGTAACTTGGAGAAGAATATCCAGCATCATGAAATCCTGGGCTATCTCACTGGCTCTGTCACAGTTCACAGAATCACAACTGGTTTGGGCTGTAAGGGACCTTAAAGTTGTCCTGTTCCAACCCCCCTGCCGTGGGCAGGGACACCTCCCATTAGATCAGGTTGCTCCAAGCCCCAGTTGAATGATTCCCCTGCATCTTCCTTTAACTGGGAGGGCTGTATTTTTCCAAGAGTAGGATGTAAATTTGGGAAACAAAGTGCTGGTAAAGAGGACAGAAAAAAAGTGAAGTGAGCAGCTCAAAGGTGAAAGGAGCAGAGTTTATCCTGTACCTTGGGAGAATTGCATTGTGTTTTAGGACTACTGCATATCCCATGGGTAATCTAGGGTTTGTTTATTGCCTTGGCTTGTTGCCCCTTTGTTTTATAATGAGAGGAAGGGTGGGAAGATTGTAGTTTGTGCTGATGGAAACTATGTGGAATCTTACTTTGTTTGTTTGCTTGTGAAAGGGATCTTTCTTACATTAAAATTATGGATGTTGGAAGGAGTTACCTTGTGAACAGAGTAATGGATCACATCCAGAGCCGGATTGTTTACTACCTCATGAATATCCATGTCACTCCTCGGTCAATCTACCTCTGTCGGCATGGAGAGAGTGAACTCAATCTGAAAGGGAGAATAGGAGGAGATCCTGGGCTGTCCATCAGGGGGAAAGAAGTATGTACCTCCTGAGCAAGTGTCAACGGGCTTTGTGGGTGTCTGTGCTTGTGTGCAGTTTGTGCTGTGTAATTAGTTACAGCTTTCTTCCTCTACACCCTTTTTTTCTTTACATGTTTAAGAAGGAATTTTTTAGTTGCAAATGTCTATAGTGAAAACTGGATGAAAGCACTGTGTATGTTATGATTTGTTATGTGCTCTTTTGTGTCTGTTATTCTGTTAGATGAAATTCCTTTTTATCCTACAGTACAAAACATTTTTCAAGAAGGCTTTATTTTTAACTTCATTTTTGTAAAATCATAACTTGTTGGATAAGTGGGAAGGTTCCCAAGTTAAAGTTTAAAACAAAATTCCTGCAGGTAAAGCTAGAAACTGAAGAAAATTTTTCTCTGTCTTGTAATCCATTTCTTCCTTTCCTTGGTTTATTGGAATATGTTCTTGAGTAAAAGCTTTGACAGTCTTTTGGAAAAGTTTAAATGAATTTACAGAGGTTAGAGCTTGTGTGTTGCAAACTGAACTCGGTGCCTCAGCTCTGAGCCCTCATCCAGTGTTGCATGTTTTTTTCTTTCAGTTTGCCAAAAGCTTGGCACAGTTTATTAATGAGCAAAATATCAAAGATCTAAAAGTTTGGACCAGTCAGATGAAAAGGACAATTCAGACTGCTGAAGCCTTGGGAGTGCCTTATGAGCAGTGGAAGGTTTTGAATGAAATAGATGCAGTAAGTTCTTATTTTCAAAATGTCTGAGTTGCTTTGTTTGCTAAGGATGATGTACCTAGTATTCCAGTGGTATGCCTTTTATGGGACAGAAAATCATTAAGTCTAGAGGCTGGAAAAGTGGTCATTAATTCCTGTTAAAATGTTTTATAAAAAATTGACATAATTAATTTAGTCTTGGTTTGTCTTTCCCAGAAAAGTATTTCCCCATAGAAGCCTCAGTGCTATGAAATTTCTGATAGGTGGGGACTGGAAAGAAAAGCAGCATTGCTAGCTGGTGCTTTCCAGCTGTACCTGTAAGAGAGATAAGTAGGTGCAATAGAGAAAATGTGACCTTGTTTAGTGACTTTGCTTGCCCAAATATTCAGCTTCACTTATCCAGGGATTTAGTGATTCCTTCCTGACTTAATCTGTCTTGTTCATCATGCCTGACAATTTTGTCTCTGAGTGTCAGAGTAAGAAAATACAATTACTAAAGGCAGGTTAGGTATGGTTTTATTTGAGAAAGACCTGCTGGCAATACATGCTTTTAATTACTTTTATTACCCATAGGGAGTGTGTGAAGAAATGACATATGAAGAAATCCAGGAAAACTATCCACTTGAGTTTGCACTGAGAGACCAAGACAAATACAGATACAGATACCCTAAGGGAGAGGTATGCTGATTTTTCTCTATTGAAGTGAAGGGTTTTCTTGTCTTTTTGTACCCGTGCATGCTGTCTCTAGGAAGGATAAAAATACTTTTCAAAATTAACAAAAAGATGTCTCTCTCCTTTTTCTAGGGGAAAGCACACAGGAGGGTGCAAGAATTGAGCCCAGACCGTTTAATTTTAATTCAGGACTTGAAAAAGAAAACAATAGATTTAGACGAAGTTGTGAGCTTTGATCTTGTGGGCACGGTTTCCATGCAGTGATAAAGCAGGCAGACTGATTGCAAGGCTTCAAGCTAACACACTGCCAGGATTGCCTTTTCCTCTTCACCCTTGCTGTGGGTAATGGCTGGGGTTGGATGCAGCTCTGCCCGAAGTCCTGCGGAAATCTGTAGCCACATTGGTCTTTTGCTTTAATAAACTCCTTGCCTCTGGGAAAATAACTTGCTGACAGCTTTCCTAAAGCAAACCCATTACACTGCAGCAATTACCAGATGGTCCCAGGGCCTGCCTGGGTGCTGAAGGCTGAGGATTCGGGGAGGAGGAGTAATTGGAGCAGCTGCTGGGCTCTTTGTGTCAGGAGGAAGCGGAGCTCTGAGCTCTTCTTTCCGCAGCTCTCGAGAGTGATCACTCTGCTAAGGGCAAGGGCAGTGTTCTGTAGGGTGTGACCCCTGTCTTACTAATGAGGCAGTCATTAAGCTGCAGAGTTCTCCTAATCCACTGGAACAAGGAGTGTTTGTTTTCCAGACTGATGCCATCCTCTAGGAGGGCAGGAAACATTGCCAAATGCCTCCTCTCCTTGGGATGAGGGATTGGTCTGGGTTGTTTGTCAAAGGCAGTTCCTCTGTTGCTGGTACTGGTGGCACCGGGCTTTGCACAGCCTGGCTGGAGACCACTGGGTTTTTCTTGGCAAGGTCCAAGGACCCAGCAGTGCCCCATCCCAGCCTGGCAGCAAAGGCTCTGCTGCTGACATCCCCTGCCCTGCTGGGATGTGCTGTGTCATGCATTGCACATGCAGAGAGGACATTTTGGGAGTACAGTCTGTACTGTGCATGTGAAAATTAAATTCAGGACACACACAGAGAAATCCTGGTGTTTACCTGTGTGTGCTGTGCAGGACAGGGTGGAAGAGAGAGCTGGTCTCCACTCTTTCAGGTTTTTGGTGGGATGGTGGCTGGCATTGCCAGGCCAGTCCATCAAGCCCATAGTTTTCAAAAGGCAACCTGAATAAATCAGGCTTTGTGAATTGTTTATATGCTGATTGTAGGCTGGGCTTCCCAAATTTTCACTTGGAATGGAGATGCTTTTGAAGATGAGGTGTGGAAAATAATGTGCAAGACTTAACCTGTTTGACAATGCTGTGAATAAAATCCTTGGGATTTTGCAGGGAAATTCTTAGCAAGTAATTAAATAAAGCTTTTCCACGAGGGAGCTACATTTTGTAATAAGTATGCTCTTTGATAGTCTGGCAGATCTGGACAATGTTCTTAATTTAAGGAAAATTATTTCTACAATATACTGTGATACTGCAGTCTACAGTATTTATGCACTTATATGACATTCTGAAGATGTGTAATATGCAAGTAAGATCCACTGTATGTATGTACAGTATTCAGAGTTTTCCCTTTTTAATGTGCTGTGTATTTCTCCTCCCCACCCAGTCCTATGAAGATCTTGTTCAGAGGCTGGAGCCAGTAATTATGGAACTTGAAAGGCAGGAAAATGTGCTTGTCATATGTCACCAAGCTGTCATGCGCTGTCTGCTGGCATATTTTCTTGACAAGCCTGCAGGTAAGTCTTCCTTGATATATTACTGATAGTCCATTAAAAAAAAAAATTACTGATTAAAGTTCTGAACAGTGAACTCTTAACGATTTCCTCTCCCATCAGAGGGTGGTTGTGCTAGGCGAGTATGCAAGTGTATTTTCTCGTGAATGAGTTACCCGTGTTACTTTGTAGGTGATTTTTTATTGAGCTGTTTCTCACCTGCAAGGCTGTGTTTGTTTTTCTGCAGCTGTTTCAATAGCACTGTTAAGGAAGAACAGAGATACAATGTCTGATTGGGAAAAAAAATATAAATTCTTAACCGATATGCTTGTAGTATAATGGAAATGAGAAATGTTTTTGTTATTTCTATTTCATATTTTATTTATTGTTTGATTTCTCAGAACAACTGCCTTACCTGAAGTGCCCCCTGCACACTGTCTTAAAGCTAACCCCGGTGGCTTATGGTGAGTAGCATTAAGTACCTGTAATGTAGAAGTGCTTCGTTTTTTGTTAAGCTTCAAAACAAATTGAGACAAAGCCAATGGCTTTTACACCGTGAAATCTGTCTGGAAATATTTTTGTCACTTAATTGCAGTGATGTCCTGCAGTAAGAAATAACAGTCTGTACTTTGGTGACACCTTGTGTTCCCAGCCTTGAATGACAGGCTGGAGTTCTGAATAGAGATTCGGAACAGCTAAAACTTTTTTTTTTTTAAAGGTCAGTTTTTTAATTGTCTTGACTAGCGAGTTTCAGCTTGTTTACACAGAGATATTTTTGTTTGGGGGTGATGTTTTCTGTTTCGATGCTGCTGCTTTTTTTTTTTTTTTTTTTTTTTTTTTTTTTTTTTTTTTTTTTTTTAATAAATGTTAAGAGGGCCATAAAATGTTAAGGGCTCATAAATTTTAAGAGGGCCTGGATGTTTGCAGTGTCAACACACCCACTAAGTGAGGGAAGAAAATAAGTGGTATGAAATGTTGCCCTAGTCCTTTTGACTTCAGCAAATAAATGCCATGGTTTATTTTTCAAAGTGTTTGAAACATATTTGTCTGATTAGTGCATTTCAGTCAACCTACTTTATATCTGAAAATACCAAGGCTGCATAGACTATTTATGCACTAATATTCCCCAGCATTACCTCAAGCTGATGTGGCACTTGACTGCAGTGAGGCAGGATGCAAGGTGTGTTTAGTAACTTCCAGCTAATCCTCTCCTGGGGTAACAGCTCCCTCAGGGGTTTGCTCTTCCAGGGGTTTGAAGCAAGCATCCTTCCCACCCTATATGTCTCAGCTTTAGTAGGGGAACATCTTACAGCCTGAGAGTTCCACAAAGGTAAATTAGACTTTTACCCAACAGCCCAGTGTAGCAGTGGTCTGTGTGGGAGCACACAGGAAAAAGAAACTGCACATCAGCCATGAAAGATGAGTTGGGAATATGTGCATTGTTATTACTATGGACTAACCCATGTCCCCTTAGTTTATATTTTAAAAAAATAATTATATATTTATAAAAAAATATTTTTTTCAGGTCTTAAACTCAGCTAGTGGTAAGGACTGAGAGTTCTCTGTGGAAGTGTGTGTGCTGTGTAACCAGTCCTTGGTAACACCCAGCATCAGGGACAGGAGGTTGCTTTTATGTGGTTGGTGTCAGGGATGCAACAGATCTGTGAACAGAAGGATGACTGGGGTCCTTTTCCAGGGGGAGATGTACAGTATTCCCCCTTAAAATCTGTTTTCTTCCTGCCTGTGTCTCCGGATGCCAGCCTCCTGCAGTGTTTGTTTGGTGTTCATGACAAACGGGGTTTCTCAGGGTAGTGTTCCTTAAGGGAAGGAAAAATATTTGCCTTGCTGATTTGTATGTGTATTTTTTTTAAAGTGCAGTGGCGTTCTAAGAAAGAAAAACATCTTTTTTTTTTTTTTTGTGTAGCAATTCTATGGAGTGTGTTGTGACTTTAGGAAATAAGAGAGCTGAAAAATTGGAAAATGTATTTGTCTTAGAATGGTGTATCAGAGTAATTTAACTATTTGTGTTGTGTGGGGTCATGGTAGCTTATGAAAGTATTGTTCCTGAGACAGTGGCAGTTGGATATTGCTTAAAATGGCATCCCCACAGTGTATTTAATAATTATAATTCTCTGAGTGAGGCAGCTTATAGAATCATAGACCAATCCAGGTTGGAAGGGACCTCAAAAGATGATCTGGCCCAGCCCTCAGTGGGAATGTGAACCCCATGAGAACTGACAAACCCATTGCATCTTGGAAACCTCCAGTGATGGGGACTTAACCATGTCCCTGGGGAGGTTATTCCAGTTAGTGATTGTTCTACTGCAAAAAAATTCTTGGAGATGAAACCTGTCCCAGTGCAATTTGTGCTCACTGCCCCTTGTATATTACCCAATTAATAGTTGTATCTTCTCACTGCAGTTTTCCATGTTTGGGTGAAAAGGAAAAGTTCCTTTACAACAGTCAACTTTAAAGTCCTTTTTAACTGGGGATTAAAACTGTTTTGCACACAGAGAGGAATGGGATTTATCTTCTGCATTATAATGAAATTCTAGGAGGCCCAGAATGTTGAAAAAACCAAAAACATAAATGAACTTTCTGACTGAATGTTGTCATTTATGGACATTTAAAAATGTGAATTTGTTTCAAAGAAAATAATGATGAAGCTAAGGTGAGGAGGTGGATTATCAGAGTAAGAATAACATTCATCCTGGCAGGACAGATTATTTTCAATAGCTTTAGCTACTCAGAATTTGGGAGTCAGAAGGAGTAAGTGAACAACATTCACCAACTCAAAATTCAATTGCATTGTAGCTGTAACTTCATTTTTAAAGCAGACCAATTTTAAAAATGTGTTTTCTATCAACAGGATGTAAAGTAGAATCTATATTCCTGAATGTTGAAGCTGTAAACACGCACAGAGATAAACCTGAGGTAAGAATATTTTTCACGTGGGAGAAGCTGATGTAATTTACTGTCTGAGCTGATTTCCATTGTCCTTGTGGCTAGAAATGATAACTCAGCAGAGCATATTTAATTTTACATATCAAGCTTTACTACCAGCTTGCTGTGGGGGGGGGTGGGGTTGGGTTGGTTTTATTGGGCAAATTTATCTTATGAGCTCTAGCAGAAGTAGTTTATCTTCAAAAAATGAGTGAGAATTTGAAGATATGGTATCAATCAAGCCTGTATAAAGTTTTTCCAGCCTTTGTCATTCAGCAGAAGTAGTGTGTAGTTATGAATGCCACACTTACTTTGGAGAGAGTAAATAATGAAATCATCAGCTTCTTCATCACTGTGATCATTGAAAAAGAAGAATTGATGATGCTGGATGGGTTTTAAGCCAAAGCTGGAGTGGAAGAGTAGATCTCTGGAGGTAGCAAGAGCAACTGGGGAAAAGGAAATTGAGTGTATTTGTAAAATGTAACTGGAGATGAGATGTCAGGCTGCAGCAGCTTCATACTCTCCCTGTGTCAGGCACACGGCTCCTGGGTGCTGATGCTGCTCACACCCAGCTCTTCCTTTGCTGTGTTATCAAAGTTATGTAAAATGCATCATGATGAAAAATTTCTGTTTCCCTTGCAGATTCTCATGCTAATGCTCCCAGGTATGGCACTGCTGAGGCAGAGCTGTGCCTGTTGGAGAGTTAAGAGTCAGTTTGGGAGTGTGAGAAAAAAAAAGGCTGTTTGTGGTGTTTTACAGAACTACCAAAATAGAAATACAATGATAAAAGTGGTTTTATGTGTGTGTTCAGCAAAGTATGGTGATGCTAAATGCCTTACTTCTGTGAGGGTCTAAATTTGTGGCAGTTGTGCAGAATTCATGCTGGAGGGGACTGCAAAGAAGTTTTGTTGTCATGACTGTGGTATTCTGAAATTACCCAGTGCTGGTTGTTCATGATCAAGACATTTTCTATTAGATAATCATGCTGTGTACTTCCTCTTTCCTCCCATTTCCCCACTGTCTTTCTGCTTTGTCACTTTAGTTTGGTTTGTTAGGTTTAGGAAATCCATTTGTTTTCACAGTGCCTAAAAGGTGTTGGAGAATCATGGTGAAAATAAATGATGAAGTCTTAGAGCGGGTGTTATTTGTATAATGGAGATCAATCAGACATCTTTAGCTTGGCTCATAAAATATTGGTGGTGATTTTACAGCTGGCTGAAGTGTCTTGGGAGCTGCTGTTGGAAATGGCACTTCTCTAACTGAGGGTATTTATTTTGGGGGGAAAGCTCTGCCTGAATCACCAAGTGACTCTTAACACATTTAGCAAGTGATGTGGCCATACAGCTGTTGATGTTGGGTGGTTGTATTTCAGGCATTTTTACTGAAAAAAGCCAAACACTGTTCTCCTCCTACTTCAAAAGAAACCCAGACCAGGGAAGTGTGGGTGATGAGAAGCTGTTCCTGAAAGACTCAGTTGATTCTGTCTGCATTTGAATGTTGCTCAGAGAACTACAGCGAATTTCAAAAGCTTTCATTTTTATCACCTACGAAAATGTTAATTACTTCTGTAAAATTAAATTTTCCAATAGTCTATTGAAGTCAAAGCATTTAATTAAATGCAGCCTCACAGATAACAACGCTGTTAAACAATGGAGCTGTTTGATTCAGAATTGCCCAGTGCCCCCACAAGTCATTTGTAGTCGGTGTTTCAGAACAGTGCAGTCCTTCTGGGCTTCAGCTGGAGGCTTCTGTTCTCAGAAATGCAGAAATGCAGGCAAAGCACTGGAGTATTTGTTTGTAGTATGTGCAGACTTCATTGTGTGATGATGATTTGCCTGAAGTGGATTGAAGCTCTGTGTTTGTCGGTACTGTAGTGACTCAAGTTCCTGACCTTTTCAAATGAAGGAGTCTGTAGTCTTTTTACTGAGAATAATTCAGAGGAATCACTTCAGCTGTTGCTTGGGGTTCCCTCTTTGGGCCAGAAAACAAACTCTGGGGTAAAATGTTTGCCTTGCACTTCTGTCTCAGTGGGTGACAGATGGGGAGAGTGCAAGAAACCCAGATCTCCTTTTAGGGAGAGGAAGGTGGTAGAAAAGCTGAATTTGTTTACCACAGTGTGAAGCAAGTAAGACTCAAAGCTCATCAGCGTGATGTGAAGAACTGGCAGTGGTTTGGCTTAATATGAGCCAAACTGTAGATGAAGAAATTGTAAGGAACTTCAGGACAGTTTATCATAGCCTGCTTTTTTTGATAGAAGAATGCTACTTGCACGCTCCTTGGGACTTGCATGAGGTGGTACCAAGGCAGGTGTGATTCCTGAGCTTGGTTCTGCAGGGCTGCACTCACACTCACAGCTGTTTCCCAGTGCCAGTGTTTGGCTGTGCTGCTGTTTTGCTTTTGTTGGGTTTTGAATAATTTGCTGCATTGTATGGATTTTTTTGTTTGTTTGGTTGGTTTTGTTTTGGTTTCTACATGCTCTGCAAAATGAGGTGAGATGTAGTTGGTGTGATTGGTCTTGACTGGTTGAAGTGTCTGAGATCTTTTTATTTTGTCAGGTGTAGTACATTACCTATAACCTTTGGGAAAGAAGTAGATGGTATTGTTCAGCAAAGCACTGGAAGTTGCTTAACAGATAGATGTCTGTGTTTTGAAGCACATGTTTAAGTGCATCCCTGCTTGGGCCTGTAGCAGCTTCCTCCTAAACATGAACAACTTGAGCTTTTGGTAGCATGGTCAGCATGGGTTCAGTGATTACTGTAAATATGTTTTTCTGATGTCTGGGACACCAGCCAATCATCAGCCTGCTGCCTTCTCAGGGTATGGGGGTGGGTTTTAAAAAAATATCTGCATTTAAATAAATGCAGTTGTGTACTTGTGAAGGACTCTGATTGGTACTTTTACTGCTGCATGATAAATACTCTCCTCTGTATTTTTATTATTATACAGAATGTAGACATTTCCAGGCCTTCTGAGGACGCTCTTGTAACAGTCCCTGCTCATCAGTGAATCCTGTTTGCTGACCAACTGTTGAACTTGGGGTGCTGATTTCATCCTACTACTTCAAAATAAATTGAAAAACTAATCATTGCAAGAACTTTGAAATAAAAAAGCCCCACCCTAACCCAGCAGCTCAAAACCCAGCCCATATGTTTGTATAGTGCATGACTTGGGGGGGGACACACCAAATCACAATAAAACTGTGTTGTGCTGCTTAAATTATTGTGGATGAGTTAAGAAACATCGATCATCTTTCAGTGGAATGCTGTTCCTCTGAACTGCTATGATTTAAAGATCCTGCAGCAAAGTTTCATTGTAACAGTCAGCAATTATTTCGTGTTAGTTGCAGTGTGCTTATGAAAGCCATGAAACACAACATCCTGTATGAGATAAGACAGAGCTGGAGTGTGTTTTCTAGGCACCAGTATTATCTATTTCAGTGCCCTTGGGAGTGATTGGACTGCTGTGTAGCATACAATAACAACCCATAGTTGCTGTAAAGCCTTAATCCTGCTGATCCATAGCACTGGTGCTTTAGATGTGCTAATTAACAATGTGCTGTGTGAACAGGGCAGCAAGTTTTCACTTCATTCCAGAGTAATTATTCAGGATACAGGAATGTGTATAAATGTTTCTAATACACAACTTTTAGCAGCTGTTCTGCATTAACCAGGCTTTAGGGTTTGCCTGCTGGCAGAAGTGATTTTAAGTTTCCTCTTCTGCTGCTTGTATGGGTGATGGAGCATTTATAGCTCTGCTCCATCTGATTTGTACCCAGGTTTAATCTGGGCTACAGTGAGCAGTGTTTCAGAATGTGGAAGCAGTGTTAGCCTGATTATTTTGTAGGTGGGTTGTGGCTTGCCTTGAAAGGGATGGAAATGTGAGGGTTTTTCTCCTTCCAGCATGTGTGGGATTTCAAGCAGGCAGGGTAAGCACCCAAAACTCAGTTACAGCAAAACCTTTGGCAGGCTGGAGGAGAATGCAGCATGTTGGAGCTGTAGTGCCAAGCCTCAGCTCCTTTCCCTGTGGTGTTACAGTGGGCAGAGTGAGGCAGTGAGAAGCAGCTTTGTTTAGGTAGCATTGAGTCTGGGAAAGGCAAAATACCATGAGAGTCCTGGAACTGATAGTTGGGGGTCTTTTAGTCTTGAAAGTAAGCAAGCATGGCATGTTGTGGGAAGCTTTTATCTGTTAGGTTTCTCAGGTGGTGTGTTTTTCCAAACCCAGGATTTTGGAAGAGAAGGATTGCATACCTACACTTCTAAAACTACACTGAATTTTCAGAGGTTTATGTCTGATAGAACCAATAACCTCCTGGCCTGGGAGCTTCCTGCTGGGCTGCTTGGTGTGTAGCTAAACCAGTGTCCCAGGACAGGCTGGGACTGAGGGGAACCTGGGTGATTTTCCTCTCTGTTGTAACTTGATGTGGGACTGTTCTGTCACTTCTCTTTGCCCCAGCCTCTTGGCATCTGCTTGGCCATGAAAAATTCCACCAAGGAGGAGCTCCAAGCCTGCTGTACCCACTCATGGGTATTAATTAGTCAGTCCCGTTGCTTTTACCTGGCAGTTGAGGTGACATCTCTGAGAAGTCACATCTCTTACATGGCCGCAGGGGCACTGGCTGTGGTTGGGTACTGAGGAACTGCCCTGGGGTGCTGTCACCTCTGCAGGTCACACCTCAGGGAAGCAGCACTGAGCAAGCTCAAGCTCATATTTGATGGAGCCAAAACCTATGCAGGCGCCTGTTGTGGAAAAACTGAGTTTTGCCTCTTGAAAAAGGATGGCTGGGGCTGTCAGAGGAAAAGAAGGGGGATGGTGTAAGGGGCTGGAGAGGAGAGCCAGGTTTGCTGCTCTGTGGCTGGGAGAGGTTGGCGAGGGAGAAGTGAGGACAGCACCTGGGGCCCTCTGTGCCAGCCCCATCTCCTGGGGCTGTGGCTGGGGGGGTTCTCTTTGCTGAGCATAAAGCTCCTTGTGTTGATGTGTTCAATGGACTGAAGTGGATATTTAATAGCAGTTTTGCTTAATAGTCCTCACTGGCTTATTTTCTCAGTAAAAGAAGGGCCCGAGGCTGGGTGGGAGGCAGCAGTGATAGTTTATGGCACAGCACTGAGGACAGGCTGGCTGATAAGAGTACTGGGTTGTTTGTATTGTGCTCTTTATTTCTGCCTTCATGCCTGTGCTGGCTGTTAGCTGAGCCCTTCTGATCTGCATCTGCTTTGGCTGTCTTTGTGGCTCCTGTGTCCTTCTGAGCCCTCTTCCCTAGAGGAGCTTTCATGTGAAATCTTCCCCTTTTGCTGCTGATCACATGGAGCCAGACAAAATAAAGCTGAAATGGCAGTGTCCTGTTGGGAAACTCAAAGCATCGTCCCTCTGGGGGAGGCTCTGTTCTGTAAGAAAAAAACCCAAACCCACAAATCTTCAAAGCAGAGGGGAATGTAATGAGGAGAGGAGGAACGAGTGGTATGAGAGGGTATGTGGGTTAATCTGTGTGGTTTGAGGCTTTCCAGAGGACTGGGTGAGATGGGCAAGGCAGGGTGAGGACACCCCTGCTCCTTGGGGAACAGGTCTGGGAGCAGAGGGAGTGCCCGTGTGCCTTGGCAGAAAGAGTATTTAAAGGGCTGTGTAGTGGTTTTGTTCCTACTCCTGTGTTTCTTTGGCTCTCCAGACATGGAGAGCTAATGTGATTCCTAGGAATCCATTAATGAGGATATCAGTCCCTTTCTAAACATGGTCTGGTCTGCAGTTAGATATTCCTTTTTGTCTAATAAGTCCTAGAGTGTATTTATCAGGGTTTATCCAAATTGGATTTTTCTTTCTTCAGTGTGACAGTTCAGTGTGCTTCACTTTTACAGCCTCTTTCTCGTTTACTCACATTAAAGCACTTTTTGCTTTCAGCTTTCTTGCCTGCCTGTTGATACTCAGTCTCAGCTCTGTCTGGTTATGGAGATGATGCTTTCATCTGACACCTCTCCTGGACTCCCATAGCTGTCTCCTCTGCTTTGTCTTGACCACCTTTCAGCTTCATGTTACAGCTCTCTGGTTCTTGCTGCTTGTGGACCAGTTTCTGGTACCTCTGGATTCCTGCATATTGATGCTCCATTTCATGCTCCATTTAATTTTCTTTGGATCAACAGCAGATGCTAAGCTTAAAAGATTTCAGCTAATCTTCTTGGAGTGCCTCTGGAGACACTTCTGAAGTCCCAAGGAATTTCTGTGTGTGTTCCATCAGTTGCTAGGAAAAATGCAAACAAATGCAAGGAATGCCAGCATGTTTTCTGGTTTTGTTTGGTTTTTTCCTGTGTAGTCCTGCAGAGTGTGGCTTGTTCTTAGATTCCTCCTGTTCTTAGACAGATGCTGACACTTTCTGTGTGTCCTTTGCTGACTAAGGTGTGCTACTTGTAGAAGCTTCTCTCTGAAATAGGGTTGTTGCTTTTCTTCCCTTCCAAGAGACAAGTCAGAGAACAAGTTGGGCAATGTGCTGGTGGGTGCAGAGATGTCCAGGGCTTTGCTGACAGCCCAGCAGTGTTCAGATGCTCAGCAGTGTTCTCAGGAACCTCTGTGTGCTGTGTATATGGTGGGAAACAGGGATTCCCCAAGGGCTTTAAGACTGAGGAGAAAAAGGGAAGGACTGACACAAACGTAGGAGAATGGGTAAGGGTAGGAGTGGTGCCAGCACATTTTAACCCCCAGGTAGAGTCTGGTGCTGCTTGTTTATCTCCTTGTTTTCATAATAAATGACTGAAAATTCTAGAAACTGGGGTTGGGGAGGGGAAGGGTTTGCTTTTTAAGTTGCATTTTAACTGAAAGAGTTGTGCATGTGCCGCGAGTTCCCTTGCTGTGTGTTAGTGGGGCTTTCCTTTTCCTTGGGCTGGGCAGAGGAGACTTTTTTTCCAAATAAAATCTAATAAATGTTGCTATAAAACCACTGAAAGATTTTCTGATGTCAGTGTGACGTCTGCCAACACGCGGATGTATCCTGAAGCACTTGTAAACTTTGTTGCCAGCTCCTCAGGGATTTACTCAGAGCCCTTCCAGCAACTTGGCTGCTCACAGACAGGATCAGAATTGGCTCCATAGCTGCTGGGGTTAGAGTCATGTCCTGGAGTGTGCTGGAAGCAAGGGGAGATGGACTTCCCTCTCCAGATTTTACCAGTTCTTGTGTGGTTTATGACCTTTGCTGCATGATTCTGTTCCAGTGATTCTCACTATATGTGTAAAGACTGGGAGAGAGGGTGGGCAAGAAATATGTGGATAAGGAAGTGGAAAAGTCTTAAAAAAACCCATAATGTTGTGATCTGCATAAAGTGTGCAGAGGTGACTGTCCTGTCAGAGCTGGTGTTCCCCTGGCAGCAGGAAGCTGTGTTTGGGCAGCTGAGGGCCTTGGGCTCTGCAAAGCACCCGCAGCTGGGACAAGGTCTAAGCGTGGCTTCTTGACCTCTGCTTGTGTGTTACAAAACATCTCCAGGAGATAACCATTATCTTTTGTGTTCATCTTTTACCTCTTGGAATAGCCATGTCTTAAGCAAAGCTACAGCTGACCACGAGGCCCCCCTGGCTTTAAAATCCTTTTTTTTTTTTTTTTTTCTTTAAATTTGCAGAATGTAGGTGTGGATCGGTCGAGAGAAGAAGCTTTGAGGACAGTGCCCAACCACCTATAGCTCTGGTCCCGGGGCAGCAGCCCTTCCTCCAGCACAGGAGTGTGAAGCAGCAGCTCAGGGCCAGGAGAACAGAGAAGGCAGCACTGAGCACCCAACGAGTGGGACCCCACACCCCTCCCTTCACCCTCAGACATTTCGAATGTGATTCAACTTCTCTGGAGAGCACTGTAGTTGTGGGTAACTCCAGTGTGGAAAGGTATCAGTAAAAACATTTATGGGAAGCAGAGTAGAGTTGTTTGTAGATTATTTTTTTTTAATGTGTAAATTTGTGCAGTTTCAGTGGTTTTTATCGTTCATCTGTGGATACTGCAAGATGGTTGATTGCCCGTGTCAGTTTTACTGTCAGATTTTAACTAGATTTTACTTTCTTTTTTTAAGTGTTTTTTCTAAGACTTCCTCTTATTTTTACTGTGAATGATTGCCTAGAATTACATGGAGATGTTTTTGATGACATATTTAACATAGATGAAATTCTACATTTTGAGCATTGGAGGCTTCAAGTTGCAAAACTGCTTCACCTGGGAAAGCCTGTCAGCTCTGAGAGCTTTTGTTTTTTAAAGTGAGCTTAGGTTTGCCAACCACACCTAATTTTTTTTTTTTTTTTTCTGAAATGGAGAGACTTTCCCTTGGGAAAAGAAAAGCATTAAAGCTCGATTTCCAACCTAAGCCATTCTGTGATCTGCTGCTTGAGAGATTCTGCTGTTTTAGCAATATTTTAACATTTTCCATGGTCCAGCTGTGGTAGGCAGGTAGTGGTAGACACAGTATTAAGTGGGGGAAATGAGTGTGAGGACTGCTGCAGCCTGTTAATGAGCTGAGAGAGACACACACACAACCTTTCTGCTGCAGTTACAGGAGGGGATGAGCAGCTTTCCTGAGACTGGAAAGAAGGGGAAAAGGTTTCTAACTGTCAAGGGCTAGAGAAAGCTGCTTGTCTTACTAGTGCTGTGTTTGGGTTTATTCTTGGGCAATTTTTGGAACTAATTTCAACACAAAAACATATGTTTCTCTTTTATAGCAACATTTAATACCTACATGAGGAAAGAGTACAAAAAGGTTAGGTGGAGTTTAACCATAACAGCTCATGCAAGGAAAACACCAGGTAAATTCTGAAATTATTTTTAAAATGGCACACCTGCCTTAGAGTTTTTCTGTGTTGTTTTTAAGCACCTTCCACCATCCCAACTCTTTGCTGTTCTTTTATACGTTGTGAAGCTCCAGTGCTACAAATGGAATTTTGTTTGTCTGTTGAGGCCACGACTTTTTAACTCTTCTAAATCAATGTGTATTTTGTATGTGTGTTACCAGACATCTGAAGTGAGCTGCCAGCCCTGCTGCTGGCTCTTAAGTTTTGAGATGAGAACTGTTCTTTGGTGGTTGGACTGTGTTTGTTTTTCTAAGGACTTCTTTTCAATTAATGGAACTTTTACTGTGTCTGCTGTTGGGGTTGGTTCAGTTTTTGGTTTGTTTTTCTTTCTTTTTCTCAGCTCCTGTGTGACATACCATGCTCTAGTAAGGTAGCTTTGCAGGCAAGGGCTAAATTGTCTTTTGTTTGTGCAGAGTTGATAAAACAATGTGCTGCTGTTGTGATTTGTCCTAATAAGCTAATTTCAGCAATATATTCAGCTCTGGAAGTTAAGCCATACCATCTCCCTGGGTTCTGCTCCAGGAGAGGGATGTGTAGGGAACAGTGAGGAACACTTGCTTCAAGTGCTGCTGTCTAAAGCTTTGTGTGTGCCATCCAGTCAGGAGTGCCTATTTCAGCTCTTTATTAATTCAGCTGTGTCCACAGGGGAGAGACCACACAGAGCTGCTCAAAAAAGTTCATTTATTGATGTGTAATTACCAGGGACACCTTTGGGGCAAAAATGTAGAAGTAATTTCCCCTCATGATTTGATGTGTATTCAGTATCTCAGAACTCCATCCACTCACTGTCCAGCCATGACCAGGAGCTGCTGAACAGGTTTTAAATTGAGAAAGTCCAAGTTTATCCATAGTTACTGAGGGCAAGTCCTGTATTAGAAAAGCAGATTTTACCAGCAGGATTCATGAGCTCAGACCTGGCTGAGGAGATGGGGTGGAAGGGAAGGTTTCCCCTCGTGAGAGCTGAGCCCAAGGGTTGCTTCTCTTCACTGGCAAGTGTAGCTCGAGGTGGTGTTGTCCCCTCTTTTTTTGTTTTACCCTTCTAAACTTTCAGAGGTGCTGTAAAATTCCCTGAGGCTAAATGTTTTATGTACAGTAGGTATTTTTGTAGCCTGCTTTTGAATTTACTGTGTTTTACTAAGTTGGGTGTTCACTGAAAAAAGAATTGTATACAGGTGTAAATAAGCTGATACTTGAAGAGAAAAAAAAATAATTAAGTTGTCTGTTGTACTTTAGGAAGGTACTAAATCTCTGACTGCATCCAACCCTTTCTAACTGGTGAGAGTAAGTGTAGACAGTGAATGTAGGTTTGAAGTGAGTGATCAGTTCTCCCTGGGGTGTAACCAACCACCTTTCCAGGAAGGCTCTGTCAGGAACTGCAGGTTACTGTCACTGTCTAAAACCTGCGTACGTCCCCACCTCCTGACCAAACCATCACTGACAGGGAAGGTAAAGCCCCTTGTCCCCACTTTGTGTATTTGTACCCATGTTTATTTTACTGCCTTCTGACTGTTCAGGCACTTGCTAGCTCAGATGCAGTCTTGCAGATGGGATTAAACTATCTTTTTCTTACATCGTTGGCCTTCGGCTTCATCTTTCAGAAAAATGTAATCATTTGACCTTTGATCCAAGAAATAAAGATCAAATGCTGTACGTGTGCTGATTTCTGCTTCTTTGTGTGCCCATTTGCAGTGGCTGAAGTGCCAGGTGTGTGTTCCTGCAGGTCAGCAGCTTGCCACAGCATTGGGAGGTGCAGGAATTACAGCTTGGTTAAGAAAGCTCATGCATAGGCATAAGAATTAAGTTGCTTTACTCTGTTGGTTGCTTTACTCTGACAAATAATTATAATTTACATAACAAACTTAGTACCTGAGGAAGAAGTTGGAAGAATTGATTAAACAAACAGAAGTCAAGATTTGTACACAATGGAGGAAGAAGGTAAACAACTTTAATTTTACTTATTTATTGGTGTTTAGAGTTCTGATCCACGCTCAAAGCTCCACTGTTCTTACAGTCTCACGAATTCTGGTGATTTTTAGAGAGAGCTGAAACCCAGCAGCAAAAGGGCTGCCTTTTAGTACAAGTTTGCAGATATGGGTTAGGTAGGTGGGAGTCCATTTGCTGGGGTACTTGTCCCCAGGGCAAAGGAGAAGGGCAAAGTAAATCCCTACCTTGTGGTGTAGAATTATCCACTCAAATGTTAGTGTCTTCTTGATCACTGTGTCCTCTAGGGTGGTAACCACTTGGATCTTCTCTGCTGGGTATAAGGAGTGGTGTCTTAATTTTCAGCTCTACAGTGTTAGTGGTTGAATGGGAGATAATACTACTTGTTTTGGAGCTTTCAGGCTGCTTTCTGTATAAAATTCTTCACTACCTCCATCTCCCTGTAGCACAAGGATGGCCCAGATGGTGATGCTTGAATGAATCCATCCATCTGCTGTCTGCCAGGTGGCCATTGGGCACACCAGGTCAGTGAAGGAAGTTCCTGGAGCTGTGTGAGCTGTGAAAATGTCATTTCTGGTTGCTGTGAGGAGCTGACATCTGTGGCAGGGCAGTTCCCCACTCAGGTGGTGCAGTTACCACAGACAGCTGAATGGGACAGTGCTGTTGAGGAGCAGTCAGTGCTCCACAGAGGAAAGGTGGTGTGAGTGCCATGGGGCTGTTAGAAGCTGCACTTGTGACACCAGCTGGTCCAGGTAAGTCAATGAGCTGAAAGAGCTGCTGTGTGAAGACCAGGGTTCCCCTCTCAGCAGGTCTGGCAGCCTTCACTCCAGAGGGGAGCAGGTAAGTCCAGTGAGCAAAGCTTCACACAGTGCCAGCTCTGCTACTTGTAACTCATTGCAGCTTCTTGCTGTCCAAATACCTTAAACACAGCAAAGCATCCATCACTCCCCCTGGGAAGAAGAGGAACTCTCAAGTGGAGAGTGGCAGTGCTGAGGTGACTGAGCAGGTTACTGGAAGGGGAAACCCAAGTTTGCTGCTGTCCCTGGCAGCAACTTGCAGCATCCTGTTTGTTCCTCCTGTGATGGGGGTTTGTGTAGGTGAGTGTGATGGTTACTGTGCAAACCCTGTCTCTCTGTCTGGAAATGCCAACTGTGACCTGACTGTTCCAGCTTAAATTTACTGTACACTTAAATGACATAGTTCCAGTAATGCCAGTAAAGCTTGGGCAGCAAGAAGCTAGAGCTGTTCTTTACCAGATAAATGGTACCCATATGATGGTACCCATAGGGGAGGGGATGAGAGTCCCCCTAAGAGCTCTACAGTGTTGGACAAACCGATACAAAAAACCTGGTACAGTCTGATTGGGGTTTTTTTTTCAGCCTGATCAACAGTTTCAAAAATTAAAATAATTTCCAATACTGTTACAAGGTAAAGAAAGCTTTTCAGGACCTTGCTTAATTATGTAGCTTATGTGCTGACTGCAAGAATCATAGGAGTTTTGGACAGAGCTTTGCATTACTTTTTTTTCTTTCTTGTTAATGATTAGAAACCTAAATTCAGAAGTGGGTATTGCAACAAAGCTGGATCTAGTGTAGTGCCATTTTTAGAGCAACACACTTTAGAAAGAAGCAGTGAGTTACCCCACAGCAGCTCCTGCTACACTGTCAATCTCTGCTTTTGAAAAGGTAGGACTTTCTTCTTCCTTTTGGCTTATTCTCATAAAATACTTGTGCTATTTTTCTAAGTGATCGGGGCTTACAAATGCTTATTTGTATTATCCAGTAGTTTAGAGAAAACTGGAGTTTAATTGTATATTTTAGAAAAAAAACCCCAAAACATAAAGCTGTGAGTGAAAGTTTTATGTGACTTTAATTGAAGACAAATAAAAGAACCAAGGGCTCAAACACATTTTAAAAAGACATCTAACAATGTCTTCTCTCGAGCAAAATATACAGCAGATTTATATATAAAACATAGCTACATTCAAGTACCAAACAGAATTTACATTTTCCCAAATAGAGAAAATAATGCACGTGATTCACATACCTTAAACCCAGCCATGCATAAAAGAACACTGCTGATAAATCAGCATTTGGGCATAATTAATCACACTGCTGTGTATTATCTGGAGTACCGACAACACCATTGGAACGCACAACACTTGGGAGTCTGGGGTTTAGAAAGTTCAACCCTGCTTTCAAGTCCGACTGTGTTCAGAGATTCATTTGTCTAAGATCTGTTCAAATTTAGTGTTGATAAAAGAAAATCCATCGAATGCAGACTGATCCATGGACTCAATCAGGTTTTTGTCACTGTAGGATAATTTTGGCTTCTCACTCAGAAATTCTCTGTCAAAGTTGTTGTAGTCGCTTGCTGACTTCTGTGTTAAACAGAGAGAAGGCAGCGTGAGACAAACCTTGGCACTTCTTCCAGAACAAAATGCTTAAATATGAAAGGTTAGGGTTTAATTAGGTTACACGTAAGCCCAACATTTCTTGCCATTAACCAAAATTTTTTAAAGCCCTGAAGGCATCTTACGGTCTGTACTTTTTTCAGAGAGAAAAAGCGATGCCCTATTGCAGCTGCTTTGTGTCTGGACAAAGTATTTGTGTAAGTTTCATTAAAAACCCATATTACTAAAGGCTGTGCTTTACACTTCCAAAAGCTGCTGTTGGTAGGACCCTTAGTTTTGATGGGAACATGCAACAAGAAGCCTTCCCTTAAACAGGACAGCTCTCCTCCATGGAGTATGTAAGTACATTTTAAAGAGGCCGTGTTACCTCCAGATCATTTTATCTGTACTAGGAACAGGGTGGAGGAAAACTGGTTTAAATTTTTAACCAGATGAGATGAAGCAGCAGCAGCATCCCCTGGTGCAATGCATGATCTGTTCTTCAGATATCTTTTCATGTAATGTTAGGTGTGTACATTACAATAGTTTGAAGTTCAGTGGCACAGAGAGTGTCTTTGCATTTTGAGTTTGAAGCAGCACATAGTTAATGCTTACACAAAATGCCTGCAGGCAGCTACAGAGTGAGCAGCCTGAAGTTATTGGCCTTTGTCCCTTGTGGCATTACAAAGGAGAATATCAACATTTCTAGCATCAAGGCATAGAAAACATTCTGGTTTTTCAATTCTGTTTTTTCAAAGATTCATGAAGAATGAGTATCAGAAATATTAGTCAGCTTTCCTGAGGATTATAGTAATATAAAGGAGCTGCTTGAGAGAGTACAGACAGACAGCCTTAATAAGAAGGTTTCAGGGCAGTCAGAGGAATTTTGTGCACTTTTTAATAATTGAACCATCCAAGAGCAATGGGCTTTGAGACAGGTAACTATTTCATTTATAAAATGGGAGGAGAACCTTGCAGTAGGGTTGAGCAAATCTGAGACATCACCTCTCACCCCTACACTGATGTTTTCAGTCCTGCAACAGAACAAAGAACACCCCACATACCACTTTTGGCCTGAAGGGAGGATCCACCTCCCTCTTCTCTAGCGCCGTCCAGTTGATGGTTTTGAAGAAAGGATGGTCTCTGATATTCCCAGTAACCCCCAGTCGCCTTGTTGGATCCCTTTCAAATAGCTGCAAGAGAGGATAACTTGGTAAAGCCTTATGTCTGCTGAAAGGTAGGTGCCATGGGAAGAGCAAAAGTTGCTAACAATTAACAGGTTGTAATTAAGCTGACCGGATGAAATAATCTGTAAAAATAATTTGCCTCCTGATAAACAGCTCCTTATAAAGCCTAAATTAGTCCCTTGCTGGACAAAACCAGTACTTTGACCCACCTGTTCCATCACCAGTCCTACCTTTTCTAAGATATCTTTTGATTCCTTGGTAATCCAGCGTGGGTAGTGAGGGGTGTCCACTCGGATTGACTCAAAGAGTTCATCTTCATCATCCCCATGGAAAGGGGATTGTCCAATGAGCATCTCGTACAGCAGGACCCCAAATGACCACCAGTCCACAGAGAATGTGTACCTCAGACCTTGCAGGATCTTGTTCCATAGAAGAAGTACAACCAGTTAGTAAAAGGCAGCAATATATACCAGATAAAAATAAATATATTTAGGGGAGTGGGCAAACAATCCAGCTGCTAGACAAATTGTTGACTACCAGTGGCACTTCTGTAGTTTTACTCCTGGCTGCTGTTCATGGAAACGTGGCAGTGGACAGGTCTGCTCTGATTCAGAAATTTTCTCCATTAACTTTAAATAACCATATACTTGGAAAACATCTTCTTTAGTTTCTTTAGAAGATGAAGGGAGAAGCGAGTAGCAATGAAAAGTAGATTACTCCCAAACAGACTGTGACATAATTCATAGCTTTAACAGCTAACTACATTATTTAGACTACTTTGCAAATCAGATTAAAAACCAACTATCAACACAGGGAATTTTAACTTGGTGAGATTCCCCTTAGAAGCTGCTTTTGGCTTGAATTTTGTCTGTTTGCATGGGCACCAGCCTGTTCACCATCTGCAGCACACACATTCATTTTGTGAGAGCCCCCTGTGTGTGCTGGCTGTAAAGGCACCAGGGAAAACCAGAGCTGTTCAAAACCCAAACACCTGAACATTTCAATTTTTTTTTAAACCTGCAGCTAGAGGATACTTACAAATCTCAGGTAACTTCTAGAGAGAACTCAGATTTAATTCAGACTTAATTTTCTGAACTATGACTCCACAAGGGGATGATTAATCACAGTGCCCATTCTAATACAGGTGTATTAAATCCATGCCAGCAGCATGTGCCAGCTCCATACTGACCTCAGGAGCAATGTAGTCTGGGGTCCCACAGAAAGTGCTTGCCTTGTTGTCACCAACAACATTTTCTTTGCACATTCCAAAATCAGCTATTTTGATGTGGCCTTCTTTATCAAGCATCACATTGTCCAGTTTTAGATCTCTGAAAAAAGTGTTTAAAAAAAAAAAAGTTATTTTAAGGACAATTGAGTGATTTTTTTTTTTTTTTAATTCAGGTGCATGCAGGTTCTTGACTGATAAACACCTGCCCCACATTATACAAAGAGGCTTTTCAAGAAAATAGTTATCCATCAACACAATACATACAAAAATAGTACTTTTGTACTTCAAAGGCAGCAGGGAAAAGGGAAGAATTCTCTTGTCACAGTAAATAAGAGGCTGAGGTGAATATATAGAATGTGTAACCTTAATCTTCAACATTTGCTTTCACAACCAAAAGCACACCCTGTGCTTTTGTTGCTTCTGGAACAAGGTACCACTCCACCAGCTGACACAGCAGGGCTACAGCAACTCCCTTGTTTAAAAGGATTGTTGGATTCTTAGGGCACTTGGCAGAACATGAATGTTCAAAGCCTGCCCAAGTGTTAACAGTACCTGCAACTTGTTCCTAGTTACAGCACGAGAGGTTTCCTGTGTTGTGGCCACCATCTATGAAGTGTCCTATTCATGTCTTTTTTCAGAATAACACTATTAAATCAAGTCAGAACTTCTTAACAGCAGTTTCCAAAAAGCTACATTCCCTCCCTTTGGCTGTGCTGCACTTTTTTTGTCCCTCTGGCTGCAAAAGCACATACCAAGGAGGGCAGGCTGAAGAGACACACAACAGCTCTTCTGCTTACCAAGAAAGACTTGAAGAGAGCAGATAATTACACATGGGAACAGAGGAGTCTTCTCTCCTTGGTCACTTGGGTTTGCAGCATCAGCTACTTAGGGTGAGCTGCACCTTGAACCAAGAGTCCCTGATCTCATGCTGTGCACCAGAAATCTTTGATCTGTGGACATCAGCTGCTGTTCACCTGAGTAAATCAAATGTACTGGAGATGGGGGAAGACTCATGGTAAGTGACTTGGGGCACTGCACTTGCCTACCTACAAGTTTTAAAGTCTCTTGTATGGGTGTGCCCTCCCTGCCTATCTAAACCTGCTCCAAGTGAGGGGCTGTGCTTATACTGGTAAACATCCTGGGTAAGACAGAGGAAAAAACATCCCTGTTTTTGCTTGGATCTTCCTGGAAAATAGTACTGGTTCTCTCAAAATGCTTCATGCTCTGGAATCTCCCTCCAGCAACATTCTATTTTAGTACCAGGAAATCTGTCAGCAAGCCTAAAAATGCTCTAGAAAATCTGGGATGGAAGGATTTCATGCTGATGGCTTATCCTGGGGTTTGATCCTTTCCTGTATAGAAAGGCAGTGGGAAACAGTTGGGTGCATCAGGTACCTTCCTGGGTTATGTCTGTCTTTGAGAGGCAGCATCATCCTTCTGCCCCCAGCATTCCTCTGATTCCTCTTTACAAACACTTGTGAAATACTGGTCTCTAATTTCAGAAAACAGCTTTAAATGGTGGATGTTTCAACAGCTGCCTCCTGTTTCTATAAAGGGAGATGGACAATACCAGATGTTTTGGGGCAGCTTTACCAGAGTCTCCTTGTGTAACTCACTCCTAAGCCTGCAGCTGTAACCCCTTTTGTACCTGTCTGCTACAGAGGTAAGAGCTACCTGAGCCAGTGCTTTAGAGCTGGAAAAAGGAAATGAAGAGGAAAACTCAATTAAAAAACCCAAACTTCTGATCTCTTGTAGCATGGATTTTTACAGTAAGAAGCAGCTGATCAGGATCTGTCCCCTGATGTTCCCTCCTGGTGAGGCAGAAACACCAACACTGTGGTTTCAGCAGAAGGCAACAGCACACAACTTCCACCTTGGTGGCTCTCACAAGGCTGGTAGGAACTGGTAACCTCAAGGCCCCTCTCCCTTGCCTCCAAACTAAATGGACTTATGATTTGAAGGCAGTGTTTAAAAATAACTGAAACAAAACCACCTTTGTGTAACATAAATAACATTCCATCATTATGGTTGCCAAGGAAAAAACACAGAGATAGATTTATCTGGGGCACACTAATGGCCTCAGAACAACATCAGATCTCTGACAGGCAGCCTTGGTACATCACTCAGTAATTCAAAGCTGCATGAAGTGCCAAGACAATTCACAGGTCCCACGCTGGAGCTGGTACTCACCTATAAATAATGCCTTTGCTGTGAAGAAACTGTAGCCCACATAAAATTTCAGCTCCATAAAACCTGAAAAGACAAAAACATCTTCTAGTCTGTCTTGCTCAGTTAAAACAGGCAATGCAGCTGGCCAGAGGGGCAGCTCCACACATGTTCATGGCATGAGAAGTACTGTACATGTCTTTAAATACTGATACACCAGTATTTCTGTGCCTGGGTGCTGTGAGCAGCAAGTTAATCCGTTCCCCACACAGCTGTAGTGTCTAATGCCAAACAGTAGAGGGGACATGACAGCAATTTGCCTTAATGCTTCATTCCACTTCCATGAAGGAACACTGTCCCCCTGCTACTCTTTAATATGAAATCAGTGACATTCCTGTGCCTTTGGGAAGAAGCAGGCAGCTTGCAGGATTGTTTTAGGAGGGACCAGGTACTGATGGCTGAGTTAAACACAGAGCTCACCTCTGTCCCTCTGCACCTTCCCAGCTGCAGCAGACAGACTGAAAAGCAGCATCACATTAGGGGCATTCTCCTCAAAAAATAAGGTGATAATCCAGAGGATATAAAGGAAAATGCTAAAAGAATGCTTCCCCCTGCCCCCAAAGTGGATTAAAAGAGGTTGTGGGGTTGGCTTATTTGGTTTTAATTTAACAAATACAAAACTATTTCCGTTTCTGTATAGCAGAATGAATGCTTGATCCAAAGCTTCAGGAATCAGTAGAGAGGATGCCAAGAGAGGCTGCCAGGTGCAGAGATGTTTGCTGGAATGCAGGTAAGCTGGAGGGGCTTCCTCCAGATTTTTGCTGGGGAGAGTGGGCAGGGAGCTTGCCCTGACCTCTAAAGCTGGCAGCCTCCCAGCCACTCTTGCTGCCAGACCCCTTGACCTGATCCCACCCCACTGGTGTTGCTCAGAACAGTGCAGAGGAATAAGGCATTTTCCAGCCTGGCTATGCAGCAGCACTGGTGTGTAGGGGTAGGTTCACTACCCTGCACTGTTACTTTTAGGGTCTTGCGTGCATCCATTGAATGATACAATTAAACCCTCATGCTTTGGGGTGAGAGAGGTAGAAACCGACCTGAAACTAAAAATTATGATTGGCAAAGTAACAATAACACAATAGTTCTGCCTTTGCTAAGACTTCAGTCTTAAGAATCTTTGAGCCATAGGTAACTGACCCAATTGCACCTGCTAAACAAAGTGCTTACCCATTTCATTAGTATCTTGTGGAATGTGCAGGTTAGCCTGTACCATCATGTGAACTGAGCAATGCTAGTAATACACATGTTGGGCTTCTTACCCATACTATTTTCCAATTTTTCCATCCAAATTCCACTCCAAATACCCTGGAGCTGTACCTTTTACTTTGCATTGCTGGCTTGTGCTAAGATTGACTTAGCATCTCTAGGTACAAGTATCCCATCAAGTAAAACATCACACTGCTACATAAATTAGGAAAATCTATCTCCATGCATCATTAAATGAGCTTATTCATTGTATTAAACCAGTGCCTAGAAATACCTTTTCAATCATCAGCCACTGAAACTTGAGGCACAGAAGTGGTGCAGAATGAGAAGCATTAAACCCCCAGAGACTAAAATAATTCCTGGAGATAGGAATGGAAGGGATGTGGACTTACGTTGCTCTGTAGAGATCAAAGCGCCCCTTGTCCTGTATGTGGAACATCAGATCCCCCCCGTTCAGGAACTCCATAACAAAGAACAGATGATCCTGTTTGCAAATAACCAGAGCACAGAAAAATCACTGATGCTGTCAGCCACCTATGAAGCAGAGATTTTGCCACTGATGACCAAACAGCCACTTTCCTTCCCTCCTGAAGTATTTCTCTATTTCATGCTCCTGAGTAACCAAGTCTTGTATTCTAAAGCTAAATAGTTGATCTTGTATTGTGTGGAGTTCTGCATTTAATAAAAATATACATTTAAAAAGACAACCTGTGACAGTCATCTTTTTTTCCCCTCACTGAAGTTAAAGGTGAGATCAAGGATTTAAATTAAACTGCCTCTTATACCAAATGGCATGGATGTTTCTGTGCTCAGTCTGTTCTCATCAATACATGTGGGGTCATATCTACTTCCCACAAGGCCTGTGAACTATTGCACAGAGCACAAGAAAAGGAAATTTAATTCTTGCTACATAACTAAATGTTGCTTTCACTTGACTGCTGGTAACAGCATCCACTGGAAAGCTAAATCTGTTGTGTTGCTGTTGCCATTGGGCTTTTTCTTACCTTTGTCTGGAACGTGCAGTAGAGGTGTGTGAGGAATGGATTTTCCCATGCAAGTGCTAGGACCCTCTTTTCCACCATGGTACATTCCACATCATCATCAATTAACACCACATCTTTTTTCAGAGCTTTGATAGCAAAGAATTCATTCTTCCCTTTCAGCTCAGCAAGCAGAACCTACAAGAAAATGGCAGATGAGATTACAGCATGTGTAGGGCAGACTGCTACTGATGACATTAGTAAAGGAAAGTCCAGGGTGTTTATAGCAGGTGAAATGACAATTAAAAAAAAACATTTATATGGGAAAGATGAGTGAGGTTTGGGAAGATGGAAGTTGCTGGGATTAGAGATGAGGAGATGGGGCTCAAGGATAAGGTAACAGAGGCTTCCAGGACAGGTTCTCTGTCAATGACTTGAGAGTGTACAGACAGAAGATGTGTAGAGCCCACTCCTTCTTTAGAGCTGTAGTTTCACAGGCCAGGGCAGGCAGAGCCTGTGGAGGTCCTGCTGCTCTCACATCTCCCCAGGCCATTGCACTGGGGCATCAGGCAGTGTACAAACACAAAATATCCTTTTTGTACTGTGGTGCAGGAAGGGCAATTCCTCTGCTTTGATACTGAGTCACTGAAAAACTGTTGTGCAGGATGAATCACTTGAGTTTAGAGAAGATTTAGGCGATGAATTTCTGTTGTCCTTGACAAGGGTGGCTGTATTCAATCCTGTTAAAAGTTTATGTACCCCAGTCTAACCATTTTCTGGTTAATGAAAATAGCCCCTCACATTGCAGAGATCAAGCAAGGCAATCAGTCAGCAGCTCTATGAGTTTGTTACATACCTTTCCAAAACTTCCTTTCCCTAGTACTTTATGGAGGACAAAGCTTTCTATGTTGAATTTTCTCCTGCTTGCAATCCGTGATGCTGTCTTGGCTGTGTTTCCCTCCCAGAGTTTATCGTACTCGCTGCTATCTGCTAAGTGAAACAGGGAGTTTAAAGTTCAAAATAAGCAGAAATACTGCATGACTCTGATCCCCTGCTAGGAACTCAGTACTGACATGCTACTGCAATGCATCTGCTGCTGGAACACCAGCAAATCTAAACAGAAGGGTCAACTACTGGAGTTTATAACAAAATTTAAATCACATGTTTAAAATACTTGATAGCATTGGATTTTAATTGAATATCTGTGACTGTTTCTGATGCAGGGTTTAAGCAATACTGAGGCATTATAAAAATCAAAGGCCCTAAGTTTCCCCTGTGACTATGATACAGAGCATAATTTGGAGAAAAAGGTACAAGGATTGCTTGTAAACAGATTATTTCTCTTCTGTTAGCAGAAGGTAGGTAGTCCTCAGCCTAAGTAGAGAGGCCAAGAGCTGATTTATGCCCACTGCTAAGAAGCATGATGAAATAGGTTAATCCTGAGCATATCCTAAAATTAATAACTACCTTTTTTTTGACCTCTGCTGCACAGAGCTGCTGGGTTGCTAACGATCATCTGCCATAACCCAGGGAGGAGTCACAGGGGCTGCACCCCTACTTCATATTAAACCAAAACACCCTTTTTTTTAAACTTTGCTCTGGCAAACTAGAGCAGGTTTGTTAAGTAATATCAAAATAATATTCTTACTGGGCATTTTGGCTGAATTTGTTCAATGCATGGATGAATATATAAAACCCTCCAAACCACAGGTTCTCTCTTACTGAGCCTGGTGATTTCCATCTGGTAAAATGTTATTTCTACTGTTGCATTTATTTTTGCATAGCTTATCATAGCTTAACACATATGAAAACAAAGCTTATACAGTGGTAGGACTCTTTAGCAATAGTGAAAAAAACCAAACAAAAACCAACAAACCTTACTTAGAACCTGTAGAGACAGGATTCCAGGTACTACTAAAACTATTACAGCTGTTTAATCTCCTAAAATAGATCCTAAAACTACATGCTAAAATAGATAGCACTTCTCATAAGTTTCTAATGGTTTGTGAACAAATAAAGATTATCAATGATGTGCATGAAATTCCAGTTACAGGAGGGAAGCACATTGTACACGTGTGTGTCTGCTTAGTCAGATGTCATCAGATCCATCAGGGCAACTGTGCTGCAGCACAGAGGAAAGCATTTTTTGCAGAAAGGTGGGTTTGCTCATAGCCTAAAAGCAGGAGTTTGTCAAAGGCTATATAAGCAGCCAGGAGACAGTAAAAAGAAAAGCATGCATGTATGTTCTTTAGCAGTGTCTATTACAAATAAATATGGAAAGACAAATAGCCTAACCTAAGGCAAGAATGAATTGCTACTTAGGTTGTTAAGTTTGTGTAGTCTGGTAGGTAATAAATGGCTAAGTTAAAATATTGTAGCTTTCCTCACCTGTTGCATCTCCTCCTGGAGCTCTGTGTTTCTTATCAAAATCTTGATAAACACCCACACTTTCTACAGATCCAGAGTCAGACCTTCGTGTAGATTTCTGAGGAGGAGGGGAACATTTAAAATTATATTTGTACTATTACTTTAGAAATACTTAGAACTATAGCTGTTAAATTTAACGTGATGGCAGTATAAACTTTTGTTTTTAATTATGGATTTCTAGTACATATATTTCCTCAAGAAGTCTGGTTCACAGACTATTAAGTCACACTCTTTACATCTTCAGACCAGCCAATTGTTTCACATCTTTCACTGCAAGAAAATATACCACTGAAATCCCTGAACAGTCTACAATGTATTGCTTGTTGCAAAATTATTAAAGGTATAAAGTTTGAAAGTGAAAAGCATTTAAACTGTGTGAAAATATCCCCTGTTATGTTCATTTGAAACAGGAGAAGGGATTTGCTGTCATACTGGACACACTGAAGTCACTATCTATGTGTGACATCCATCTTTAGCACATGGAAACAAATTTTTTGCATGGGAAAACCCCAAGATCAAATTTCAGTAATGAAAATATTGAGCTCTTCAGTGCTGTGAAAGAGCTGGAGCAAAAGCTCTCACTCTCTTCAAAGTAAATATCCTGTGAAAGCTTAGAACACTGATCACTCAGCTCAAGAGGAAATACCATTGGCTTTTGTGATATATTTTCCTGTTTTATTTCAGAGCTTGTGTCTGAATCTTCATTTGCAAGTCAGCAGTCTACAACAAGAGACAGCCTTGCTGCAGCAGGAAATGAGCAATGTAAACTATGGGGCCAGTGTTATTCCAGAGGAATTTTCTCTGTGTATGTATCAGATTAATAAAAATGTAGTCTATCTGGTATATTTCTCCTTTATTGAGTTTTAGCATTCAAGTGGAATTCTAAAGTTGAAGCAAGGAAAAAGAGACTTCAGAGTTATGATACCACTACTTAAATAATTCAACTGAAGGGGAGAGAATAACCTTGGCACCACAGAACAAAGCTGGATTCAGGAAACTGCACACCTTTTAAAAAATTCTTTGTTAAGTGGGATTATTTTTCTGAAATATCAACCTCAGGCTATTGACTTCTGTATAAGTCTCTTTGCAGGTCAAATTAAAAAGAGAAAGCTGTTTGTGTTTCCTCCATTCCAAACTCAGTTTCCATGAGAGTGATACAGAAAAGATAAAGTAAAAAGCTGAAAATGCTCCAGAAACAACCAATTAGCTGATAAATAGCAACACAACATACCTGGCTAACTTGATTTAGAGCTTCAGCCAGCAGCTTCTGGTTTATGCCACATAAGTTTGCCACCTTCTTCTGGCATTTATGATGCACGTTCATGCCACATTCTGAAAGAAATGTAAAGACAGTTACACAAGCAACAGGAAAACACTGTCTGGCATGACAAGAAAAAAGGCTCTTTCTCTATCTGGGTCAGAAACTTTATTATAAGGCCAGAGAGAGCATGGATCTATCACTGTTAATAAAATTGCAATTTTCATCTTTAACTCAATGGCTTTAACTTTAAGGCTACGAAAATTATTCAAAAGGTAAAGGCTCCATTCATCATTGCTTTCCTCTCAAAATCTGTTACAGTAAAGATCACGTTGCCTTTTTTGTGGGAGAATTACAAACCCCATATTTACAGTAAACACCCTGGCTACACTTCTAGGTGTTCCCTTGAGCCAGACTCACCTAATTTCAGCTGTTCCCAGAGCAGCAATTTTGATTATACTCAAGCTCACACCTCTGCAGCACGTTTTCTGGCTGCAGCAGAAGCCCACCTTGGCTGGGCTGTTCCATGAGCCAAGTGCCTGTCTCTCTCTAGCACAAAATCTTTTTTTCAACCACGCATGGATGAGATTAATCCCTTCCTATGTAACACACATTTTCACACACACAGTGCGTGCCAAGAGCTGCTCTGGTGGGGGTTGGAGGGGGAGAGACTTGACTGTAAGAGCATGGAGAGATCCCAGCTGCCTCCATCCTCCATACCTTCACATTTGAGTCCTTGTTTGACCAGCCCCCAGAGCAGGCTGCCACAGTGGTCACAGAAGGTGGGGCTCATGTAGTTGTAAACTTTGAAGCGATGAGGCATGTCAATGTTGAACCTTTCCTTCTGAAACTGAGGATGGGGAGAGGGGTGAGGTACTCTACCCAAAATAGCACCAACTTCTTACAGGAAACAGCTTGGACATTACAAAACTACAACGGTTTGATCTTGAATACCCCAATCTTAACAGCCCTCATCTACAGAACCTGCCCTTCAAATAGTACCCACCCCCTGGCAGGGTTTTTAAATACATTTCTTGCTTTAAAGTTTCATCCACTACACATTACATATAATGTTCAAGGGTAGTAACTTGTGTTGCACGTCCAAGCACCTCCCACATGGGTGTGGCTGTTCCTATACAAGGTTTTGTTAGTTCAGCAGTGTTTAATTACATTATTACACTCTAAATACACCTTTCCAGTTCTTACCATTGTGTCCCTGCTGTTGGCTGCAGTGCCAGTACACCTCCCAATGATTTTATCAATACATTTCTTATGAATAGCAGCATTGCATTCTTCAAGACATGCACAAGGAAAAAAAAAAAAAAAAGGATTTCTTCAGACAATAAATACATGGGATGAGGTGTTTGCATTTCATAGCATAAGGTGAAAAAGTGCACACCTTTCCAGCATTCTATATACACCAAAACCTTTCTTTTCTATCAAGATGAACTTTTTAAAGCAGCTTCCCCCCATTTTCTTTTTACATGATCTCTGTTTCCAAACAAAATCTGTCACCACTAGGAAATGCCACGGCAATGCACAGAGATCTATGCTAAGTCAAAAGGACTTTTCAATTCTGCTGTAAAACCCATAAATAACTGTAATTAATTTTAGAAAATGTTTCATAAAAACCGCTCTCAGAAATCAGTGCAACTTTTCAACTGCATTCCCATTCACTTATGGGAAGATTAATTAAGTCAAAACCTTGATACTAAAAAATCATATAGGGATCACAATTAGACAGCATTAGATTGTCATGCAAGACTGATGTTTAATACCTGCTACTACCTATAGCTGTGATGCACCATGCCATGCATATATTCAAAAGATTTTTCAACAGCAACGAGTAAATCTACAGGTCACTGTGGAAAGTGGTAGAAGAAGAAAGTAAAATTAACTTACGCCTACATTTGTATCCCTGCTTGTTGAGTCCCCTGGAAAACAAATTGTAAGGAAGGAAATAATTAAAGAATGTATTTGCCAGAATAAAAGGTAGATTATTTCCTTTTATTTTTACCATGCCAACCAATCAATCCTTTGCCTATGGAAATATTTTTTCCAATTAAAAACTGGTCTAATTTCTGCTACTCAGAATCCTCTCTCAGGAAAATAAAGTTTAGAAGATAAAAGAGTATTTCAGTAGACCAGCAAATTAGGAGAGAAACCCAGAAAAGCCAAGGTTTCAATCACATGGGAAATCCTCCTGGTCTGACTTGCTAGGACAATGGCTTTACTATGAAAGAGATCCAGCTTTGTGCTCTCTATGGATCTTTACTATCAGCCACTTCCCATCTCAAACTTTGCACATTATATCCTCAGCTCCACCCATCTCACTCTCCCGTGAAACAGCTCCTGTTGACCATGGGCCAGATTCACTTGAAGCTGATGAATTTTTGATAATTATTTCAGTGGCAAAATTGTTCAAGTTCTATTTTTCTAATATGAAAGAGACAACCATAGTTCTCAGACACAACGATACTCTTCATAAAGATATTACTTTCATTTTCCCAACACATGATTTTATATATCATGTTTTGTCTTAATATACCTGAAGTGAATTTTGCAATTAGACTTTGCAGATGGGGGAAGTTCAGAGTTTCCTTCTTACCATACAAAGTCTTTGCAGACAGAGCAAAATGTTGGTTGTCCAAAGAAGGTAGCAATAAATTCATGATTTTTGATGTAGTGGATCTTGGCTTGCTTGATAGCTCCTCTCCTGTTCATGGTTACTTTCCCGTTGTCTTCCCTTATTGACTGTTTGCAATCTAAATGGGAGACAAGAAGACACTTTTAATACTTTAAGGCATCACAAAGATTAATATTTGCTTCACAAAAACATTCAGTTTTCTGAATTTCTGTCTTCTAATTTTCTGTTCCACACTAGTGCTTCTATTTATTTTAGACCTGCATTCTGCAGACTGCCAGCCCACCAAGGGTAGAAGAGGTGCACACACTGATTCCTAAGCTGTCTCAATGTCCTTGTTTGTAAATTATTCCTTCTCCTGCTCGTTCAGAAGAAGCCTTCAGCAAATGAGCTGAGAGGAAGAAGCAGGAATGGATTACAGTCTTGCTAGAGAAATGACAACTATGTTGTTTTCTGGAGAAAAAATAGAAGCTCCTATACATTAAGTGATTCTCTCACAGGAGAATTAAATGTTGTATTAGAAGCAGGAGGGTCTTCTTCAGCAGAAGCCTTTTCATGCTGCTGCTCCACATGCCCTCCTGAACCAGAACTGGAACAGAAATGCAGATGAAGTGCTCCAGGACCTCCTGAATCACCACTGGACCAAGCTCCTGTAAGATGGGTTCCTTCCAGCTTCCAGGATCATTAAGCAGTGAGAACAAAGGAGACTCAGTTAGATATTTCCATAATGCTACCTCATAACAACTCTTGATGCTGTCTCTCAACATGTCCCAGTTCTACTCTCTGCTCCCAGCCCCCACAGGGTTACAGTATGGAGCCCTATATGGTGCTATAGCAATCATAGTATGGACTGTGTATATACTGTAGCATTTAATACCAAATACATAGCAATCCCATATGGTATAAGCCAAGAAATAAAGCAACAAAAAAATTCTCAGGCTCTGGGTCCAACTGGCTCACACAGGTTCTCCATTAGAGGTTATAGGTACTTCCACTCATTTCCAAGGAAGCTTGGAAAAACAAGTACTTTGTGTCTCAATTTTTCAGGCACAATACAGACTATATAGTCTGACTTGTACATTTTGAAAAGAATAGGAGGAGTCTGCAACAGAGGAAATCCCATGAAGCTGTATCAAGAGAGGCTGGGTAACTGGTGATTCAACCCTAGGACACCTTTCTTGTCAACAGGGACAATCCCATCCAGCAGGAAAAGATAAAAACCAGAATCAGCAACAGAAAGCTGATCAACTCTGGCCAGTGGGTGCCAGTCTGTAAGAAATGTGGACATGGTTTAGGGTAACAGGAAATTGTCATTTGCAGGGTGAGAGTTCCCACAACAATGGAGCAAGGAAAAAGATAGAAAAGCATTTGTTCCCATTATCAATACAATTGGGTTTTATTTGCTCCATTGGATTGCTGCCTTTTGTCAGGATCAGTGGGAGATCTGCTTTTCATACTGATAGAAGAAGTTTGTTTCCTTTTCCAATTCACACTAACCACAAAGCCTGAAATTATTGTGAGGTTACCCAGGAGCTCTGTTTTTCTTGTTGCCAGCTGTGCTTGGTTTATGTCTCTTTATTAGCTGTCTGCCTCCAGTGCTATCCCAACAGACAGCTGCCCATAGAATAGTCTCTCATTTGATGCCATTTGTGTCCTGAACTCATTTATCAGTCACAGCCAACAGCAACCAGACTGCAGCAGCATGTACTGTCTTAGAAAAGATAGGAAAACATCAACTTGGAGATCAAGGAAAGATTAAGCATATGAGTGAAAAGAAAGATTAAAAAAGATCCCTGGGATTTGCTTCTAGACATTAATGCTGTTTTCTGAGAAAATGGACACCTGATTCAGAGAAAAACCATCCTGCCTCCCCTCAGAACATGCACTACAACACCCTGGCACTACACACACCACTGAGCCACCTCTTCCTCTCCGGAACAGGATTAATTTCTGCTGTTCAAACAGACTACAGAGTTCACCCAACAAAAACTCCCATCAGCTGCTCAGCTTCAGCTTGTTGAAGTCTGCAAACAGTGCTATCTCTTTGTTTAATCCTGCTGAGCAAATAGACAGACCTCACCCACTGCTCCTCAGTGCTTCAGGGAAACCACAGACTGAAATGTGAATGCAAGGAAGTCAGGAATACTTCATAGTGCTCACTGCATGAACAGGATGTCTTCATATGGGTGATTTAATCAGTAACAGCAACAAAGCAGAGAAGCATGTATTCTGAGGAGATAACCAGTGATGGAGCAGATTAAGGGACAAAAGCCTCCCTCCCACAGTCACACAAGCAAACCAAGTGTTTTTAGTGAGGAACTAACAGGATTCACCAGGTGAACAGGACGTGGCTTCCTCTCATGCTGAAATACTTGTAGCCATTTAGTATTGCTGACACTGTGTGCAAAATTCTCTGACAAAATCTGATCAGGATATGGGGAGCTCTGGTGTTTCCTCCCTGTCCTCCAGTGTCCTGGAACACTACCAATGACACTGATAGAAATACATGAGTCTGGCATCTGTTTTGAGGGGGCAATTAATAAGCTAACTTTGATTTGTACAAATAAAAAAAAGAAAAAGATTACAATTCTCTTAAACTGTGAAGTATGCTTGAAAACAGCAAAACTTAAAAATCTGCATGTGAGGACACAACCTTCAGAGCCAGCTGCCTTATTAAATACCTTTGCCAAAACCAACCAATATACTAAAATATAGCTGAAAACACTTTTGTTTGCTTCAGAAGAAGCTGAGAGGTTTGGACAGCAGCTGTAAGTCAAATACACCTGAAGCTGAGATTGCTCTGAAATGATAGTGTGTTTCATTTCAATTTACAACCCATGTTTTTAACAAGTTATTTTTAATGTGTAAATTACCTTTAATGTGTATTGCTCCAGAACTTTTATAAGGTTCAGCCAACCATGGACTCAACTGGAGATAGAAGCTCTATCTCAAAGACACAGAGACAATTAGTAGCTCCAAGGAGGTAAATTCCCTAACAAATGCATGGATGCAGGGCAGAGATGAGAAGGGGGCAGAAAGGTTTTCCCCCATAAGGAAGCCAGGATTCCCACAGATGAAACATTTGTCCTGGGCTGGCACACAGTCAGAAACTGTCATGTACAAAAAAGCTGATTCAGTGGTTAGAATCCAGGTGACCTCTGAAGCCTGGACCAAAAATTAATCATTTTTGACACAGCACATACCATTAAACATAACCTATTTCCTCTACTGGGAGCCCTGGTTAATATTTATCATTGTTTATGTATTTCAAGGTCCTCCCTCAAAACTTGCAACCAACCTGACAAAAGCAGCCAGAACTCCTCCCTGCCCTATGCCCATCAAGAAACCACTAAGCCCATCTGTGAATTGAGAGGGCTCTTCTCCAGAAGTGCTGTAAATACACCATTGGATACACCATTCAACTGCAGTCCAGACTTTCTGAATATTTCACAGTCCTTACAGCCACTAACACAACATGCAACCCACAGTCTGGAAAACATTTGCTCAAACAACATAGCCAGGACTCTGCTGAACTGTAATAAACCTCAAGGTGAGATGTCAAATGGCCTCAATCGAACCTCAAAAGTTCAAGGAAAAAAGAAAACAGCCTCTGGAATAACCCTACAAGAATTTTGAAATGAAGCAATAGAAAAAAATATTTACCATCTTCAGAGTTAATTTTTCATTTTCACTTGCTCATTTTGCAGTTCTGTTTGTAAACAGAAGAAGGATTAACAGTGCTGCTGTCAGAAAGCAAGAACCAGGACTTCATCACTTCAAACAGGGACCAGCAAAACATTTTCTGAGCTGCTCAAGTTGGTATTTGCCTGCAACTTCATAATAAACTACCAAACCTACTAACATTTCTGTTTAAAGGAGACTTTCCTGGTATGAAATGTCTCTGAGGAAAACTGCTCTTTACCTTGATCCTAGAGAGGATTGCTTTACAGTTCATCTGTATGGAACAAAAACAAATGAAACCCATCCACAGACATTTACATAAATACAAGTTCTCCAGAAGTCTATGTTTCTGTGGCATGAACTTGCTATGCTAAATAATTTATCATCATCATGTAAATCCTCACATTTCATTTACAGACAGACTCTTAACGTTGCTGTGACATTTCAACAACCCCTGCCTTTCAATCCAGGACAAAAAAAAAAATCCCATGTCCACACCACAGTCTTTTTAGTTCTCCTGCCACCTGCAGAGGTGCTGTGCCAACCAACACACTGCACTCAGCTCTGCAGAGCCTTTTTTAAACATTTCAGTGTTTCAGTGAGCACTTCTGCACAGATACCTGCTACCTCATTTGTCAAGGTAAAAAAGGGAGTGAACTGGAAAATGGGTTTTCTCTTGTTTCTTTTTTTTTTTTAAATTACATAGGCACTTTGTAAAACCAACCTTTAAAGATACACCATCTAAGCTAAAATTCATATAAGTCATGCCAATTTTTCTCTGCTCTACACAACACATTAACAACCTGACCAACCTAATACACTGCCAACTTTGTGCTTATGCAATTACTACACCCAAAAATGTTTGATTAAGTCAGAAAATGTTTTTATCAAATTCATGCAATCATACTTCTAGGTGCAGATTAAAGCAGATGTTAGGTGCCACCGAACAGCTATGACATCTTTCTAGAAACAGAATTTTCTCAGTTAGATGATGAAATCATATCAACTTGCCAGTCTACAACTAAGGCACAGTTCTGATTTTTCAGCCCTCATCATTGTTATTTACAAATAACATGACAGTTCTTTCCCAAAGCACCTCATCCACAGAGGAACCACCTTCAAATCTTAATTTACACCCATTAAATACACAGAATGTGGGGGTAAATCCATTATTTTCCCTGTTATTCTAAAATCTCATGTTTCCCCAACAATCATCTAAAAACATATTTAAAATATATGCAGTTCTCTGGTTGGTATTCTTCTCCCAGAAGTCAGATACTCGAGATAGCAATAGCCCACATGCAAATCACACTCCTTCTGATACATCTAATAGCATTTTAAAGAAAGAATTCACTAACCCTTTCTCCAGGAAGCTGAAGCCAGCAAAATACCATTTAGAATTCAAAACCAAGACACAATTATAATTCCACTAAAGCCTCCAAAGCTGCTAACACTCCCTAAGACACTCAGCAGTGCAGCAATTCACCTCTGTGATCCTCCATTTTCTTCCTCGGTAAGGTCACTAAGTACATTTGAATAAACAAAGATCAAGCAGAGCATTAAACATATTACAACTCCCCCCTATTAGAACCAAAGCTGCTTTACAGAATTCTAACCTAGTTTCAATACTACAACGAGAGGAGGGGCAGAAAGAAAACAATAATCTGTAGTGAAAATAGGGGTCATCACCCTGCTTTCTGTTTCACACATCAAAAGAAAAATTTCTAATTTCCAGCACAAGCTTATTTTCAAATCATAGGACATATTACAAAAAAGCTCTTTGACAGCTCTAAGCCAAGGCTCTGCAATCCCCTTTTACAGGGTCTAGAAAGAAAAAAACCTTTCAAGATGGAGAAGAGTTTTTATATATTGTGCTAAATTAACTGGCCAGGCCCAAATCTACAAAAATAACATACAAATGAAATGTGGCAGTATAGCCTGCCATGGAGCAAATTTTAATACCAGTTTACTCCAAGGAAAATTTTTTCTAATAATAAATCTTACTTCTCAGTACAGCTGCCTATCATCAAAGCAATTTTCTCTAAAGGTGGTGGGATATTTGCTACCTGGGAAGAAAGGATAAAAACAAACAGCTTTGGTTTGGAGAACAAGCCAAAAAAAGAATCAGTCACTTCTGTGAAGTGCTTGCAGATTTCCAAACAAAAGGGAGCATCTGTAACTCAGAGATACTAATGGTAGCAATACCTTCAAATAAGCCATGGAACAACTGAAACACCAGTTTCTGAGCAAGCCTTTTTTAGTATTTTAGAAACACAGCTACCAGACAGTTCTGCATGTCCCAGAAAACAAAAGGGGATGTTCATAGGAAGGAATGTGAACTGTCTCTCAGCTGCCTCTCAACTCTTAACTCAGGGGTTTAGCAATGTGAAGAATGGAAATTAATACAAACATCTTTGTAATGCACTAATACACCTCCCTGCTCCAGCACTGGTAACTGCTAATTTAACTAGAGGAAACATTTACAGCACTGCAATGATGAGCCAAAAAAATCAATGTTTGCCTGTTAGCAATACACAGACAGTTACATGAGGGAGGTCTTTGATTTTGAGGATTAGTTTGTTAAAATGTATTGATGGGTGATGTGAACAGTGCAAATATCAGACTGAGTGATTTTCCTTCACAAAATGTAGATGTGTATGTGTCTTGAATGGGAGTGTCCAGTGCCTCTGTGGTTTAGTTACCAAAAAGGTATTGGTGAGTAATTTTCTACAGAGCAGAATTTGCAATTAGAAGGTTTAACAGGAGCATCAACCAGAGAATTGTAACTTGCCAATTAAAGTATGATTGCATGACTTCATGACCTGTTTGATATTTAGGCTTCATCCTTTACTGTCTGCAGTCCTTAATAAAGGTAATGATAAGAATTGCAAGAACATTGTATCTATTTTTAAATTATTTTGATCAACAACTAAGTACAATTATCTTCATATGAAGAGCACACAAGGCTATTACCTTTCTGCTAAAATCTAATAGCAAATTACAGGAGGTTTTCACTTATGCCATCTCTGCTGTTCCTCATGTTTGTGTGGAGAGGAAGAGAGATACCTCAGCCTCATCATTTACACAACAGAAGTTGGTTTTGTACAATTTTGGTTGAGAAACTTCCAAGTTTCCTGGACAAATGGAATTCTGCATGTCTCATACTGCCCCATGAAACTGCCTTGCACAGGAAAGCCATGGCAAAGAACAGGACAACACTTTTCTAACATAATGGTTCAACAGTTTGAATGCAAAGGAGAGCACAAGTGGTGCATCAACAGAGAGGTTTTGATCTTCAGAAAAATACCCTTACATACAGGCTCTTCAGAGCCCCACGATTTTTTTGAATTCTGCTTCAGAGAGTTCATTTTTTATAAAGGAAACCAAAATAAGGAGTGTATAGGCTGTTTTTTTGCTATTGCAAAAATGTCAACTCTGAAATGTCACCCCCTGCATATCATATTCTGGTGTTAGCAGCTTTTCTAGTAACTGCTATACAGACTGCACATAAGGTTAAAAATTTTATGGTACCTTCACAACTTGTTCTATGAGGGCAGAACTATGTTCCCTGTATATATCTGTGATGGAAAAAAATTCCTACCAGTGCTTTATTGCCTACTCTTGCCACTTATTATTTATAAACACATAGTATTTAACATGTAAGAGTGTTAGGCTAATATGGCAGACCAGTTCAATTCCCAAGAAGTAACTGTTTCATGGGAAAGTTTTAACTACTGTCTAAGCAACTAATGAGGTTTATATCATTTCCTTTAGGAACTAATTCCACAGATACATGAATCCCTGCCAAAATACTTGTATTTATTACTGTACTCAAAGCTTCCCCTCTTATAATTATCTTCTCTAAACTCCTAGTTTCTTTTCCAAATGTTGTGTGTAAATTTCTGACACATATAGATTGTTCACTTTTTAAACTGACATAACAGAACATTGACTAGTTTGCATTTTAACTCTTAACCATTCACTCATTGCTATAAGCAGTTTCCATGATCAGTGAGTGAGCCTGACATCTGTACCCCATAAAAAACTCAGACCTGGTTCCCCAGTCCACAAAAAAAGCTTCCCAGACAACCTAGAACAAGAGGGGTTTTTATTTGCACCTAAAAATGAACTGATAATATCTTTGCTATTGGATCAAAACATGAGGACAGGCATATTAAAGACCTAAAAGCAGCAGGAGTAATACAGGGCACAAAGGAATTTGGAAATGAACAAATGCAGCCATGACTCCATATAACAAAAAAATCCCTAAAAAAAAAATTAACAAAACTGGAAAATTCTATTTAGCATACCAGCTGTGAGCTCATCCTGTATTCTATAAAAGGATAATGAAAAAGAGTTTCATTTTTATATAACTAACTAAAAATAAATACTTGACATTACCTGTATCTTCCAAAAAATATTGCACAGCCATCAGCACCTTCCCCTGAGGCTGCAGATCAAGCTACGGAAAAAAAGATACAAACAGTGAAGTATGTGGCTGACTGAAACTCTCAGGAATTCAAAGAGCTCTTTCTAGAGAATCAAAGTATAATATTCAGTAACTATTGGATTACAAACTTCGTCCATATCTCACTGCTGCAGCTGAAAGTGGGGCTTTTATTAGCATGCTGCACTGCTTTGATGTCTATCCAAAAACTGAGCACAGTCAAAGTTCACATTGTTTTTTCATGTCCCTTTCCCGTTTCTGCAAAGATGTTTGTGGATCTCTGATTTTTTTATTAGTAAACTCAATTTGCACAGGAACCCAGTGTTACAAGAAAAAGTCTATACAATCTTTTCCATGCTTATTGAGAGTACAAACCTTAGAGATATCAAATACTGTTGCCATTAATCAGAAAACACTAGCATCATCAAAGTTTATTTTACTTTCCCCCTCAAACCATGACACATGGTTTCTGTGGCAAATTCTACAGAGCAACAAAAACAAATGCCTTTTAAAGGGGGAGCTGAGGCCAGTTCCTGTGCTCAGAAAGTAGCCACTAATTCTTGAATTGCTGCTTTCATAAAAGGCATGAAGCTATGAAACATGAAACCTTATAGGCTACAGTAAGTGATCTGATCACTATTTGGTTTAACTACTACTCTAAATAATTGCTCATCTCAGAATTCAAGTTAAGGTGTGGGGAAAGAACTGTATTATTTCAGAATATAAGAGGTGAATACCAACCAGTAAGATCCTACTGATCTAGCAAAATCTGTAAGCCCCTTCCCTTCTCTCAAGTCCTACAAAATAAGTAACATTTTAATTTATAATTTTCTGTTTATTTGAGGTTTCCAGTGCTAATTGAAATTCATTCACATAAAATTACTAAAAAGTTGTTAGAGTTTATGTAATCTGACAACTAATAATAACTACTGGCACATTTGGAGTATATGGGTATCTCTAAATTTAAAACTACATTAAACCATGACTTTACCTCCCCTGTTACATTTCTGGGATTCATTTCTCAGAATTGTACTCAGTGTGATACAGGAGCAAAAGACACTCAGCAAGATGCCATATCCCTTGGCTTCACATACAAGCAATTGTTTGGGACACAGGGGCAAGAAAAGGTACCAGGATAACAAAAATGGGGAATGAAGGAATCACTATTAGAGCAGCAGCAAACCAACTATATTTTATTGTAAAGATAAATAAATAAAATTAGAAATTTGAAATGGAAATGCCTTGGTATAAAGTTCACCTTTCTTTTTCTCTGGATGAATTACAATGATCAGATCCAGTTTAAATGTCTGCTATTTGCTATAGAAACTTCTAGAGTTTATAAAATAGGCATTCAATATGATATACACCATTATTTCAAACACTAATGCCATGGATTTTATTGTCAATTCCTTGAACTTTGATTGTGCATTATTGGTTTCACAAATGTTAATAAAATAATTGCCCTTTGCAGCCCTGCTGCACCAGCTGAAGGGACTGAACGCTGGCAGTTTAAAAGGCATAAGGCACCCCATCCAGCTTGAAAGAAACATAACCAGGTCACCAAGTTTAAGGAATTAATCTGCTTCTTTACCCAGAATTCTGCTCTGCCATTGCCTTTCTTGCAGCGCTCGGCCAGGACTGACACACCTACAGTCACTTCAGATAATGGCTCCTCTGCTGCCTTCATGAGAACAATCTGAATCACCCGGCCTTCGTAAATGTGGGCATCAAAAGTTGATTTCCATTCTGGATACATGGTAGGTTTCTTCTGAATAAGAGTTTTTCCTCTCTCTGAAAGCCACAAAAAGAAGACAGAAACTGTAAAATCAAATAATCTAAGATCTAGTACATAACTCAACAAAAGACAATTTTTGTACTGAAAACAAAAGCAAGCTTACTTCCTTGTACTCTTGTTGGGACAAAGTTTAAATATTTGGTTCAAGTATTTGTGACTTGGAAGGCAAAGCTCACCCTGACAAACAGGGCATGCACATGCTAAGGCAGTAAAAGTGTCAGAATGAAGCCAGAGAGACCAGAAAGGACAAATCCCATTCAGGAATTCAGAAGTAGATTCAGTCACAGCTTGACAGGAAGTATTTGCATGGCTGCTTTCTGGTATCAATCTCTGTGACATGTCATCTGATCACAGTGAATACCTGCTGATATAAGACAAATTAAGATATATATTACACTGACCTAGTTTAATTTGCAACTGGTGGCTGAGAGATTTAAAGCTCCACATTTCATTAATCTGCTTCCAAGTTACCCCAACATGTCACTTCTATGCATCAGTCACTCTCTCTGCCATGACTGCTGCTTTTTAAAGGACACTGAAGAGGCTTATCTGTCTTCTCTAGACCTTGTGTAGTTAAAGAATAAGAAAAACGCTGAAAGTACCTCAAAAACATCTTAATCTTTTTGGCAACATTTACCCAGCCTCCCATAACAGCATCTCCACAAGACTCCTTCCTTAGGAATTTTACAGTGTTTCACTAGTCTTACTTAGATGGATTTTTTTCTGCTACAAAGCTCCAGTCTCTCTTGCTACCAGTTTAGCTGATTTCTTCCTGTCCTTACCTCAGGGCACAGAAACCAGCTGGTGATTGCACAGTCTACATGAAGCTTTAGCATTTTTCCAGATCTGGGTTTCTTCATAGTCCCATCAGCTCATCCAAAATAATACTGTCCCCTTAGCACCATATCCAGCTCCTCACTGTGCATCTAGGCATATGATGCCACATCCCCAGGTTTTCTCTGGGATTTGCTGCTGAGCCATTTATTGCCCATTTTCTGCTCAGGTAACTGAATACAATTTTGTACATTTTGCACAATTTCTGCTATTTCTCAAGATCATTTGTTGCAACAAGAGTGCTTTCTAGGTGCCTCTCCAGCTCAGAATGGTCCATTTTCCCCCTAAGTAAGTAATCTGGTTTTATGATATCAAGGCAACAGTAAAGCAGAATAGCTGGACCCTTCCCCAAGCAGCTCAAATGTGGTCTGACTGGATTTTGCATTCATTTCAACCTAGGAAGAATTAGATACTTATTATTCCAAAACCTTCCTGGAAACTCAAGGCAAAGTTTGTGTCCATTCATTAAGAACTTGCTGGATGCACTCCACTCCATTGTGCTGAGCTATCCAAACAAGAGTAGGGAATAGTGTCCTTGTACTTCTTTATTAGGACATGCCTGCCAACAACAGCATTACAAATTACAACAACTTTGACCAGCAGACCCAAGCCTGTTTGCCAAAGGACATTGCCCAGAGACAGACACCTGAGGAACTCCTCCATTCCAATTCAAACCTGAAGCATTCCTCCTTTAAGTCAAAAGCTTTTATCTTGCATTTGGAAAACTCTGCAGAAAGAAAAGCTCCAATTCTTAGCAATGCAAGCCTACTTCCAGAGCCTTGAAGTTGGTATTCTTAAGTAGGGAAGAATTTGGAAATATTATGGTGAAAATATATAGAGAATGCTCAAACAAAACACAATATAAGAGATTATTAGGATGGACAATAAAGGTGAGGGAGAAATAAAAGTAGGCTGTCTGCACAGCAAGGCTTTTACACTGGCCTATTTTTTAGGTTGCTAAAGCCAGACCCCTTTCATCAAAAAAAGGCACCCTTCAGGAGGCATCCTTGGGAATATGAGAAATGGCACCTTTGACAATAATTTAAGGTTTGCAGAAGCAGCATTTTAGTAATACCAACTATTACACAACATTTGGTAACACTCTTTGTAGGATTCTTAGAGGGGAAGAGAGCTATTCCAGCCCCTTCACAAGACTCTGCCTATTCCCATGAGCCAATGAACATCTGCTTTGATCAGTTCCATTTTTACCCTATGAAACCTGAAAGAAATCACCTGAATTACTGGCAACAACTTCCAGCTTGACCATGCTGCTTTTGTAATTAAAAATCATACTATTCAAGATTTGTCATGGATCATGCTGCAAACACTTATGTGTCAGCAATGAACAGCTTTTAAGAACAACACTGTTCTTACCCCTCCTGTCTTCAGGCCTCCTTTGTTCTCTGCTTTCATTACTGGCTTCAAAACATTTTACATGTTTGCAGGTTGCTTAATGCCTAAACGTTGGGCAAGTGATTTTCTTCTTCCTATATAGTAAGGTTTGCCTTGATCATGTTTCAGCATGTAAATTCAGCAAAAGTTATTCCAGATCTTGTCAAACTGATAAGGGAAGGATCATTTTCTTTTCCTGATTACCCCAATCAGTCACTGCTCCAAGGTTCACTCTACTCTCCTCCCCCAGTTTCAGTACTTCAAAGACACATGGAAGCATCAGGGAGAAATGTTGGGACAATTCTACTTTACAAAAGGAGACAGGTGGGGAAAAAAAAGTGGATTACTTTAGACCACTACCACCTCTCCACACATCTGGGCAGCTTCAGCACTTTAAACACCATTTTTTCAGAGGTTTTCCAAACAGATTGGGAACCTGCTTCCTTGGACCTTAACACATTTCCCTGATGGCAACATTTTCTGAAAGAGGCACTATGTCTTGTGTTTGAAGTCTAGATGAAGCTTCTACCCCTGAGACAAAAGGAAAGCTCAGGCATATTGTAAGGAAGAGGAAAATTCACCCTTTCCTGCATTCTTTGATGTCCAGGAGCTGTAATACAGGATTAAATGGCTACATTCTAATCCAGTATTTCAATTCCCTCTCATCCTGTTTGGCTACAAATGATGTATTTTAGCTAAATGCCACATTATTAAAAAATCATAAACCTTCTGACCAATTTCTGTAAGAAGCATTCTTTGAAGGCTGAGGGCTGGCTGAACAGAGGTGGTAAGAAAACCTTGGATGCAAGTCATTCCAAGCAAGTAATTCTGCCAAAATGCCTCATATACTACAACAAACAACACTTCTCATCAATACTAATCCTTCATGTTAATAAAGATGATTTACTGCTCTAAGCTTGAGGATGGTTCTCTCAAATTTTCTGCAGTTCAGATCCCCCTTCATGTCACACCATTCCTTCCTCTGCAGAGCTTCTCCAAATGCAGCCTGTCATTTGCAGAAGTGGACAGCACAATGCTTTACTTAACATTGCAAACCTTTCCCATGTAAAATTCACAACTCACCTTAACCTATGCAAAAGTGACATTTCAGCTGCCTCAACACATATTTTGTCAATAGCTGTGAGTCGGTGGTGAAGTAAGAAACTAAGTAACTAAGAATACAAATAAGATCTTAGGCTTCACCCTGCCAAGTGCTAGCACTCTGGCTGCAGTAAAAGCAAGCACTAATAAAGAAGCCTTGTTTTAAAACGGGGATAAAAACAAGTCCTAATTTCTTCCAGGCTGGAAGAAATGCCCACATTGAAGTGTTTGGCATGACAGGAACAGTAGGAATTATTATCATTCACAGACTAAGAACAATCACTGTATTTCTCAAAAACTTAACTCAATATTCAGAAAAGCAGCATCATTTGTAACCTCACCTGTAGTCAATGCTTCCTTCATCTTGATAGCACAGAAAGGCTGCAGTTGATCCCCTTGATTCTGCACAGGTCCAAGCTCAAACGCGTTGAAAGATATCCGTAAGAAGGGGGCCATCTCTCACAGGGATACACAACCTAAGTGGAAACAAGTAAAGAAAAATCATAGAATAAAAGACCTGGTCTGAGAGTTATAAGAAGCAATACAGACTTCTCAGGAGCCATCATAGCTGACAGAACTCATCCTCTAGAGTTTGAAAGTCTTGGATGTGGCTTTGACATCATGAGCAGCCAACTGACGCATACCAAAAAAAAAAAAACAACCCAATAACCCTGTAACATGTACAATCAAAGAGTGAATTTTAGATACCCTTTTATCTGTATCCCGTTCAAACCAAGTAGCAATTATAGAATCATAGAATCATAGAATTGGCTGGGTTGGAAGGGACCTCAGAGATCATCAAGTCCAACCCTTGACCCACTGCTGCAGTTCCCAGCCCATGGCACTGAGTGCCACATCCAGGCTCTTTTTAAATATCTCCAGGGATGGAGAATCCACCACTTCCCTGGGCAGCCCATTCCAATGTCTGATCACCCTCACTGTAAAGAAATTCTTTCTAATGTCCAACCTAAACCTCCCCTGGCACAACTTAAGACCTTTTGTGCCCTCTTGTCTTGCTGAGGGTTGCCTAGGAAAAGAGACCAACCCCCACTTGGCTCCAACCTCCTTTCAGGGAGTTGTAGAGAGTGAAATGCCTTCAACTTAGTCCTTGCTCATTTTTTAAACACAGAGACCCTGCTGTTCATTAACACACAACCATTCTTATCAAATAATTAGTTCACAAACTAACAGATTGGGGGTTTTAATTTCTTTTTTTTTTTTTTTCTTGACTTGTGGAATGAAGGGTGGGTCGGGAAAAAAAAAAGGAGGAAGACAATTTTTGTGTGCCCCACATGTCCTCATCCCGGTATATCAGACATACAAGGAGGGGGAACTAGGAGGAAAATAAATCATCTAAAGCTTACATTATTTTGCTGCTTTTTAGGTACACATTAGTTTCCTTTTTAATTGCTACACAGCCACAAAAATTCCCAGACAGAATTCTAGGCATCTCAATAGGCAATCAAATGAGTAAAGGAACACCTGTTAACATCATTTTTAAAGATTATCTGAGGAAAATACTGCACTTACAGACAGTTTCTGGACACTGCAGCAAAACCCACCCCCAGAGGTACAGTAAGTGAAGCATTTCCTTAAGCAGGATCAAGTAGCTGCACTGTATATGAGCAACATGAACAATGAGAGCAATTTGTCACAGAAATGTCTGAAACCCAAATATTTCAGTAGATAAGTGCATATTTTATTTTTCATACTTAACGTGGCCAACAATGTATATTCCAAGTACCACCACCAAAAGGTAACAGATATGATATCACACAACTTCTATTCAAGCACTGCATTGTGGTGGCAGTGAACTAACTCTAGAAAGCATCACAGAGCTAAAGATTGAAACCCTTAAAGCTGTTTTTGGCAGTGGAACTCAGTGAATGAGATTCAGTTTAATTCAACAGTTTCTCAAAATCCCTGTTGAAAACACCCATCCCAAGTTTTGTCACATCTGAAAAGGAAAAACATGGAAAGCAGTATATTGTGTTTTGCTTACTGCATTTTAGACAAGAGTCCTTCTGTAGTCTCTGTAATTATTTGAGAAGTGACAGAACAAGTGCTGACTCTAGTTTTAAGAGCTATATCTGTGAAGAACTGGAAATGCTACAGAATACCAGCTATGAATTGAAGGAGATTTTACACTGTACTCATACAATCTGTATTGATGCTATGAAGTACCAAAGACAAACTCTTCTCCTTAAAGGGTGTGGTTTTATCCAATACCAATGATGAAAAAAACAAGAGAACTGCAAAAATACTGCAAGTCTAAATTATAGCTTCAGTATCCCAAACAGTTCCAAAGCTAGGAGAAAAAAAATCCTTTACTAATGTTATTCTCTCTGAAATACAGGGTAATGGCCACACTGATTCACAGCACACCATCAGATGCTGCCCAGCACATTTATTCAGTCAAGGATCCCTGCCCTGCCCTGTTGCAAGATGAAAGCACATTCTGTGTGACCTGGGATGCTGCAAAATCCACAGTAATTTCCACAAAGCTTTAAAATTGAGAGCTTTCACTGTTTAATAAGGAAAGAAAATCAGCCATGTTACTATCAACTATAATATGCATGGAGCAAGAGGGGTAAAAAATTAAAACATCTTCACACCATCAGTGTCAAGGACATTGATGAAGGAACAAACATTTGGTTTTCATGTGGATGTGTTTGTAACACATGGTTTAAAGAAATCTTCAAAAGAAATTAAAATCTTAAGTATTCCAAGGAGAATTTTCACAAGATTTGATAGGAAAAAAAAAATAAATTCCCAGTAGATTAAAAATCTTGTCCCCCTACAAAGGACAAAGGGGAAAATTTGTAGCTTCCAACAGCACACAGCAGCTACCAGAGACTCACTCTGTCACTGAAGGAATTACTGTCAGGGCTCCTTTGTTGCTGTCATTCTGCTATAAACAGCCAGGGCAAGCTACCTCTAACACCAGCCAGACACAAAAATGCCATTTTGACTTTTACACAAAGTGGGAAGTAAAATCAAAGCAGTGGATCATCTGCAGGAAACCCTGACACAGCCAACAGCAGAGCACTGGAGAGACAAAAAAGCCAATGGGCACAACCAGAGCAGGGACTGTTCCACCACTGACAGGGGGCTACATATCCAAGAGAAATGCAAATAAGAAAACTCCCCTGAAATGGAAAAGCTGTTCAAGAAAGAGAGCAACACACTACTGAACAACTTCACATGACGCCCTCACTTTCAAAATCACAAACAAGGATTTCTTTCCTCTCTCTGCACAGCCTATAGGTGATTATGATGCTACTCTCATGATGATAATAAAGGAAGCCTGCAGGCAGAGATGCCACAAGTGTGAGCAGCAGCCTTCACCTGGGCAGACCACTAATGTGGACATTAAGGTTCTTCTGTTCCAGGTACACTGCTTTATGCTTACTGTACAGAAAAACCCCCATGAAGCAGACAGGTTGGTTACAGCTCTTGAAGAACTCCCTTCCCAGATATTCTTTCCAAACCAAAACCAAAGTGAACCAAAGTGATGATGCTGACCACTGTCTATAATGCACACCTACACTTATTCTACAGAGAATTTTAGCAGGATCTGTTGCAATCTCTGGTCTCTATTTGCTGCTCTGTAGGAAGAAGTCAGTCTAAAAACAAAGTCAGTTTGAACGAGGTTTACTCTATTTGCTGTTTCCAACCCTGTCAAAAAGATACACTGCAGCATTTCTTCACTAATATTTCTAAAACAGTGTTATCTTCATAAAATGTTTTTAAATCATTACAGGACAGGACTACGAGAAGTGAGAAAAGATGACAAGAAATTTAACACCACAATTCAATTTACTTGCTGTTAAGTTTCTTGCCAAATGATTTTTTTTCTGATTCATAACTTCAAAATGATAATTCTACACACGAAGCTCCAGTGTAAATGTTAGAAGCTTTAGGGTTGGCTTTTGTTTTGTTTGAAGTGCTTCACAGTGTCCTGCAAACCTAGCTCGGAAAAATGTAGTTACCATTTCCTTACCCCCCTAGTCCAATATTTTCTTTTAGATACTTCTGCTTTTGTTGGGTTGTGACAAGGCCAGAAACAGAAACAATGACATAATAAAACCCATCACTGTTTGTGTTGCAATATTCTGGAGAAAATCCATGTAGATAAGCCATGTAGCAAGAGATGTTCCTTGGTTTCATCCCACTCAGCCAGAAGCACAGATAATTCCTAGTTTCCATGCCTTTTTTCAACACTGAACCATTCCCAGAGTGCCTGAATTTATGGCTGCCATATAAATTATTGATATTTCCTCAACACTTTCAAGGCCAAAGAAATTACTGATTCTTTCCCTTTTCAAAATATGAGCATCAGAAACCTTTTTCTAAACAAGCCAGCTCCTTCAATCTTGGCAGCACAAACTCCTGAGAAGTTCCCTTGAGGGGAAAGCAGATAATAGGCAAGGAAGAACTAAAGCAGATCTAATTTTATGGGTTTTTTGGAAGACATGCAACCCAATTTATTTGAGCATATGCTAATATACAATTATCTCAGTAACAACAGTTGACTGTTTTTAAAGTGGTTTCAAGCGTGCTGAGTAAGACAGATCCAGGTTTTACACTACCAAGATCAGTAAACTGGGGAAATTTTGGGCTCTGAAACAGACAGCAGGACAGGCTGTTATGTAGCATATGCTTCAATATAAAAAAAGGATTTTACACTGACTGTCCTTTTTTGGAAAAAGAACAAGAACATTTGGATCAACAAAGCTGGCTTTTTTGATATTCCACACCCACTACTCAGGGGGCAGAGGGGGGAAGTACTGTCAGCTGCTTTTTCTTTACAAGTGCATAAGAAATAGCCACTGAAACACTCCCAATTTCTCCTTCCTCTTTGAATGCACAGGACTAAACAGAGATAAAAGTACTACAGGAATGCTGCTTCCCACCACTACCAAAATCAAGTCGTCAACAAAAGCACAACTGAATCCTCTTCATTAACTTCAAACCCAAACATCACACATTAAAAAATGCACGAGGAGAAAAACTGCCTGAAGCCCAACGACTTTGTTCATGATTTCTGATAGCACAAACTGTTATCATTTGATAAGTAGCAACTGCAACAGCATGGAAGAATTAATACAGTGAAGCTGGTTAGGTGAAGGTCTAGCTGAGGGAGCACTTCATTAATATCAAATCACATTATAAAACGGGACCATGTCCAAAATATTAGATAGAAGACAAACTATGTTTTTTTTCTGTGCCTGTGTAACTTAAGACTAATGAGGAAACTTTTTTTTTTCCTAACATAAGGAGCAAATAGAGCAGGGTGGTTTTCCTGCAATTAAATAACACAGTTCCCTCCATGCAAGAATAAAAAACCTATTAGGTGAAAGGGATGATGCTACACCTCTTAGTCTCTACAGAAGTACACTCTGGAGCCAAGGTTTGCATCAGTTCTGGCTCTGTGTCACTAAGCAAAGCCCTGGATGCAAGTCTGAGCCCTTGACTAGCTCCCAGCTCCCACTTCCACAAGAATGTCCAAGGAATTTGCCAGTATTTAGTTAGCATGACCAGACTGCAAAAACTGTACATCAAGTTTCTCATGTGAATACAAGTACTCCAAAGGAAGCACACTGCAATTGGGTTCATAGCCATTCTTGTAACAACCAGCACACTGAGAAAAGCTAAGCTACTTATACAGCTTTCAGAAGTATCAAACCAAAGGAAAATAGCCAGAGAAAATCCACTATTTTGTACTGTTTCTATCTAGGCATCACAGTGATCAAGTGGGCAGGGATACACATGCAGGTGTACTCCCTCAGTATCCTTTAAAAGCAGAGTCAAACAGAGTCAAGCTCATTCTTAGGCACCACCCTCACTCTTGCTGGATCTGTCTTGGATGCAGTATAACATTTGAGACTTACTTTCTGATATATTATTATCTACTCAAAGCCTCTGATTTTCTACACAATCATGGGCTTCCTGGAAATTGAGAATAATTTCCCAGAGAGAATAACACAAAATGACAACATGTTTTCAAACCAAAGAGAAAACAACACCAAAACATTATAGCTAAACTTTTACAACCCAATAGACACTTCCTTTCTCTTCAAAACTCTGGAGATTTTTCAATTATTTGAGGAGTGTTTTGTTGTTTTTTCCCCCCCTTAACTCTGAAACAGACAACCACCATAAAGACAGTTGATTGCAGTTAATGGATTAATGTCTCCATATGAACAATGAAGTAGCAAAAAACGGAAATAGAGAAACTCTGAATTCAACAGAAACACAAAAATGCCTCTAAAACATTCCGATTGGAGAACAAATTTACTTTGCACTCTTGAAACCATCAGCAGATTATACACTCGAAGTGCCTCTCACAAAGTACAAGCCTCCAAGCCAGAAACTTACACTACTGCCAGCACTATGACCTAATCCTCCAAGTATCTGGAAAGCTAGAATATTCATTAGCTGAGAGAACTGTATTATCATTCATACATGCTGGAAACCCACTGCTCAGATAACCTCATCATAGGAAATACAATTCAGTTCATGGATGCATGATTTTCATCAACGCTTTTAAAGTAAAAGGACATCAAGTTTGTGAACCAAAAATTTTGCTTATTAACTGTGAACTGAGAAAGGGACACACTCCCTACTCCTGACAGCATCTGGCATTACTGGGTTTGTTTTGTTTGTTTCTCTGAGAAGCTGTTTTTTCCTTGAGGGTCACAAACATACTTAGTCACTTCAGTCAGACATTAGACAGTAAGATGGGCCAAAGCTGCCTTGCTTTGCACACTGCTCCTTGCTATTTCCTGGTACATAAAGGCTGCTCAAGGTAGGCAGGAATCATCTTTTTATCATGGATTTTATTTTTACCTAGAATGTGAAGGCAAAAAAGCCAACAAGAGAAATATAAGTAAATAAAACTCAATCAAGACTTTTTCTATGTTTTAATAACAGATAATAAACAGTGAAGTCACCTATGGAGATGTGCATCACTGCCTCTGAAAGCATCACTCACTTTTGCAGAGAAGAGATGAAATAAGCACAGCTGAGTAACACTGGGGACTGAGATCTGTAAAAAACACTCTCTGGTCATCTCACAGGAAGCCAGTCCTATTACTCAAAGGAACCAAATTTCTGGGGGATGAGTGCAAATCACAGTATCTCATGTTTATTATCTGCCATGGATTTTTCCAGCTTCCACTCCAGCACTCATCGTACTAAAAACTGGAGAATCATTTAAAAACGAGATGTTAGGTTTGCGTATGCAAGACACTACACACAGAGAGAAGAAATTTACCCCAAAATGTCACTTAACAGCAAGTCAGCATCTGGGTCATTGCACTAATGAACAGCATGATAAGACACAAATTGCATTACATGTCTAAAAGAATACTTTAAAGAAGAAAATGCAACTGTCTTGCGAGAGTACTTATAGATAACCCAAAAAAGTAACAGAACCCAAACCCTTAGATTCTGGTTGTGCTCTCATGTCCCACTCAGCCTGCAGAAGAAACGATGTATTCCATGATTTTACTACAGAGAAGCTTTCCTGGCTCATTATGGCCTATAATTTCCTCCATCACTGAATGGATAAATGAGTTGAAATCTTGGTTACTTTCCCTGCAACTTCCAATCAAGTCTGAATTTTTGCCATACTCGTTCTTCTGCCATAAAAGTGCTTCAGAGATGACCATATCACTGAACAGTCATGTCATCATTGGGAAGCATACATACCATCAGGGCATGTAATTTCTGTTAAATCATTAAGTTTAAAAGGATAGCACATGGCTGCTACTGGCACAGAAAAATTGTAAACCATAATGCTCCCCAGGCATTCATGGTGTGTAAAATGCTCTTGCCAGCCTTGACAGGGTGATCATATTTTTAACAGACAGGCAGATAAGGGGCAGTACATAAGGAAGTGAAGCCCACAGGAAGCAGAATGCTCCTACTAGCTCCAAATGCAAATGTTCCCACTTGCAATTAGAGAAGATCCCTTTCTTAATTCCAGCATGGAAAGACTGCACGTCCCCAGGAAGCTGAGTGGGAAGGTCTCTTTCCACATGGTGTCATTTATTTGAGTAGATCTACCCTTCATGGTCTGCCCAACCCTGCCTCCAGATCTTTCCTCTGTGGATAAGCTCTGTCTATGCTGCCTTGATTCTTTCCCTCCTTGAATGCCAAGCAGCACTTTCATACTGTTCACTACACAGCTTTCTAAATCACAGCTTACTTAATTATCCCAGCATTTTGTATCTCTGAAATACCTTTCACTTTGTTTTGTCCATACCCTCCTTCCCACACATCCTCATGGCTCCAGTGAGTGAGCAGTGGGTGCTGGCAAGGAACTCTCCTCTTAATTACCAGAAGCCACATCCCCATTACAAGTCAGCCCAGAAGACTCCTTTCTGCCTTAAGAACTCTGCTGGCCACAGAATGCTGGATTTTCCCCACAGCTCTCAATATTTGCTTTCTTTGCAGCACTTTGTGTATATAAATCCTGTTCCAATACTGCTTTTTCCATGTTAGCAATTACTGATGAACCCACAGACATGTTCTGTGACCAGGACTAAGAGGCAATTCACACAACTAAAATGACTTAAGTAGATGCCCATAACCCACTTCTTATGAAAAGTTACTCACATCATGAATAATTTGAGAGTAAACAAAAGTTAAATCAGCTTTGGCCCAATGAATTTCAACTCTGTGGAAGGAGCTGCAGACAACTCCATTTCCAGCCTTTAACAGGCAACTTTATTCTGTCTCTGAGAGACTATTAAAAAAAATGTACTCGGACCTGAAACACAGCTATATTGAAAAAAGGACTTGCTTGTATTGTGAAAAAGCCTTAATTAAAAAACAGTATTGTCAAAGTAATTTTTATGCTGCTGTAATATATCTCCTTGTCCAGGTTGCAGTTTTCCAGCTAGAGCATTAGTGTTAACTGTTCTGAAACTAAATCTATCTCTAGAAATAAAGCCCTGAAACTGACAGAAATAGTCAGAACTATAAAAAAAAGCACTTAAAATTCATCTGAGGAAATGTGAAGGGAGTAAAGAATTTCATATGATTCTCTTGCAGCTGTCAGTGTCCTTTGCTCATCTAAGATGTGTACTGAGAAACACTGTTTATTGCTAAGATATGCAAATATATACCATCTGCATAAAAATCAGATATCCTGAGGAAGAATAATAATTTTCATAACTATCTCCTTACACTACCATTTTTTTCCATTGCAGGTCTAGGGCTTTTTCCATTTTAAAAAGTTACGAGAAAAATACTTGCATAAAGCAATCATGATATTCAGCTTATATTCATTAAATATATATTAAAAATCTGATATAATATTGATCACCAAAAAGATATAAATAGATACAGTAGCTCCCTGGACAGATGGTAAAACAGAACATCCATATCTACTTGTCTAAATGAGGAATATGTTTCCAGCATTTCTGATGGAAAGAGTGTATGTCATGAAGTATTTTCTCAGTGGTTTTATTGAACCCTTTCCCTTGTTTTGTTAGGATTATTGATTAAAGGCAGCTATAAAACACATGCATGTATTGACAACTTACACATCTCAGGCAAATGAGACAGACTCTTCAAACTGCCTTCGTTTCCTTTTCCAAAGGAACAGTGAAAAAGGAAAATGGAGGACAAACTTCATGTTGATGCCTTTAGATGTTACTCACAAAAACTGCAGAAACCTCTAGAGCAAAAAAGCCTGCATCTGCCCTGCCATTCCTTATTGGATAAAAGAGTACTTAGAAAATAAAACAAGTGCTTCCCAAGGAAGAAACAGGAAAAAACGGTGACTAGAGGTTCTTTCTTGTTATTGCAAATAATCTCACAATATTTTTCTTACAATAGCATTCTTTTACAGTGGAAGATAGACTGATATAAGACACCTGAACAGCATAAGCAAACTAAGAGAAACTGAAAATGGCTATTTTTAAAAAACTGTGCTAATCATAATCTTATCAACCCATGTTCATGAACTGTATTAACCATACAGCAGACTGGATTTACATATTGACCTTTCTCAAAATGCTTAACATTGGCTAAAAGGTTCAGTGCAACATAAACATCAACAGACTTGTATAAATTGGGGTATTAAGAGTCACAAAAGTTTAAATCTCTAGTAATTACAGACTTGATTAAAACTTCCCAAGATTGTTGCCTCTGAAGGAGTCAGATACAAGTAACAAATGCCCCAAGTACTTAGTACAGTTATGGAGCAACAATTCAGTGTACATACTGCCCAAGTAATAGATACTTTCACCTTGAAAGTACATCTGAGCAGTTCTAGTGTTTTACTTTGAATCTTTGAACAAAAAAAAACATGGAAGCAGAAGCATTTTAAGCATTAATCTGTACTGTTACAGAATACAAAAGCAAATTAGAAGACCCAACCAGTACTAGGGCAGAGTTGTTTCCACAACCACTGTTTATAACTTCCAACCATGTTAAAATTCAGGACAAACAAGCACAATAAACTCTGCCTACAAAAGAAAAAACACTGTTCAGTTTGTTTTCCTCACTTGTAAATATTTTTTGGCTCTTGCTTCATTCAGAATAAACCTTCAGTATGCTATACAATGGAAATATTAATTTCTGCTCTCAAATAGGTAAGCGTGAGAGCCTTTAAGCAATTTGTAGTGGCAAGTTTAAAAGTGACAGTTAAGTTTCTTCTAGCATCATCTAGTGAAGTTACAACAGCTACACAGCAGTGATTCTGGTTATTCCAGATACTTGTGCAGATTCAGAGCTCAGTGGAACACAGCATGACATTAATGATCTCAGGATGAGAGAAAAAGAAAAGGGTTCAGGCTTGTGATCCATTTGCCTCCATGCTAATTTACTGTCACCATTTATCTACTAGAAAACAAAGATGACCAAATGAATAGAGAAGGCTTCTCTAGCAGTAGCAGGATGTCATCATATCTAAGGATTATACTCTAAAACTCAAGAGTTTTACCCTTTCTTTCAAGAACAATCAGCAGAAAGAGTCGATGTTACAATTTAAACAAGGTATCAGGACGGCCAGTTACAAGCTCCTATTCTACGGGTTTGATACTCAGAATTTTTCATCCTGTCTCCAACAGCAAGGGGAATGAACAGTCTCTCTGTAATTTCTGGAAGATTCATTACACACTCAGGTTAATTAATGTGCTTCCAGGATCAGAAAGAAGAATATTAGGATTCCTCCTTGATATGAGTCACTCTTGGGGAAATTCCCAGCTTCCTCATTTACTCATAAACCAAGGACCAAGAGTGCTGAGTAAGTCTATACCTCAGAATTTCAGGGACAGGTCATCTGCCATTACAAATACTTACTGAAAGTTCAAAAGTTTTCTATCTAAGTGGAAACAAAATCAGCAAACCTGCTTTCCAAGGGGCACCTCAAGCAGTCTGTAGACTGTCTCCTTACTTTTGAGGAATATTTTTATAAAATTGCGAGTCAGAATAATAGACATACTTTTTTCAGAAGCTGTTCCTTTCAAGTGGCCTGAAACAAGTTTGTTTCAAATGGCCTGAAAAACAAGCTACTTTCTCATTATAGTAAAAGTAAAAAAAAATCTTCCTACCAGCCAAGAGCTGCTTAAGCTATTCATAGCTCAGCATCTTCCATACTGCAAGGATTACTTAAAATTCTATATCAGCCAGTGAAAAACAGCACAAAAATAATGTAATACTATTTTTCATACGGTATTATACCAAATACACATACTGGGTCTCCTTCAGTTTCTTGAAGGACGTTGATACTGAACAATGTCCTGTGAAGCCTGGGGCAATGCTAGGCAGCAGGGTACGTGCTTGATGAGTGGCTGGACATTGGAGCCAACCAAAAGCACAACCTGTGGAAGAGCTGAAGGGCAGATGAATGTAGCTGCCTGTTAGTTTTGGATGTAAGATTACAGGCCAGGCTTGATGTAGATGTTAACAGCACCTTAATTAACAAGTTCTCAGTTTACATATTAAACACTGTTAAGTAAAACCTATTTATCCTACAAAACTGCTTCCTGGCAAAATCCCAAGCTTCCCCTACCGGTACCTTCACAATAAATAATACTGAGTAAACCCAGCTAAATAGAAGGAATTATGGAATGGAGAAATACCCAGGGAAGTGGCAAAAGAGAACTTAAAATATAAAGATTAAATTTATTATTTCCTTTCCAATATATTAACTACTATTAGCAAAGTATAAATTTTACAACACTTCATCCAAAACCTTTACCTGGAGGAAAACTGCAGCTGAAGTTCTTCATACCAGCCTCACCGTTAGTTTCACCAGACAACTCTCAAATAGGAAACAAGTAAGAGTAGCATTCTCTCAGCTTTCAACAGATGTTGGACTCACTACAAACAATGACTAAAACCTCATTTTCACATCCAAAAATAAATAAGCATGGGGATACATCAGAATACATAGCAGCAATCAGCACCCTATGCTACTAGAAAGGGCTCAGTACCCATAGAAGTAGACAAGCTCTCAAGTTGACCTGTGCTGTTTTTCTTTGAGTTTGACCTTGAATACACCATGACCTTGAGAAACCCTTAACATTCTCTTCCTTAGTTTGCTTTAATGAAACAAAATAGATGTACTTGCCAAGGTGCTTTAATTATGAAGACTGGTGACAAACTGTAGTATTAAAAACAGGATTTGTTAACACCAGCTCTCAGCTCATCTTGGAACAAAGAGCTGAATTTATGGCTTGTATTCAGAGATGAAAGCAAAATTACTTCAGCTCAACCAGCCCCACAAGCAACAGTTACATAGAAGAGACAATATTTTAAAATCCAGATTGTCCATCACAGCCACAACTGCAGAACAACTATCACAAATCATCTGACTAGTGGAGGAATTGCAGCCAGGGAGCAGCAGCCTCTCGGGAGGTTTTGTGGCATTAACCAGCTGTCCAAATACAGCTCAGCTCGATGGGAACACACCAAACATTCTGGGACACTCTGCCTGGAAGTTTACAAACACTCCATAAATAATGCTCAAGCATCTAGTAGGAAGGAGATGCTGAAACATGACATTTAAGGTCAACAGTATAAGCAATGCAAAATATCACTTCTGATCACCTAATAGAGATAACCAGGGCTCCTTAAGAACTGAAGATTGATTCTTCATTGGTATCTAGTAGGTAAAATAAATGTTTTGGACCACGTGGTGTGTGAACACTGACAACACACACTGACAGCAGACCTATAGATAAAGAAGAGAGATGCAGATGAGTAACAATTGATTTAACTTGTTTGAAAGCCAAAAGAGTTAAGACAATTTAGAGAACTGTAACAACTGTATTCTGCAGGAAGGGGGGTGTGGAAAAGCAACAGGTGGGAGAAGAAGATGGAGAGGCACTGCAAAATTATTTTTGTTGTTAGCTTTCACCTTTGTCTTAATCATCCAGAGGGCAGACCCTGATGGTCTGGGCTTCAGGATACAGACAGCACACATAAGCTTTTTCCATCTCCATCAAACTAACAGGTTGAAGACACAGAGTTCTGGATTTTCAGAGATTTTAATCTGCTTATCTATTTCAAGTGACGTGCCCCCATTAAGTATATTTAGAAGAATTCTTTCCCTCTCATTGCAGGATAAGATTAGCTCATATCACTTCTGGAGTGGTTTCACCACTCCTTTTGTCTTAGCTTATGGACATAAATATTCCTGCTCAAGCAAGCTATGGGAGTACAGGGGAACACAGAGTATACTAAAAAAAATCATAGTAAAAACATGGTAAAGAACAAGGAGCCACACCACCATAAGTAGAGTGATGATAAAATTTTTTACCTGAAATTCCTAGATCTTGAAACTAGGAATAAAAGTAGTCTGGAAAAAAAAAAAAAATAGTTGTGCTACAACTTGGATATTAATTGCTCCACAACTGAAAGGAATAAATAGTTCATGTGTAAACGTTTGGAGCATAAAATACCACCAAATTAACTTCTCATGCTCCTTTGAGGTGGCAGTATGGCTGTCAGGATGCATGCCAGGGACCATCACTGCCTGCTTCAGCTGAGCTCCTAAAAAAGTACAAGTCTTCTTGGGAAGAGACATATGCCAAACACATGCCAGGAATGCACACATGGATATAACAGCCCTGACTAGAATCCCAGCTTCTCAGCGGGTTCAGCAAAATCAAATTTTATCACCTATAAGTTGGGCTGTTGTAACACCAGAACTTTCCTGTATCCTGACACATGCACAGTAGGCACCAAACCTTGTTGGTATTGATATTCCTAGCAGACTGCTCCTCCAGGCAGCTACCAACTTCACCAAGGACAATGTCTTGCAGGCTACACAAATCCCATCCCAGCAGCTGCAGAAACAGAAGTGCTTTGTTTTTGCTTTACTTTTCATCGTTGTTCAAAGGAATGAGTGGAGAAAGTTTACTTTCATCCTTCATCACTCATCTTCCTGACTGTAAAAGGCAACTCGTGGGACTGTCCAGCCTTGCTGTCTGGGTTCTTTCCCTACCTTGAAACTCCAAAACTGTGGCTTCTAGAAGCTTTTATAAGTAGGGGGAAATAACTAATATTTTAAAAGATAAAAAGAAATAACAATAAATAAATAAATAAATAAATACTGTAACACCAGCAGATTACTTTTGCTGTGCCCCAAGGACTTCTACAAAGACTTTAGACTTATGGAGCTTTGAAGATAATTTAAGTAACATAGTAACCCTGGTTTTATGCTGAACACATTTTATATGCATAGTCCTGTTTCCATAGAACCAGATTTTTAAAAGAAAAGCTTAAATTCAAAGGTTTACACTACTCCCATGAGGAGTGTGCCATTTGCTAAGGCAAGGGCAAGTTTAGATTTTTCAGAGATGGGCAATTTGGTGTCTCGCAATGCCACTGAAAACACATTTCTGGGGGGGAAATGGTTAGAAGAAAACTCAGTAACACTGAGGATTTTGTGGAAGATGTCAGGACTATCATAAAGAGAGCTACAGTCATTCTTGTTACATTTGTACAGCAGATCAGATATTTACAGTATTTTTTTATCTTCCACTGGGTGCTGATCAGTATTTGAGCTACTGAATATCATTACATGGATCACTGGCTCATTTCCAAACAGTAGTTACTCTTTTGCCAAGAAGTTGAAGGATGGTGCCTTCTAAGAAGGCACCAAGTAACTGGAAGCTGACTTCTTTCTGTCTATTCCACACACATCATTTGAATATCACACAAATATTTCAGTGTGGCTTAAAAACCATCTGAATACATGAATACACAATAAGCACATATTTCTTTCAGATTGTTCCTCTTCCTTTGAAAATACATTTTTGAATGATGAAACAGTAAAAAGATATTACAATGCAGGATTAGTTAATTGCCAGGTCCCATGTTCTGTGTACTTAGCCATACAATTAAAAAGTATGTTATGACTTCTCTTACCCAAATGATTCACTCACAATGGCAATAGCAGCCTCTGACATGCATTGAAGGCATGAGGGCAAGAAATTTCCATTAAAGTTGTTTATCATCTGATTAACAGATGTGTTTTCAGTTATTTACATCTATGTCTACTTTCAATCACCACATTGAACCATGGAAATCCCACAGACTTGGCAGGTTTTCTGCCTCAAAGGGACAGAGGAGTTTTAAAGTTTCATCCAAAAAATTACAGCTCTTTATTAGAACATGGGAAATCACCTGGAATATACTTTGGAGACACAGGTGTAGTTAAAAACAAAATATGAGATTAGCATCATAAATATATATGAGAATCTTCTACTTTCCCCATAACAATTTTCCTCTTTTAAAATGATGGTAATTCCACCTCCCACTGACACAGAAAATTCTCTGGAAAAACACAATACAAAGGACAAGATTACGGACACTATCCTCAGAGCAGTTTAAGCAAACAAGTAAATAAATGAAAACTAAAGTAAAATTCCCAAAGAATTAAAGGACAGCAACAACTCCCATCTTCCTCCAACCTTACATATTTAAGGAAGTTCTCACATAACTACAGACTGCCTCAGCTGTAGTTTGCATATTAACTTTCATTTGGGCATTCTCTAACATTTCATAAACTAATTTTTCTGTCTGGCAATGGGAGATGTGATATACTCACAGGGTCTAGAGCTGGCATGATTTCTGCCCAGTGGATCCCCCCAGCACATCATGAAACACAGCGACCTGTTCTACCACAGGACAGAAGGACATTATTTCTATCCCACTGTACCCTTTGTTCCCAGCGATCTTGTTGGCAGTTATCTTCCTTTATAAGTGGAAACTTGAAAGCTTGCCACTTCAAATAGCTGCATAATAAACAAAAATGTCTGCCAAGAGCACTCACCTGTCATACCTGTCTTTCATACTTGGCAAGGATTTCACTGTCTTCCAAAACTCTCAGATATAGGCTGCGTCTGACTGCATTTATGCAAGACAGAAACAGTCACATCATCAGAAGAGTATCTGGGATTTTTCCTTGAATACACAAGATAGTAGATGAGTAATGTGTAAACCCAAGAAGTTGCCAAGTTTGTTTTTCTCAGGAAGCACAGAGCAATAATCTGTGTTTCCTGTTTCTAGTACAGCCTAAACACAAAATTTTAACTCAACTGAGTTAAACTCTATTAACTCTATTTAACTCTAATAATAAAGAACAAAAGAAATATTTTGCAGGCTTTTTAGCCCTTTTTCTGATTTTTCCTTAGTAGTACCTTCCCACACATGAGTTTTCTTTTAGCTAGCCCACAGTTTTTAAGATACAGGTTATGGTAAATCTCAGTTACAGTGACACAGTCCTTCAGGGAACAGATGCAGCCTTGGCACCTGCCAGGAAATAATATCTGACAACTGAGTGAAACCGAGAAGAATCCATCTAAATGAGCTTCAGAGCTTGAAAACATTTCCTGTTTTTCCAGATAAACTGGGCAGAGCTGCAGAAGACAAGCTTTCCCCGTTGTAAATGGAGCAGCAATCAAACTGAACTGCATGATCCTCATTCTCAGGAATGAGGAGTCACACTGAACCCAAGAACAAATGTTGGAAATAATACCTGTGGCTCTTGACAAGGAGGCACAAGCTCCTTTCAACTATATATATATATATAACTTTATTGCAGCCAAATACTCAGACAGTACCTGTCCTGAACTCAAACCTCAACTCTAGTTACTGTCCTGAACTTGGACAATAACTAGAATATGAATAATAGAAAACAAGTTGGAGGGCAGACAAGAGAGAAGCCCTGATGTTTCATACAAAACTTCACTAAGAAACTTTTCCTGGTTTGCAAAGAACCAGTTTGGAGGCAGAAAGGAAAATTATTAAAGCTGTGCCTTCATAGAGAAGAGTTAGGATTTAGCAATAAATACAACTTTGCAAAATAAAGTAAAGCATGTGTATGTTTGCATTAATTTAACAGTGACCTTTTTCAATCTGATTCCATAAAAAGTTATATTACCCCCTGAGAGTAATCAGGACTTTGAATGTTTCCACAGGTTCTGGGGAAAAAAAACCCACTAAAACAAAACAAATGTAGATCAAAGCATGCAGTAAAGTTTCAGCCATCAAACTCTGGAGCCATAACAAGGGCTTTATAATCTAAAAAAGATTAAATGGTTGCCATTTTAGAGTGTTTCTGTAAGTGAGAGATAAATGAGAATATGGTAAAGGTCCAAAATACACCAGCTGAATAAAACCCAATCTGTTAAATTTTCCAAGACGATGCTCTGCTCTCTGAGCTTTATTAGAAATACCATGGTGAGTCTGGCCAATTTTTCCCTGAACAGGAAAACCCCAGCCCTGTATATCAACGGCAAGAAGAGCCAAAGAGTGCAACAAAGACCCTTTCAAACACAGGAAAATCTAACTAAGAAGAACAAAACAGCTACTGTGAAAGAACCAAAACTTCTATACCCTGATACTTTTCCAAAGGTGGGGTTTTACAGGAATACATGACTTTCTTTTTATACCCTTACACTTCACACTAATGTCTTATCACTTCTTCTAAAGTATTTCACTAAATAAAACAAGCACAAGCTGTGGCACACTCAGAGTAAAGAACTGTACATACTTGCAGAATTGTTTGATCACAGTACAGTTGCTCTGAGTTTTACACTGGTGACTTTACAAGGCATTTTGAAAGGGAAAAACCTCAAGCTATAAGCAACTTCTGAATGTCAGCTGATGGTAGTAACTCCTATATTTCTAGCCACTGAACAAACACACATTGGGAAGGTTAATGCAGAACTTCAGTGATTTTTAAGAAGTATCTTTTAATTGCTCCTTTGAAGAGATTAAGACAAGCAAACCACTTACTGTAACATCCCAGAAGCATGTAATGGCAAACTGCAAAGGGCTTGACAAGAGCACACTTTTGTTCAGAAGCAAAAAAAAAATTGAGTAGGGAAAAAGCCAAACACTTCCATTCCCATAGGGTGACCAGGAGAGGTAATTTTGGCCACAATACATTTTACTACATCGTATTTTTTCTCTGGAGTTTTACCATCCATTTCTGAAAAACTAGATACTAAAGCTGTAAACATTTTCAGAGACCATCAATTTGCTTTTTCTCATAAACTGGGACACCTGAAAAACAGCAGTTGCCATATGAAAAATAAGAGTACAGAAAGATGACTTAATGACTTATCTCAGGAATTTATTAAATTGCAGTATATTGCATCCTGCTAGTATTACCATTAGAATTGGTTATTTGTTTTGCAAATAGACTCTCTGTGGAAATGTAAACTTGCCCAAAATCAAAGTGGACCCAGTGGACTTTCTTAAAATCAGTTTCTGTGTGTTGTATCTTATATATTACAGAAACCTGTATCACAGAAACCAAAGGTCAAGGAAGAGTGTGAACTGGACAACAGAAAAGCAAGTTTTTGAGGGTTTCCTGATTTAAAAGGTTTTGTTACAGTTCATCAGATCAAGTGTTCAGAGGATTCAAAAAGAGAAATTTGGTTTAGTTGAATGTGAAGATTTGCAAGCTCAGCCAACCACAACCTCAGGTAAAACATGAGGACAATATGATGCTGCTACTCTGGGCTTCTCTGATTGCTTCCAGAGGGAAGCAGTCAGCATCAGAACACATCTCCAAGAGAGAGTCTAACTGGGATCTGTGGCAAGACAAAATGAACCAAAAAAACTATTCCAGCTTCTTTTCCAAGATACCAGAACTGTCTCTGTTTCTCAACACGTTTTCTCCCCATCTTAATAGCACACCTGCACAAGAGGTGTGAGAAGTTTATGTAAAACCTAACTTCAGGGAAAAGAAATCTCTCAGAAACTTTATAATACATCATAATGTCCCCAAGAATGCACAAGAAAACTCAAAGTCTCAAGACTATTTGCTTTTCCCTGAGATGCTGGCAGAAACATTCCCCTCACCTTTGTTCCAACCTTGATGCAATGTTGTACACTGTCACTTACACAGAAATTTATCCAGTTTCCACCAGAGAAGGGCTCAGGCTGTACAAGGCCAGAAGTGGGTGTTGGTTCCCTCCACTGCTTCATGCACTGAGCACTGCGCTAAGCAGAGCCGGGCTATGGCAGCTACAGAGAGGCTACAAAAGACTTAGGAATTATAGAAACTGCTGGACTGCAAAGGGTATCTTTTTTTGTAGCTTTGCAAACTTCTTAACAAATTAATTAGGGAGATTTAATGGGTAAGCAATTCAGTAGGGGTGTTAAGTGGACTTTGGAAAATAAGACCATGACCAGAAGATCGTGAGTGTGCTCCTCTTCATTTACTTCCTACAACTTCATCCATTAGAACTCCAAGTAAGAGCTAGAGGACCACAGGAATAATACCAAAAGCACAGAGACACAAACAACCATGTTGTAAAGTTGCCTTCAACTCTTACTAGATAGCAGGGTGCTCTTAATAATTAAAGCAAAACTGAATGCAGCAGCACAAGGAAATACTCTTCCATCTTTGTCTGGGACACTTTGCCTATAGCAAATGTTCTCAATTACATGAGCCTGGCACCCTTTTCTATGTTCTTAAGAAGCTAAAACACTAGAAATGGCTGTTTTCCCTTTGAATGCTCATACTACTGCCTCACCACAATGTCTGAGAAGCATTAAGTGTACAGCCTAACTGGGAGAGCTGTTAATTCAAAACAGAGCTGTGTAACTCTTACGGTTTGTTTAAAGCAAACAAGGAAAACATCCCTCTGTTGAGACTCCATTTTTTTTTTTACTATTAGGATCAGCTTACCCACTGGAAAGCAGCATGAAGTAGTAAGTAAAACAAATTGCCTTTAGAAAAAAGACACACAAAAAAAAAGATAAAAACCATATCACACACACATGATTTTAAAATTGAGACTAGAAACAATGCTGAAATCCTTCCATAGCCCTCAAAATAAGATTGGTTTGTGAATGGAATTCGTTCTTCAAGACACTAAAAGAAACTCAAGAATTCAAGCATACCATCACTACAAGTGTGTGCATCAAAACATTTTAAAAGTATTTGAGCCTTTCCTTCACTGTCTATAGAAGTGTGTACAGTACAGAAGTGTGTACAGTAATTTTTCCAGCAAATGATAACCCAGTAATTGACAGTTAAATTTAAGGAACTGAAAATAAACTATTTCTTTTTCTACTGACTGGCATTATAGTCATCACAGATGTTATTATGAAGTCTTGTCACAAAAAAAGAGTGAAAAAAAAAAAAGACTAATTTTCTGTTTGACTGTGTCCCTTTGTCAAAACTGAATCCATGCAATGTCATGGCTTTCAGAGCATTTTTAGCTTAAAAAGATATTTCCATTTTAGGTCATAACAACCAAAGAGTACTGCAGATAAGTAAAACCAGCCAAAGCTCAACTCATTGTTGCTCTGGTAATTAATTTCTCATAATTCATTTCATGTGGCCAGAAAGGGTAAAAAGGTTTCTTTCTGGACTTTTTTCCACTTGGACTTCTAAATAATTTTATAAGTTTCATCTTGTCAATCAAATTGAACTTTGCTCTAACACCAGCAGCAGCACAATTTGTATCCACAAAAGTGACAAATTAGTTTACAGCTGTTTGGAATGACTGTGTTTGCATAGGCTTTTGTATTTAATTGCATCAACCTAAGAACAGTCTTAAAGAGGAGTGCCACATATGCTTAGAAATTAAATGTATTTTGGGCTAGCTACATTAAATACCTATATAAGACCTCATTTTCTTAATAGAAAAGATGTAGATTAATTGGCAAGTTAGGTATAATCACATATTATAGACAATCAACTGCTAGCTCATCCCTAGGAAAAGAAAAATCATGAAAATAAAAGACTTCTCCAGCTATTTACCCAGTGTTAAGCATTTTCCCATAACATAAAGCACTGGAAAGTGTTGGAAAAGCCCTCTCACTGTTTTGCTTTAACAGCTTGGAAATAAAATAATAAAAATAAAAATCAGTTCTCGAAGTAAGTCAAATAATGTTCCATGATCCACAAGCAATTCTTTCGCAACCTGACTTTTGGTGTCAGCACTGATACACACACTTCTTACAATTTAAAAAAATTGATTTAGCCTAACCTCTACTGCATTTAGAAATGCAGTAATTTGTACATTAAAAATATGTATTTGTATTCCCATAAATACATACTTCACTTGTGTTTTACTTATAATTATGGAATCACTCAATGCACTAATGTATACTTGGAACCTAATGTGCTATTTTAATAATATATGCTTGAGACTCAGCTGTGACTAACTCCATACAATAAATGTGCATGAAAGCACTCTGGAGTCAAAATCTGGCCCTTTCAAGGAAACAGTTATTAGGGTTATACTGCATACTAAACTTTTAAGAATCAGTTAATTCTAAGAATAAGAATGTTGAAGACTATTTGTCAAGATTTGGTTTTTGAAAGGAGCAGGAGTGGTGCTACATGTTACAGTCAAAATGAAAATACAGATCTGAGAAACTGAACACATTGCTGCAAACGTTAGCTGCTCCCTGCCTCAAAGTTTTGAAATGAGGCTTACACAATGCAAAGCTCTAGTGACAGAAAAACTGGGCTCACAGTTATTAATTAATAGGAGAAGGAGGGAACAAGCAACAGAACAATACACAAAAGGTAGAAGAGATTGAAACTAAAAGCGGATTTTGGTTACAAGAGGTCCTTTGATTTGCTCGTTTCTCCAGAGAGGAGATGCAATGAAAAAGAACTCAACATAAGGAGAGAAAATAAAGGGCTGGCCTGTTTCAGCTTCTCTTCCCATTCCTTAAGTACATTTCTATATGAACTTCCAAGCAAATAAACATTTTTTTTGCTTTGCTTCAACTGCCACCCACTGGAAAAGAAAAGCAACATTAATTCCAAATTGCAGCACCTTAACTAGGCTGGAAAACCAATCTGACATTGGATCACATTAAAACTCTGGGATTTCCTTGAGAATTTTAGTGGCACTTCTAGAAATGAGCAAGCTTGCAAACTAAGTCAAACAGAAAACAGAATACAGCAACAACTCAGAGCTCCACTTCCTCTCCCTGCCCAGGCCAGCAGGCGTTTGGGTTGTATTGCAAAAGTTTTGGAGAGCAGCTGGAGCTGGCAAGGATGAAGTGAGAGTAACGGGGCTGGCAGAGCTCCTCTGACAAACCCGGTGCAATATGGACAAGCAGCACTGCAAAGCCTGGCAGTTCTCATCACTCCCTGCTGCTCCTGCTGAGCCCCAGCTTTACCTTGAAACTCATATTGCTGCTCTCTCTCTCCTCCTTGCTCTTGCCTTACAGCAGTAATCCACCAACTGCCTTGCCTGCACGGCAGCTTTGCCATTCTGGCTTTGCCCCACTGGCAACCTCCACATTCCCTTCAAAGGGCAGGCAGGGGGCTGTGCTGCAGGTGCTGGAGGTGTCGATCCCATTTCTTAACCTTTAAGGTAACAGAAAGATATGGAAAGGCTGCAACAGAACATTGTCACCCACTTTGGACAAAACTTTTTCTAACTTTAGATGAAATAAACTCATAACTTACACCAGAAGTGCTTGCCTAGCAGAGCAGTACAAGGGATCTGCATGCAAAAACATGCATGTCAGATGCAATGACACCAGTGTGACAGCATGTTGCATAAACACAGCAAAACTCACCCTTAACTGGAACAGACTGTCCTGCAGACACACTTGTCTGGTAAACCTGCACTGAGGCTGTGATGGCTCAGCCAGGGAATTCAGCAATCACAGATGAGACCACTGGGCAAGTAAACCTTAATGATGCAGACACGCCCTGACATCCTGGAGAAAAAGACTCAGCCTCTATTAAAATCAGAAGAAATAAATGGGGAGAAACAGATTCCAGAGAACCTTCC